>NC_136910.1:52142522-52494141 GCF_949606895.1 Notothenia rossii
GGGACACATATGTATAAAAGACATCACAAAGTGCATTTTGCATCCCGTCCCTTTAACTTGTAAAATACAATTTTACGATTTAAAAAAACTGCCCCTAGAAACCATCTTTATCACTTGATAGGTTGAAATGTAATGAAATATGCTTGTTTGCTATCCCGGCAAGAAATAGACGAGAAGAATACATCTCATACTCTCATGTCTGTGCGCTAGATGCAGCTTGAACCAGCAGGCAGTTAGCTTAGCTTAGCATAAAGAATCGAAACAGTCTCTCATAATCTCATTTGTTTAATCCGTACAAAACCCGAGAGTTACGGTCTGAAACAATTTCTTGGCGAGTCCGCAGACTTCCCGGCCAATAAATAGCTTCAGCACTCCAGGATTTATGCTAAGCTAAGCTACAGGCCTGCTGTCTTTAGCTTCATATTTGGTGCAAAGAAATGAGAAAGCGTATTTTCCAAAATATTGAATTTTTGCTAAGAACAACAACACGGTAATGGATGGAAATCACAGCTGGATTCTAGATATTTCAACATTTTAGCCATGTTCATCTATGTTTTTCTATGGGATGACACAGATTTGTATGATATGGCTTATAATGTGAACTCTGTCTAAAACTTGTACACCTGTTGAGAACGACAAGGGAAGCTTAAGCAGAGTTCTGTAGTTTTTCAAATTCACCCTTTAAACGTAAAGATCAGTGTTCTGGGTACCTCTAATAATCACTTTCTCTCGACAACTTTACTGAAACATCACACAGGATCATTTATGCAGTGGAGGATGAGGTTACGTTGCTCGTTTCAGGAATGGACAAACTTCAGTAAACTTCCTGCCTCTCAGCCTGTAACACTGGGTGGCAGTGTGGCCCTCTAAACAAAAATCTTTCACCTCCTGTCTCCAGCAGCGGAGCTCAGTCTGAGGAGTGTGTCTCTGAGGTAAATTCAAAGGACACCTCAGCTGGGTTTGATAAGTATCAAGATTATTGCTGGATAAAGCACAAGGCATTATTTGTTTTCACTTCTCTGCATCCAAATGAGAATCATACATCCAAATGTACTTCCTATCTAGACTCAGACAGGTGCAAATAAAAAAAATACAGTGCCTATACGTTTTTGAGAAATGCCTGAGGACATTTCTTCATTAAAATGTGTTTGTATTGAAATGACTCTAAATCATTTTGTAATTGTTCTGAAATGTGAGTTATGCATGCTATAAAGATATTATTTTGAAAAGCTAGAATGGGTTTTGCTTACTCTTCCACCAAAAATGTCAAATAGACTTGATGTGATGCAGATTATTGTTAGATTAACAATTTCATTTAAACCGCATTTACTAAAATGTTAACATTAAGAATAATTCCTAATGCAACTGTTCTTCTATTCCCAGTATGTTCCATATATGCAGTGTATAAACAGGCTTACAGTCAAAGAAGAAGATTGAGGGATTTATCACCTCTGTAAGAAAGAGCAAGTAGGGTCAATTATAAAATCACACTATATATTGTATATTCTCTGTTTCGATCCAAGCGTAGTTCCACAGCATCAAAAAAGGCGACACAAAATAAAAATCAATTTCCATTATTATATATAATACCAGATTATCCTGGGAAAGTCTGCAACAACTGCGAATAAGCCTCCAACAACTGATTTGACTGCAAAAGTTGACAGTGAAGATTGAGGTCACGGAGGTCACGGCAAAGATAAGCTGAGAACTTGTAAATCCTGTCAATCTGTTTTCAAATTACTGCGGTGACAGCATGCGAGGTGTTGTTTCCGTGTATTATGGTAATGTAATAGCTGAGGCAGGCCTTGGTCTGCGGCTGCTGTTTGTTCGCAGGTACCGCGCTCGCTGCGTTTGGCATTCTGCTCCACTTCTCCCACCGAAATGAGTTCTCCCTCTCCCTCTAAACTTACAGAGGATGCGGCGCCCACACAGCTGTTCTCCCCTGAGCTGGCGTACATAAAACATAAAAGGCGAGCCTATATGAAAAATGCACAGAGCGCTGGAATATAATGTGCTTGATACCCTGCTGCTGTCGGGCAAGGGAGAGATAAAGAGAGAGGCCTGCCCTGGATAGATTCCTTTTCTGCAGAATTCGTTTGACTGCAGGCTTGGATGGCTGCCTGTGCAAACATTTACTCACCGCGCTCAATCCGTGGATCACATTACAAAGATTGATTGTTCACTTGCCTCTCACCCTCCCACTGTTTCATTGGCCAATAAGAAATCAAATGGGACTCTTGAAAGGGGAGAATCTGAGAGGTAGAGTTGTTATGCACAGAATAAGTGACTGAGCTTCTCGAAGAAGACGTCGTCGCGCAAAATGTGTTTCGAGCAAATTCCTCCCATTGTTCTTGTGTATTCCAGATGAATTGAAATGCTTGAGTGCCAGGCAGTGAAAACAAATCAAAATGATTGTAGCAGTTGAAAGAGTGGCACATTGCAGCGTGTTCCACTCCCTCATATCGCCATGTAAATTAGCAGAGCTGCCGTGTGAACTTGCGAGGCAATTAATGCGTGACACACAGGTGCCTCGCTACCTACCGCAGCGTAATTGCAAAGTTCACAAAAAGGGAAATTAAACAAGGGAAACACTGCATTGTGTTTGCTCTCTTTGGAGAATTTGTAGTCCAATTAGAGCAGTAGGTTTCAATTGCGGTGGCGCAGACACGGCATCGTTTGTCCGTGCCAAACCCTCGCTCATAATCATCATCATTTCAGCTCGAGCAATTGCCAAATATTTACTCAGTTGTTTTTTTAGGGCCTCTGGGTACTGTATCCAGAAGCCTAACTAAGAAAACAATTGTTCAGGAGGCAGAGCGAGGAGCGAAAACTCATAACGAAACAATCCCCGGTCCCCCGGTGCGCAACAGAGAACTCGATCGAAACACACATTACTCTCAGTTCAAGGTGACCCATAGCTTTTACCCCGGCATTTTCCGACCAACTACACCGGTCGGAGCCAATCACATCTGCAACATGTAATTGTTTGCAGCAGGCAGACATGCTCAGGTTGAGTTTTAATCAATAGGAGAAGAGAAAGCAGGTAAACATATCACACACAGAGACAAGAGATGGGGATGTTTGTGTGTCAAAAACTGCTCAAGTGGAAGTAAAGAGGCGAGATCAGGTGCTTTGACCCCGGGGACGGAGGGTCAGAACACGGGGCGGCGGGCTTTCTCCTCACCTAACCTGCTTTCAAAATAACCAAACCGCTCCCGGAGACCCAGAGCAACAGCAGATTAGCCCCCCTCTGCTGCATCTTGTCCTCTCCTGCCAACACGCTCGTGCTCTCCTTCCCATTTCCCCTCAGCGTCTTCCTCCCCATCATCATTTTCCTCCTCTCCTCTCCTCTCCTCTCCTCCCCTCCTCGCTCTCGCCCCCTCACATCGTTAGCATTTAGATAGTTGAGAGCAGAGGAGCTTGGGTAATAGGCTTTCCCTTCCCCTCCATCCCTCTCTCCCATCTTGCTCAAATCAGCTGAAGTAAGAGGGATTAAATCAAAAGAACAACAATGATGATGAGAGCGACAGCGAGGGAGAGAAAGGGAGACTCGGGGGGTGGCGGCGCATAACGCTTGATCGGCTGTGAGCTCATTAACCCGGGCCTTGGCAGAATTGATGTTAGAGGTGATTGGAGATTATCACATTTAGGAGATACTTCATCCCCTTATCTCACTCAGCCCCCCCCCCCACCCTCCTTCAACACATCGCCTCCATTCCTTTTTTTCTCCTCTCCCCGGTTCTCTTTCTCTTGATTTCATCCAGGTCAGCTGTCCCCCGGTTTCGATTCCCAGGCGCGGGGGGCCTCGCGGATACCATCAGCAGCAGCTCCCCGTTGTCTGCTTGATCTCCTAATTCTGCTTCATTTAAACTTCATCAACTGTTCCACTGGACCGAAGCGGAGAAGAATGAAAACAGCTTATGTGGAAACAGCTTTTTCTCCCCCGTTCCTCTTTTGTTGTTCGATCTGATATGATATCCCCAAAGCTGCTGCCGCAACCCCAACACACACACACACACACACACACACACACACACACACACACACACACACACACACACACACACACACACACACACACACACACACACACACACACACACACACACACACACACACACACACACACACACACCACACACACACACACACACACACACACACACACACACACACACACACACACACACACACACACACCAAAAAATGTCCACCCTTTCTTAAGTATATTTTTGTCAATAAGTCCTAAAAGTTAGGTTTTCTTAAAGTACGTGAAGTTGCTCGTGCACTTCGTCTTGTTCCAAGTATTTATGATCAGTATTTTGAAACAAGACAGATTAAGATTCCTAGCACCATTCATTAGTGTTGAAATGATTGATCTATTAATGGATACAAATGTAGCTTATATACTAGTGAGGTGCATTATGGGAACATTAGGCAACATTTTAGGAATCTGGGACAAATGTCAGTATATATTGACTTCAATTGTGACAACATTGGTTCTGGCTCCTTAGCTACAAGGGATTTGCTGCTTATCTCTGTTTCAAATCAGTGTAAATTGAACATTGTAGGCTTGGGGGGTAAGTTATGATAAACGTAAATCCCCAGATTGATAGATAGGATGTTAATGTGGCGTTGCTACATGTACATCAAAATGACAATGGAAGAAACCTTACAGCCTATCAGAGAAGTTGTCAAATTAAGCCAATTTATCTAAACTATTTTTGTTTGATGTAAAACTAAGAGATTAAGCCAGAAATGTCTGTTGGCAACAATTTCATTAAAATGTATTAATCCAAATAGTCTCTGTTTGTCTGACACATTTTCTGATCTTTGGATTTCTTTACAGTTGTGTCAGTTAGATACAAATCTTAGCAATTAACTTTGTGAGAACTGTAGCTTATAACTTAAAGAATGATGGTGATTAAACCAACATTGTTATAAACTGGAATAACATTTTAAGGGCTCGAAAATCTCTCTGTAAAATGTATTCCTTTTTGCAGTGTTCCACCACTGAAACCCCACAAACTCAGACTCGCACACAGATTCGGAGAAGTCAGTAATCCTGCATGCCCTGGACGCCATGCTCTCCCCTCCCTCTTCCCCACACACTGGGAAATTTAGCATGCCCCCTCGGCTGAGGCAGAAAATGAGATTACTGTATTTAAATGACTATGGTAATGTTGAGCATGCTGCCGGGCCCCTGTAGGATAAGGGATTTCTCCTGTGCTCATTGTTAGCAGTTTTGCAAAGTGCCATCGTCCTGCTCGGGCTCACAATGGGGATGTCATTTAAAAGACATTTCTCTTTCTCTCGCTCTCCCCCCTCGGTTCTTTTTATGCCCCTCTGTTCCTCGTCAGCCCCATGTACCAGTCCCCAGGAGGGCCGGCCTCAGAGAGTGTGTGTGTGCGCTTCAACATCCCAACCACCAGTCCAGACATAAGGTGAATATTGTTCATTCAAAGGCGCACTAGAGTGATTGGACACGGTCAGTCTGTTTGGGAAGGCATAATCCAATCTATGTTTGTAATGAAGTGTACTCTCTGAGGACTGGCACCATGTGTCTGTGCGCAGAGGCCAGGTGGTGGGAGGTCAAGTGCTCGGCTCTACCTGCACCATTCGGATTTCCAAGACAGGAAGAATTCTGGTGCGCTACACATCCTCATCGGGATGGAGCTTTGGTGTTAAGATGCAGTCAACTCACCATTCAGTATGATGAGCATTACAGGGTTAACAGTAGACGCACATTAACCTTCCTGTTGTCCTCAGGTCAAATTTGACCCGCTCCCATATGTCTTTATGTCGAGATAAAGGTTTATTTTATGTTAGTGCCAGAAAAAACTAACATGTTTGCTTGTATACTAAGTTTTTACACAAGAGAATAATTACGATCACTTTCATAAGGTTTTAGATTTTATTCTTCGGGGATCAATTTTGTAACTCAAAAAATGAGGTCTGCTTTTGTGTAAATTAGGTTTATTGATCATACATTTCAAGAAGAAGAGTACAACTTGTGGCAATAAGTAGGAATACAGTTGGCTTGAAAGGTGTAACACAGATTTGGGTGATTATTTATATGCTTAATAATTAGTCAAACCGAGAAGACAAACGTTGAAAGGAAGACAACACAAGGGTTAACATAATTATTCATACAAAAAACTGATCTAGACACAGTATTAACTATTTATTCTTACTTTGCTGCAACATCGGAAATTCTGTGTTCATTAGTGTTAAAACAATAAGTCCAACCATTGGCAAACATTTATGAAACGTTGTCTAAAGGTATTCCATTACTATTTGTGTTGGTCTCCTATTGGATAGCGTTCTTTACCGAACAAGGTTACAAAATCAGAATAATAATTATAAGTATGCAAGAGTTATTTTTCCTATAGACAACATATTTCATTTCATTAAGTAATTTAACAAGTAGAAGGTTCACGGTTCTTTGTTTAGTCATACGAGCATAGCTACTGTGTAGTTATGCCGATGAAAATCTTAGGTCACAGGCTTCTCCAACAGTTCCACACAAAACACAGATGAACAGAAACATATAGTGCAAGTAATTAGTAAATAGTAAATACAAAAATAAAAGTAGTTTAAAAAAGTGAAATAGTGCAATAAGAGTGTATAAGCAAGTTATTGGAATATGATAAATAGGTAAATAGAAGTAGCAGCCAGATGAATATTATGGATGTTGTTTCAACAGTTCAGGTGTTTAACAGATTTAGCTTATTATTCAGTAATTTTAACATCTTACATTACGATTGTTTTTGGAGATTTGTATGAACCCACAGTGAATTCAATATTTTCCGTTTTTGGACTACAGTTGTACTCGTTAAATATTAATATAATATTATAAGGAAGTTTCTGTGGGCAGTCTAACAAGCCCTCCAAATTAAACAACTAAATATGTTTTTGCCCTGTGATTAAGAGTGACACATAGTGTAGAAACGTTTACGAATCGGACACCAGCAGGGGCGGCGGGTACTGTAGGCTAGGAAGGCTAAGCCTTCCCAAATATTTGTGTCACTGCATCCTGGTAAAATAAAATATATAATGTAATACTTGTGTCTTTGACATTAGCGCTGCTATGCGGCCACCTGTGCCCTGTACTACGAAGCCAGTTCAACAGACCCTGGATATGTTGAGATATGAGTTATCTTAACTAACCCTAACAAACGAGATCTCGCTAAGCGGTCCTACGACGCTGGTTATCAACTCGGTAAATCAAGCCAGGGTTTCTCTCTCCAGCTGAGAGCGCGTTCACGTGAAAGGGGCGGGGTTAGCTACATTTGACCAATCACAAACAGGGACAAGTGTATTGACAGCGCAGCGTCATACTTCATTAATGAAAAGTAAACTAATATTAGACAAATATGAACTTTAAACATCCATGACTTAAACATATACAAGCCACCTAGTTGCACCTGCAAGGTGAATAACAACTGGTTAAAAAATAAATAATCTACAGTTTTATGATATCACTGCCCCAGACACGAGTGGATCTGACTTTAATTACATTTGAGTGTTTCGTCAATTTAATGTGTTGCTTAAAATGATACTTTTGCATACAGTATATGACAATGTAAGTGAGGCACGGCCAGATACGGCTCGAGAAGCTGACTCAGATAAGGAAATATTGTGATATTATATGATCGATGATCTGATTAATGATGTGATATGAATGACAAGTGCGACATGCCGGTGTCTTGCTACGGCAGTTTAAACTGTAGGCCTATTTCCTTTATCCTGTAATATGACTTAATATATATAAACTCCGCACACTGAGCTCTTATTGGTCAGCAGCATTGAGTTGATCTCTTTTCTATAGATGCCGGAGGTGGGCAGCGTCAGGTAAAAAAAGTTACTTATCCTTCCCAACCAAACCTGAGCCTCACGCGCCGCCTATGGACACCAGTATGGTTAAGCTTTAGTTAGAATTTGGCAAGACAATTACTTGGCTAAGGTTAGGAAACTATTGTGGTAATGGTTAAAAGTTAGGGTTAGGGTTGTAAACAGGGGTCTACATTGATTAGTGGTCGCCATTTTGCTGACCCACCAAACAATCCTAAGCTCCTTCCTCTGAGGCTTCTGTGGCTCTATTACAGCGACAAACGTTGTCCTCCTTTTTATCTGACAGTGAGAGTAATTGCGTAAAGTTAAACTCATGACTCAACTCTCCTAAAATCCTGGCTACGGCCCTGTTTCCATTTCAGTGATCACCGAGCAGCCCGCTGATCCAAGCTAATTGTGGGAATTATCTCTGCGCTAAGTTGAAATGCAATCCTTGTGGAGTAACAGCTTTAACAAGGGAGGAAGCTATTCATAAAGATAAAAGATGGGAGTACAGTAGACCCAGAGGAGGACGCTGGAGAGAGGTGGAGGAGAGATGGAGTAAAGGCGGGAAGAGGAATGCGCTCACAGGGACGGCCGGACGCCGACTGCGAGCTGTAATGTCGCTGTTGCTTCTTCTCCGCGTCACAGAGCACTTCATCATAGGTGGGTTTTTCTCCAGGTCCCCCTCCCCTTACCATCCGGCCCCCCTACCATCGTTCCCATCCCCTTGTCCCTTTCTGCCTCCCAGGCACCCCGCCGCAAGTCTGATCTATTGCTTTTCGGCACCGCGTGGAGCGATAAATCATGGGAATAGGGGCCGGCGATGATTAGGTTGCGGGGTGCAGAGAGAAAAGAGGGGACGGATGTATCGGAGGAGGAGGACGACCCAGCAGCCCTGCGTGTGGAAGACAGGTTACTGATGGTGTTTGTTTCTCATAGGCCTGTACCTGTGTAGGGGGCAGATTCTCCAGGGTGTTACATAAAGGAGCTATGGGTCTGCCGGGCCCCGACGCAGCCTGGAGGACACATAAAGTGAGCTGGAATTACCCAGGCGCTGAGATATATATACGGGCACGGCAGCATTGCTTATTCTGGCCAGGCCCATTATATCAGCCCTGCTCCTGAGACGAAGAGGCGGAGGAGGAGGAGGGGGGGGGGGGGGGAGAAGCAAAGCGGGAGCGAGACAAACCCTTGGGAGGAGAGAATGTAGATTAATACTGTTGCATATTTTACCACAATTAAAACTTCATTTGTCTAAATGTGTGGACTTTAGCCTCATTTAAGCCTCGGTAGCTGAGAAATTAACCAGGAAGCATTTATAGCTAACTAGGAATAAATACTTCTGCTTTTTTTTCTGTGACATTTTAAAAATGGATAGTTACACCTTATTTTGCACAACTGCAGGGAATTGAGCTTCCTGTCAATTATTGATGCCCCCCACCGAAAAACGGGTTATATAAATACCGGGAGGAATGTTGATGAGATTTTTCCGGAACTTGAGTTTATTGCCTCGTTGACAGAGATTTGCCAGTCAAGGACCCTTTAGCCTGTCACCTTTTCTCAGGTAACAAATCCCCCACAATGCACCCAGCCGCCATGTCTAGGGGCTGAGGAGTCGGAAAACACAAACACGAGCGGGGATGATAATGAACACGCTTTTGCATGGGTGTGTGTGTGTGTATGTGTGTGTGGAAGAGAGTGTGCCACAACAAGCCCCCCTCACATTGCACAACTCGGTTTTACCGCGCGCCCATTTAATAGCTGTTCTCTGTTACTGTATGTTTCATCAGGGGCGCAGGGTGGCAGGTGGGAGGGATCCTGCCTTTGGAGGAGCGGAGAGGGGCTTTGTTTGCTTTAGTTTACACGCTCGCTCGTTGTTTGTTGCATGTTGACGCGCCAGCTCTCTGCCGTCAGCCCTGCTATCATCGAGTGTGACAGCTCCGCGGCCATGTTTGAAGGAAGAGGAGGAATTAAAAGATAGAGATGGCTGGGAGAAAGGAAGAAAGGAATCCAAGTGCTCACCTGCTAAGATCTTACAAAGTGATTCTCCTTTCAGGATCAGTGGTTTGAGGTTTAGGGTGAGGCTACAGAAGGCACCCTCCGAGCTAATGTGGGTGATTCGTTTCTTTTTAGCTTTGGGTGCGGGAGGAGAGAAGTGGGGGGGGGGGGGGGGGGTTCTTGGGATTACAGAGATGATCCTGCCATTCATCCTAGCTCTGAACAGAGCCCCCGTCTTCCCTCCCCAAACCCTGCTAATTCCCTTTTGATGAGGCGTGCTAAATAAATCCTATTTCCACGCCTTTATTCCCAACCGACTCCTGGAGCGTAGATCAGGGACACAGATTTTTAGGGGCTTCTGCCGCCCGTTTGGGACCCACAATGGAGCCCGTCCAGTCAGCCTCATTATGCTTTCACCCCAACACATGCCCAGTGGCCCACAAACACACACAGACACACCAACAATCGCAAACTGACACATTTACACATGTAGTTTCTCACAAATAGCCATGATGGCTTTTGTGCAATTGCCGGGACAAATGCCGGACATCATGTCATGTACTTCAAATTTGTGGATGGAGTGTAAAAGGATACTCCAGGTGACTGTGTGTGTGTTGTGTGTGTGTGTGTGTGTGTGTGTACTGTACATCTCCCTCCTGTCCTGTCGGCCCTTCCACTCACATGCTGAGCCCCTGCGCTCGGCTATGACGCTAACAAGCTCCTTCGTCTCCCCTGCTCTGTCTACACCGGGGCCCTGTTATTAATGGGGACCAGCTGGGAGTGGTGAAGGTACATGCACAGCCAGACAAAGCCCCATATATAATCATAAAGTCATAACAAACGACCTGATGTAAATGAGGATGGGGGTGTTTTTTGAGGGAGAGGCTGGGTTGGGAAGACAATAGTGCCACGGATTCGGTAAATAGAGAATCGAGGTGTCATCTGTCGTCAAAATGGCCAGTGAACCTCTTGGCTGGCTGGCAAAGACTTGCCTACCTGACCTTTGACCTCCACCTGGACACAGCAGAGTGTGGGTCAAGCCTTGAGGGGCTGCGCTGAGTGCCTCAGTTCTCTGCTGATGGGGCAGTTAGCAGGAGAAAAATGCAGCCTCCGTACGTGTCCAGGCAAACAAAAGGCAGCTTTTCCTGCCTCCCCGCGCTGAGAGCTTGGCCTCTTTGACATATGGCTCCACTGAAACACTCGCATCAGGATCTGCCCGCCTTGGAATCATTTTTATTTTGAAAATGATGATTATGATGTTATGTTACATGCGGTGAGAATTCCTGGCCTGCTCATCTGCAGCGAGTCTACATTTGCGAGGCTTACTCAGACACATGCTTCCAATTAGCCGGGCTTCTACATGTAAATGCTTCATAAATTATCCCCCCCGCCCCCACCCCAGGATTAGGTGCTCATAACGAGAGTTAGCATCTCAATAAACAGCAAAGGTTGCGTATAGAGAGCAAATTAGAGGGACAGTGAGGGTAAAGAATGGAGTGGAAATGAGGAGGGCGGGTGATACGAGGAGCTGGCAGTGGGTGGTGTTGGAGTTAGGGTGTGGGTGAACTCGGTTTTAACTGCATGTTATAAAAACTGCAGGTGATTGGGCTCTATCAAGGCAATTTGAAAGGTGTCATGTAACAGAAAAGTATCTGCTGACGTCCAAACTCTTCGTGTTGTTCAACATATCCAGCAGTTCTTGGGGTCACTTGCAGGGCAAAGATGATTTTGTCCAATCATATTCCAACTTTTAATGATCTTAATAATGAAAAGCGTTTAATAGTACATTTTCAAGTCCTTAAATGTTAACATGTGTGAATCAAATGTAAGCTGCTGATAAAGATCAGATGATTCAAAGCTCCGTAAAGAGGAAGATTATCTTGTCAATACACTAATCTCACAAAATGATTACCATTAATAACACAAGACTATCAGGTAAAAGGAACGTCTATGAATAGTTCAATCATTTTTCAGGATTAATTGTATTTCAATTATTTGATATACAACAGCAAGTGAAATATTATTTTACATAAAATATTAGGGTAGTATATAACTAGTATAAAAATAGTACATATTTGCTATATTGTGTATAACCGGATATACATTCTTGAATATGTTCTTTATGGGATTATTCATTTAAATGCAGTACCTAATAAAACTTTAATGTTAATAGTAAAACAACTTGTGATTGGGAAAACATTCTCAATGTTATTTTCTAGGTCAGAAATACAATTGTTTTATCCATGCAGTTTTAAGATTGAAGGTTTGAGGAGAATAATATTATCAGACAGGCCTTTACTCATATTTTCTTTATTGATAAAGAGTAATCATCTTTAGGATTAGTTGATCATTCGTTAAGGCTTTAAAAAGTCAGAATATGTCATCAGTATGTCCCAGAGATCAGGGCAGCATCACCAAACCCAAAGATATTCAATATGTTAAATTGTTGTTTATTACTGTGACTGACTACCACCAGTAAGACATCCATGTGTCATGTTCAAGCTGAAGCTAAACCTTTCAGTGTAAAAGGCAGACAACAGCAATGACGAGAACTGCCTACTTGTGTCGAAATACTGATGGACAGCAACTCTCTCCTCATACAGGCATGAGTCAATCCAACTGTGTGAAAGCACAACTTCTCCATGGCAGCGGCTGTGTGTGAAAAACGTGATGGGATCATTTGATAAAGCAGCTCGACTCCGTTCAATCTCATGGATAATAGCCGGGGCATTAGGCGAATTAGGCCGTTTGGTTTGTGCAAAGGTGTGGGAGTTGAGCAAGGGATTTTTGAATTCTGCCCGGGAACGTAAAGCGTCTGTAAACACGAATCACAAAAAGCCTTAACGCACTAAACCTCAGGCCACACCGGCCACACAATGGACTGTCATATTGAATTGGCCCGGAGCTGTGGGAGAGAAGCTGTTTAAGAAGACGCAGGGTGGGAGTTAAGCTGAGAGAGAGCCCAGCGTGACAGACACTTGTCCGTGTAACAGCTCTGCGGAAACTCTCACCGGGCTCTCAACAATACTCTGCTTTACTGTCGATCACCAAGACACTCCGCAACACCTGCTGTCACCTATACATGTAATATAAATGCAATCTCACTCTTTCTCTGTGATATCAATCGACCATCTCTGAGGGGCAGACAGAGAGCGACACACATGCACACACACTCACTTTTGAGTACGGCACCATACAGACAGTCAATAACAGAATGGGGTCTGAGATTAAAACTAAGCCCACCTTCTTTTCATGTGGCAGAGCAGCCGCTGCCCCAAGATCTGGCACCAGATGGCGCTGTGCCGGTCGGTGCCAGGAGATAATCGGGACAGATCGGGCCGCATTACTACCCATTATCTTCTAATTATTCTTGTGTGGAGCGCTGATCCTGCCGTTTGTGTAAGTGGATGGCACAGAGAGCCTGTCGCCCCCGGCAGCACGGAAATCCTCCCCACTTCCCTCACCCCCTCTGGGGATGGAGGGAGAGATCAGCCGAGGGAGTGGAGACGGGAGCGAAGGAGAAGCTGGTGGATAAAGCAGCAAACCTGATATATAAGGGACATTCTCCTTTGTGAAATGTAGCGTCCGATGCTGATAACGAGACCAGGATGTCAGATGGAGATCCCGCTGACCTTTGACCCCTGACTCAGTGTCACATAAAGCGTAACGTCTTGTTCCCCCGATGGAACAAGAGCAATAACAGCATATTTCTCCTCTGATGACTCTATAAAGTGTGATAAAGGATACAGTTCAAGTCTCCCAGGCTCCATTTGTACAGCGCCTGAGTGAAAACAGGCCCCAACCCCCCCTACCCCAAAGGATAGCGCTTACTGCGCGGAGGCATATGGCTTACCATGTGCTGGGTCCCACGTGCACACTCTTAAGCGCAATTCTACCCTGAACATCTTCGCTTAATTATCAGCATTTTGTTCAGCATCCTCCTATTTTGCATATTAATATCTGTCAGCTCAGTGTGTAATATGAGGAGAGATGAAGGCTTCGGCTACACTGAAATACCAACGCAGACACAGGCTCCACTGAGCGACAGTATACTCCCACGGGGTGCTGAGTCCAAGAAGATGTGTGTGTTTTCAAAACCTTTGAACCAGGTCTCAAGTGGGCACCTCTGCATATATGTTTGTAAAGTGTCAAAATCTGCAGGCGACGCACAAACTGTGTGTGTTTGTTTATGAGTATAGATTTGTTGTGCGTCAAGGCCGTCAACATGTGTACCCGCCGGGATGCGCTCACACACATGTGCTCCTATGGCGTGTGGTGACCACTCCTTCCGACTGACATGCAATAAAACACGGCATTGTTGATCCATCTCGCCAACCCCACGGGCCGCACAGCGAGGGCATGTACATGCAAATGAGGATAGCTAAATGCCACTGAGGGGGCGGGAGAGGGAGGCAATCACTTCAGCTGACAAACTGTGCAGGAAGGGGGGATGCAGATGCAAAGGAGGGAGGGAAGGAGGTGGGGGGGACTTGATATCCAGGGGGACATTTTTAATGCAAGGTGATCCAAGAGAAATAAAGACAGCAGGCTTAATTACAGGAGGCGCCGCAAGAGATGAGTTTATCTTCACCGCAGTTTGGAAGCACAGGTTAAAGAGAATCTTAACAGCCTATACTGTGCTGATGTCTTTGCCTGGTGGAAGGAAAATATTGCAGTGTGTGTGTGTGTGTTCCTGTGTGTGTGTGGCAGCGACAGAAATTCACAGAGCTGTGATTAAAATGTAAGAGAGGCTGCGGCTAAGACCCCGAACCATTCTCCGCCAAGCTGGGGTCAGGGCAACTGATCTGGGGGCCACTTGGGCAAATCCGAAACACAAACACAGCCGAAGAAAGGCATGGGGAGCCCGGAGAGGCTGGTGGTAAAAAGACTGATAGAACGCGTCCATGGGAAGATGAACAGACAGGGAGATCATGAAGGGAGAGCTGATTAACTCGCTTTTAGATCTCTGGGAAATATCCAAAGGATTGTGCCTCTAGCTCCACAAATCCTGACCCTTAATGCTGAATCTATCAACCCTGGGAGCCCCTTTGCAACAATGAGAAGTCTATAAGCTGGTCCAAGCTGCTCCATTGACGGTTCATTAAGCAACAATGAGGACAGATAACCACTGCATTGCTGTATTGGTGGTTTTCGCTTTACGCTCAGAGAAGACTTTTAGCTTACGTCACCCTAGCTTTGAAGCAGGGAGCATTCCCCTTATACTAAGCCGAGTCGGCGCATTCAACAAGCGAGAGGCAAAAGATTGAAGCAGGTGTTTTTCTTCTCACACATGTGGAGGCTGGGTTGCAGGTTCTAACTGTCAAACGCGCCATCAACTATTGTTTTTTATCTTTCTATGAAGATGAAATGGACAATATCATGAGCAAAGAAAAGGAGGGGAAGTTTTGATATTAAAGCTCGAGCCCCGGGCTTCAACCAACTTCAGAAAGCCTTTCCCTGATCAAAGACCACAGAGCAGCTGGGGGGATACTGGTCAGAGAGAGTAGCCGGCTACCAGCACCGGTTCTGTACTGAAGTGATCCTATGCCGAATCGCCAAGTGTAGTAAAGCTTCAGTTGGTAATTATTGCTGTAGATTTGTTGGTGTTTCCAGCAGCTTCTCTTACAACTGAATTGGTTTGGAGCTCTTTGTTGACTGTATGCACATTTCTATCTATAAAATGCACCAAGACTCTGAGAGAGAGTGTTCAACTGACACTTAGTTTCACACTAGAACGGTACTTTAAGAGTTCAGACTTCCGCCAAGGCCACATGTCCTATTTGCAACGGTAATGAAACTGTCTCGTTTGTGTTTCTGCCCAATGTAATGCGTTATTTATTGGCCTATGCTACAACTTCCAAGTCATTTCTGGAAAATCTGTCGACAAACAAAATGAACCAAAAGCATAAACTTGGCGGATTTGAATTATGTTTTTCTAATGACTAGCAAATCATCTGTACATAAACTAACAACGCTCAAAATAAATTGTTTGTCCATTTGGTGTCCAAGGAGGACATGAATAATTATCCCTGATGTACAACAGGTGCAGTTATGAAAGCATCTCCATGAATCTTCTATTCTATATGTCGGTGAAAGAAAAAAGAAAAGAACTAACAACGTTCTGGAAATGGCTGTTAAGCTTAGTCCGCCTGACGCTGCCAGAGTAAAGTTAAGCAAAACTTTAAGCAACCAAGCCATTTGTGGGTGACATCATTGCATATGTAACAGGGTAAGTTTGTCTTGGGCAGTGATTGAACATTGGATCAACAAATGATGATATTGATCCTAATGTAAGTTATTGCTTCAATATTTATTTATTTTTTATTTTCAACGAGACATGTGTGATGCCAATTCAACTTGGGCCATGTGAAGAAATCCCACATGCTAAAAAACGTTATTGCATGAAGAAGAAAAACTATGATGGTGAGGACGATAACGGAACTTGGGATAACATCTGGGGTTTAACCGAAATGTGAGCCTGTCTGACGCTGTAGAAAACGTTGAGTCATGGTGAGAGATATATCTTTGGTGGTTTGCATCAGCTGTATTGACTTGGTTGATTTGAATATCTGAGATGGTTGCTACTATATTGTATATTCAAGCATATGGGCAGGGGTGCACACAACTTTCTCAGTGAGGTACTCAGATGAGTACCTGGAGTCAGTGTTTGGTACTCCAACTTCCGGCTCCCCTCAAAGTTCCCATGAAGCCCTCTGTATCGCGAATATCAGCGGGTGGGGGTGCTAGTGGAGTATGATGAAGCCCTCTGTATCGCGAATGTCAACGGGGGGGGGTAGTAGTAGAGTGCAGAGCTTCGTGACCACAGAGCGTGTGAACGTTGTGATCAGCTGTTTTAGCGCAGTGCTGCTGTACAGGCCGACGTTAACAGCAGCCCTGTCTGTGCACACGGAGACCGACTCCGTCGTCCGATGATCTAACCGCCTTCTGGAAAAGCTTCACATATACATCGGTACGCAAATGCGCTTTGTGACACAAGTGACGGTACGCATTTCAGATTGTTGCCGCGCATGCGTACCTGCGTACCAGTTATGTGCACCCCTGCATATGGGATATGGTTTGTGTGTTGTGAAAATTGACTTGTGTGTGCTTTAGCTTTAGACTTGTAAAACGTATTTTAACATCCAGGAGTAAAAGTAAAAGTAAAAGTGGCTCCCTTATGCCTTCTTCTGGTCTGTGGCTCCTCAGTTGAGCAAACCAACCGGATGACGTCAAAGTGCCTATGATGAGATGGCAGTGTCTGTTCCACAATAGAAAAAGCGTGGCACATTTCTTTCTTCTACGTTATCTACCTACTCACTCCTTCGATATATTGGCTCAATAGCAACTTTCCTAATGTTTTAGTATGGAACAAATGTGTTTGTGCAGCCAGCATTAAAGGTGGGGTATGTAATTTATTTCAGAAACACTTTTTGTTATATTCCATGGAATGCTCTTAACATCCCGATAGCAATGAATATCTTAAATGCTTTGACAATAAATACATAAAAAAACGTTATCTCTGGAAGCCGTGGCGCTGTAAAAAGCACGACCAATCATCTGAGCCGGCCCGGCTAAAGTAACTGGATGGCCTACCTGCCTGTCAGCCTTCCATCTGTGCACAAACTTATCTCGTGCCCTCATTGGTCATGTGTGCGTTCGTGTGTGTTGGAGGAGGGGCTCTGTCAGGAAGTCTGAAGGAAGGGGCAGATGTTTTCTGGTTGTTTACTTTCAAATTGTAGCGCAGTCGAGCTGGTTTCTCCAAAATGACATACCCCACCTTTAAGTACAAAAAGCATCAAATGCCCAATCGAATCTCAAACTTGTTTACTTACTTTACTTGATAGTAATTTGGGTGAATTTTGGCATTTTTTTAAGGAAAACATTATTTTACCGCTGCTTGTGTTTAGAAAACATTAAAGAATTTCGTAGTTTTTTGTAGTTTTTCTTCTAGACAACTTGTTTTTATCATATTATGTTTCACAAAATCTATTTCTTTAGTATTTAATCCCAAATGTACCCCAACTAGAACACAATTAAACGATACCCGGCCCTACCAAGTGTTTCAAAAATAGGAGCTCTCTAAAATGCAAAGCAAGCTATCCCTATGTGATCTCACGTGTGCCCTCGCCATACATTACACTCCACTCTTTGATTCTCGGGCTGCGACCCCGACTCAACACTAGGTAAAGACACACAATCGTTCACAAGACACCTGTGTGTTCGCCTTGAGACGGGGAGGCCAACCCTTCCCATGAGGCTTTGTGTTCACTCTAAGATGGAGGTCCACCTAGCAACAAGAAGTCACAGCTTCCTGCCTCGAGTGTCAATCAGTGGCGAGTCTCGACCCGTGTGGCAGCAATCAAAGTGAATAGAAGAGTGAGCCAGGTGGTAATTGTGTATTATTCAACTTGCGGGGAGCATGCCACGCTGCTTTAGCCTGTTGATCGCTTATGTATAATTGAACACAATCTGTGCATGTATTATAAATGAACAGGGTTTGCGAAGTGGCAAATAGAGTGCAATTAATGTCTCGGAGCTCAGAGCGTGCAGATTGACTGTTTTTGGCCTATTTCTACGTTGCTCATTTCCCTCTCCTTTCGTCCTTTTTATCTCCCTCCCTTCTCTTTAACTTCCTCTCTTCCTCTCCCCTGTTCCCCAACCTCTACCGTCTCCCTCTTTCTCTGGGACTCAACTTTATAAAAGGAGTATGAGTGAGAGTGAGTGACTCTGGAGGCAGTCAATACCTTATCAACTCCTGCCGAACGCTGACACCTTGACAGCAAATTATTACTTTTTCATGACGCAACCAGGTGCAATTACAGCAACATCTTTGCGCTGTATCCTGCTGCTCCTGCAACTGTCAAAAGGCGTTCCTGGTGGGATCCTGGAGGAGCTGAGACATCAGTCTCTCAGTCCCTCCAAGATCTCTCCGGCAAAGACAGACTGACAGACAGGAGCGAGGTACAGTAAGGGGACGGAGTGCTAAGAGAAAATCGAGCAGAAAAGCCCAAAGATTCAGTAAATAGTTGCATTCGACTTGAATTCCTTTTTCATGGAACACTAAGAGGTTTGTTTAGAGGCCTGTTGACTGACAGCGAGAATGTGAGCCAGAGTTTTGTTGTCGTTGGGTAGCGAGCTAGCTGCTAGCAGCGCAGTAAACAACTGTGTTTGTAAAGTCATCACACACACACACACGCCTCACACTGTAGACCCTGTAGGCTTGATTATAAAGTTTACGCACACTTTAACACACAACAACACGGAGGGAGGGGAAAGAAAACACCAGGTAAACCTCAATTAAGACTTCAGAGTGTCACTTTCTCCCCGTAGCGCGGCAGCAGAAGAAGAGAACACAAAGAGCCCACAAAGCCTGTGATGCCACCCCTGTGAATATGGTGATGCCGGGAGGTGGGGGAGAAACTTTGCCATCCTGGAGGTGGATGTTGCCTCATGTCTCTTTGTGTGTGTCCCGGTTGGGAGCCGAGGGGGAGACGTAAGGGTGGCTGTGGCAATAGTGTGTGTGTGTGTGTGTGTGTGTGTGTGTGTGTGTGTGTGTGTGTGTGTGTGTGTGTGTGTGTGTGTGTGTGTGTGTGTGTGTGTGTGTGTGTGTGTGTGTGTGTGTGTGTGTTGCTGTATATGTGTGTGTCATGGAGAAGAAGGACAGGTAAGAGGAACAGAACAAACTGTGAACGCGCTACAGAGACACCTGAGAGTCTCCCCTTTCATCTCACCCACTGATCCTCACCCCTCTTCCTTCTGCCTCCACTCAGCCAATTTCCTCAGTTTCCCTTTAACGCACCATGCGCCTAGCAGCTTTTTTTTTAAACACACACACACGTCTGACTTATGTAGGTAATGACACCTCAGTGAGCTATTGGTTTTCCTCGGCCCTCTGTGTGTTTTTTCTCTTCCTCCTGTCGCCCTCCCTCCCCCCCCCCCATCTCTCTTCAAGCACTGCCTTCTCTCTCCTTTACTCCCTCAGGCCTCCCCACTCCTCCCCTCTCTGTTTTTTTTTTTCCTGTGGTGTCAGACACAGATTTATTCTGCCTGTGATGCGTGCAGAGCAGAGGAGTGTGAGTGAGCTGGATGGGGGGGGTGCAGGGTCAACAGGGGGGGAGGTGTGTGTGTACAATAAGAGATAAGATCATGGCTCCCCAGGGGCTTGTTTGGCCCTGTACCCGATCCATCAAACGCCGGCTCCAAGTGCCAAGGTCAACTCTAATGAGCATTTTCTGGGGTCCTATTCTCCACGTTGAACACCAACACACACATACACGAGAACATGAACACACACCTTGGACATACCTGCTTAGCTGTATAGGATAGATGGCTGTGACAGGAAATATAACATGCTTGCATGAATCCCAACAGGTATTTCGACTCAGGAATCAGACACCGCTGCAGGAGAGGCGGGCGATCGAGAAAGACGGCCAAGGTGAGTGATCCGTGTCATGTCAGGTGTTGGGATGAGTACCCACAGTCAGTGTTTTCTGAAGACCGACCAAATTGTATCTGTAGCATCACTTATGAGACACTGACAAATATCAGGAAGCTGGTATTGGATGGTTCACAGTCTCTCATGTCAGACTCACTACTCTTAAATTAATGATTAAACACAAATTCAATATTAAAGATGCTTACTTTTTTGGACACGTTGATGTATCGACTTGTTTAAAAAAGCAAAAGGTAAGTGAAAATGTCTTACAGTGATGTTTAAGATGTTCAGCCTTAGATATTGGTACCAAAGCTAGATTACAGTAGTCAATAATATCATCGAGCTTTAAATAATTCCCAGTACAAAGGCATGTAATCTCATCGGCTGTGAGTTTTCGGGTGTGTGTGACACCTATAAAAACCACAACACCAGCTCACCCAGCTGTTTCCTTCTTACTTCCTGCATCACCAGGTTGGACACACACTCGGACAAATACAGTCCGCGGCGCCAGGTAGGTGGGCTTTTAGCATAGAGGGTCCCTCATCATCCCCTCATCAGGCACTGATCTGACAAAAGTTGTTAAGGTTTGAAGGCTTGCGGAGCGTGGGTGTGCGACGGAGCATGTGGAGGATACTAATGAAGCAATAAAAGTCACTGCGGGAGGGGGTGAGGGCGGGGGGGGGGGTGAAGGCATGTTGGAGGGGAAGGTAGCAGCGAGCGGAGCATCGGGAGCCTCTGACAGGAGGTGCGATAATTGAGATGTTGCGACCCCACATATTACCTGCATATTGGCCAAATTAGGAAGCAGGGAATTTAAGACCAGAGTGGAACGCTGGAGCCCACTCTGCCACGATACATGCAGTGTGTGTGTGTGTGTGTGTGTGTGTGTGTGTGTGTGTGTGTGTGCGTGTGTGTGTGTGTGTGTGTGTGTGTGTGTGTGTGTGCGTGTGTAGCTTGCGCTATTTATTTCTAGACCGCTCATTTGCTTGTGAATTTCACCAAGGGATCAATAAAGTGACATTACTATTTGTTCTAGGGCTGCTCAATTAATCGTATTTTAATCGCAATTACGATTATGGCTTGCAACGATTACGAAAACACCGTAATCGAAATAAAACGATTATTTTTTTATTATTAATTTTTTTATTTTTTTATTGGTTTTTCAGTTGAATTATACTTAAAGTTCAAGGTAATCAACTGTTAAAAACAGACTGTTCAAATATTCTTTCTCCAATAAATTGATGTTTTCAAAGTAAATGGATAATCGTTTTTAATAATCGTGATATCAATTATTGACCCAAATAATCGAGATTATTGGGGTGACTGTGGCTGCGAGGGAGTGCGGTCGTCTTTCAACCAGAAGGTTGTGGGTTCGATCCCAGCCCATGCAGTCAACATGTCGATGTATCCTTGGGCAAAATACTTAACCCTGAGTTGCTCCCGATGGCATGGCCAACGGTGTGTGAAGGTGTATGAATGTTAGGTACAGTAAGGTACACTGCTCTGTATGAATGGGTGTGAATGGGTGGAAGACTGGATAAAGCGCTATTTAAGTACAGTCCATTTACCATTGTGATTTTTGCCATAATCGAGCAGCCCTAATTTCTTCTATATATCTGAATCTTTAAAGTAAGTACGTTTGGGTTGAATGAATTTTAATGCATGACTTCACAAAAACTCTTTCAATCATGTATAAATAAAACGTGTATCTTGGCCAGAATTATTATAACAGACTTTTGCAAAGCGATATCACAAAGAAAACATCTCATCACAACACCAGGCCACTATTTTTCAGAGAATAATTAATTAAAGTGGAAAAGAATGCCCAAATAAGGAGCCAAGGTCATCGGCCACATGGAGGACACCAACAGTCTCCTGCAGCATCTAAACACTGGTTACATTACTCGTGCATATGTGTGTGGGCGTGAGTGTGTCCTGAGTGATACTGGCGTTGTGATTCATGGATGCAAGAACGGCCTCTTCAATCCCCACATGCAGGGAAGGGCCAAGGAGCCCGGCCCACCTCGGCCTCCCCTGGCAGGGTAGAGGGTGAGGGGTGAACCAGGACCCTATGCCTCGCCGCCCTTGGAGGTACAGGAGATAGAGGCTAAATCTCCACACTGTCCACCAGCTTTTCTGTGTCTCCCTGTGGCAGCTGCAGGAGACCCCCCGCGCAATGTTAGCCCACCAACACACCATCACTCAGGGGGAGTCTACATGACAGGTTAACATTGAACTATGACACCTACCGTAGTGAAAACAACTTATCTAGCACTGGTTTGGCTTCTGAAATCCACTGGTTCCAGTTTATCCAATAGAAGAATTGTCTTTCTTTTTCTTATTAAAAAACATTGCTATTTGTAGATTTCATTGGCATTTATTACATTCTTGCAATACATAGAATGAACGAGTAAAGAATATTTGACAGACTTTACGGCCCGTCTACACTACAGGCATCGAAAAATGCTTTCAACGCTTCGCCCATTCACTTGAATGGGGTGACGTAGAAGATTTTTAATCTTCGCCGAACTGCATTGTGGGGAGCATGGCATGGCTTTGCAAGCATCACGAGCATCCATCTAATGTTCAACTTTTGAGGCTCGATGATTGGCATCAGCCAATCAAATCCCGTTTATGCAAATCCCGCCAGTGCAAGCGCAGCCAATCAAACCGCGTGCAAGCTGGGAGAGCCAGACCGCAGTTCATTTCCTCATATTCCAAACGAGATATTACGGTAGCAAATCACCCGGTTCTTTACGACCAGAACTATTTACCGGGATACAAACCGGAGGAACCAGGCATGGAGGGAGGTGGCAGAGACAGTGGGTGAAACTGGTAGGTTTTCACCTGTTTGGAGAGTTTATATCCAGTTTACTTCGTTTTAACATTGCTATTGCTTTGTATGTCGGGGGCGGGAGATTCATGTGATTGGTTGTTGGTCGCGTTGCTCGCAAAAAATCGCCAAGCTTCAGACACGCCCAGCATCAAGATTTTTTTATACCTGTAGTGTAGACGGGCCGTGATCAGTAAACTGCATCTAGATATAGGAAGTACTACAAATTTAGAATTGGATTGGATCAAAGTTTTGCTATTTAGTTTTTCATCAGGACAAAGTCCTAAAGCTATTTGTAGAAGACGGTAAGTTTTAAACATTTAAGAAGTTTGGATTACTTTGTAGGATGAAAAGCAAATAATGAGAGAAAAATCACAAATCCTCCATGCTAAAAAACTAAACGTTTTGGCTTCTACAAATTACAAAAATACTTACTGACTGAACAAAGTAAATTAATCATACAAGTCCAAAGTCTGGCCCTCCACTGAATACTAACAGACTGAATGAAGAAGGAAGCTATTATTGACTAGTTGGCAGGTAAGAAAACACAACACGTAAATACAAATAAAAACTATGTGACTTTGCAATGGCTCGACAGCGTCAAAGGGCAACCTCCTTGAAAAGTTGGGTCAATTTGAAAAGTGCTGGTCACAAAAACCACTTGGTGTGGATGAGGAAAACTGTTTGGCGTTGAAGTGAATCTATTTGGTGATTGAACCTGCATCGCCAGCGCAAAGAATGACTATTGAAAGAATACTGGAAACAACAGCCTCCATTTTACAAAGATGTGTGGTTGCATAAATACCTCCTGCTACTTTTGCCTTTAGCTCTTGACAGAAGAGTCATCATTCACACATGTTGGCCAAAATACCCGACACTACCTAAGCAAATCAATTAAAGCCAAATCCCTTCCATTTAATTCCTAATTATCTTCTTGGTTGCCGCCCAATAAGGTCAAGGGTCAGAAAAAGTAGGCCTTAGTTTGAAGGAGTTGGCATTCCTCATGAGGGACGGATATGATGGATGGTCTTCGGTCCACGTCCTACCCCATTACCCACACCCCTCTCCACTGGCTACTCACCCTCCTCTCTGCCTCTTGGCACGGTCCCTCCATCCCCTCTCATCCTCGGACCAGATGTGTTCGCTGAACTCTGTCAAGAATAATAAAACACTGGCTGCAAGGGGCACGAGCGCCAGCGCTGGACAGGAGCGTGGAGCATATCCAGAGGACCTGAAATGATGAAATACACATTAGTCAGAAGGGCCAACTGAGGCATACTAATCGTTATAACTATTAATTAATTGCAGTCTTTGTGAATTGTGGGGAAGGTTAGGAGGTGTAGACACATATGAAAATAAATAAAAGTCATTTTAATTACAATAAACGGATAATGGAACACCATCAGCCTCCTACAAGATAGTTCCTGGTAAATTCTGTAACACAAGCCATCATGATTCCAGAAAAGATGGGGCAGTACAACAGATGGAGGTAATACAAAACAACCACTCTACTCAACCTCACTCAAGAAGGAGAAGAATGGGCACCAAGGTAGGATTTGACTGGAAAGGATGATCAACATCTCTTAGTATTTTTAGTAACATACTGGAAAAATAGCTATTTCTGTCCAATTACAGTCTTTTAGCAATGCTTACAATACGTTTGTTGGACTAGTGAAATTCCCAGAGAAAGCATTGGCATGAATGACGATCCATTAGCAAGTCACTGATTCAAATATGTCTTCAGTAACATCGATTGATTTGTTGGCTTGTTCAATGTGAAAGCTCTTTTCGTCAGACTTTACAATATTGTCCCAGGAATTGTATTATTTTCATTCGAAGCAGGTGTACCAGCATGTCACTGAAATGTTACGAGGTCTTAAGGAATGAGAAATGAGAGATTTCCCAAAAGAGAAAGATCCCTGTTTCTGTTCACACGACCCAATGCAGGAAATGTTCCTAAACACTTCAGGGACGGACTTCACGAGTGAAAGGGACTTTTGTTTGACCATGAAATTGCAATTCCAAGATGCTGCTTCAGTGTCCACCAGGGAAACCGTGAAAAGGGACATATTCACACTTGTTAAGCTGATCGTTGACCAATGAGGCCTTGCAGAGACCAAAGAATAAGATCACTATTGAAAAACATGGAAACCAGAATGATGGTGTTCCAGTTCATACTAAGTGTGTTGAATAGTGTTGAGGCCAGCGCTCGATCCAGGCCTGTCGAGTTCAAACTAATTCTGCCTTGAGTTTTAGAAACATATTTCTGTTCTCATGGTAAGACCCTTATAAATAACTGCTTCCCTGACCAGGTCAAACCAAAAAACAGAGCCTACAAATTCAGGAAAGAATACGAAAGCTGAATTCAGACTGAACACAAACCTGCTTTTTGTCTTTTGCCGTATACTCCATTTGCACTTTAGCATCAATTATTTCCATATTCGCCCACATTCAGCAGATCTTTAACAAGCACCAGGCAACAAAGCAGCCGGCTCGATATATAGAATACAGCCCGCTCTCATTGTGACATTTGCTCTCATGGACAGAAAAAGTTTAGGATTCATTGTTTCCTCTGGTCTCAGTCGACAGAGGAGGAGAAGGAAATGTCAAACAATTGCTCATCCTGTTTTTGAAAGGGGGAAAGATGAAGAAGAGTGGAGAAAGTGTTCTCTGCTCTGATGTTGCCGCTCAGGAAGCCCTCCTGGGACAAAATCAAAAACCCGTCCCCCTTGAAACCCCCTCACCGCGGGGGGCGGTGACCAGTGGCCCCCGAAGAGCTGCCACATGAGAGCGGAGACGAGGAGTGATGGCGGCAGTGAGAGCACATTGATGGCTGGAGGGATGATTCCCTTCACACACACAGACACAAATGCCCCCACTCATTCCCCCAACCTCCCCCTGGCCCTGCAGGCAACACACACACTTTCTACCTCATACACACACACCATGGTTAGGCCTCCAATTAAATCAAAAGTGGTTTGTTTTTATTGGTCTTTTGCGCTGACAAGTGGGCTATCACTCTGACGGCTCTACCTGTCAGCGAGCAGCTGAAAATCCTCCGTTGACAATGCCCAATGCTTCCAATTAGGAGAGAATCAGACTCCTGGCGCGCTAGCCATCTTTCCACCCCCCCCCCCAGGCCCACCTTCCCTGCCTTTTTTCCTCTGCACTCGCTCCACGATGCTCCTCTTTCCCTCTAACTCTTGCTCTCCTCCTTAATATTTCCCTCCTCCTCCCTTTTCTTCTTCTCCCTCCTCCTTTCCTCCTTCTCTCAGGGAGAAGGGGGTCTGTCTCCGCTGCAAATTACCGACACAAAACGAAGGTGGTGGCGGCGCTGGCGCTGGGAGCTGCCGGTCCAGGGCCCTGTCAGCATTAATGAGACGATGAAGGTTTATTTCGCCCGCATGCATGTGCTAAATTCTTTCTTGTGTGACAGCTGACTGGGAAATGTGAGTGTTAACCTTATAAAAGATTCAGCGGGTTCTCATTATTTTCTGTCAACTCCGGTACCTGATGGCGTTAAGGTGCATCATTTGCATCCCTGACTGGTCCAGGGTGCAGCTCCAGCTCCAGAGCAAGCGCCTTTTTCTTTTCTTTTTTTTCTCCCCTCAGCCTTTTTTTAATGCTGTTTGTTTGTTGAGAGGAGTCATCTTTTTACATATATCCCCCTCCAAAGACACGCTTTACTCCGTGTTCCAAAGCGATGGAGATGCCAAAGTGTATTCAAAGGGGACACACGTTTTTACAACACATATCTAGATATCTATTTAACACACCAGCTCAATTGAGCAGAGAAATAAAATGTAGTACAATGTTTTCTCTTTTTTCTCCCCCTGCAAAAGCCCAGTAAGCCCAGCAGGCATTATTAGTAGTAAGTCTTATGAACAGAATTCCAATAATGCAGAGAAAAGAAGACAAACTAAATAAAGCAGCACATGGATTATTAAGACTGACAGGCCAGTCAGGTCTATTATGATGAAAATACACCTGGTGCCAGGTAATGTAGTTTTAGGCTTTAAATTGTTGATATTATAATAAAAAAGTAATGTTCTGATCAAAATAAATTATGAATATCATATGGTCTCAACACATGGAATTACATGAAGGGTCAGCCCAGCTGAAACAATAGTCTGCACTTCACTGAAAAGGCCCAAAGGTGCCAACTTTGTTTTGGTCAAAAGAAAATGAGTGGAATGTGGGGGGCTGTTTAATGCGCTTCAATAAAAAGTATGATTTTGTAATGTGATAAAAACAGATGGAAAGAGGTGAAGACACGGCAAACAATTCACCGCTCACTGACCACCACCTCCGTTTCTGTTCTCTCTCTTTAACACAATCAATAACATCAGTGTGTGTGTGTGTGGGGGAGAAAGTGTGTGTGTGTGTGTGTGTGGGGGGGGGGAGAAAGTGTGTGTGTGTGTGTGTGTGTGTGTGTGTGTGTGTGTGTGTGTGTGTGGGTGTGTGTGTGTGTGTGTGTGTGTGTGTGTGTGTGTGTGTGTGTGTGTGTGTTATAATCGGGGTAACAGTTGCACTGGCCCTCAAATTCTAACCACTTCCTAAAAGAGAACAAAAAGTACAATATCGACCTTTCCTTGACCAGAGGGACACTTCACCAAAACCAGCAGCACCGTGAGCCAAACACACACACAGGATGTATTTACTCTACCAGACTGTATAATTATATTTAGAAGCACAAAAATAATGTTTGTATTAGCACCAATATGGACTAATATATTGCTTATATAAGGGCAGGTGTATGCCCATAAGCAATATATTAGTCCATATTGGTGCTAATGCAATTATTTGTTAAGTCCAATTTTTAACAACCGAGCTACAGTAAACATTTAAAAGATAATTGTTTCACACCACCATCAATGTTTTTTTCCCCATTTCAGTATTTTCTGCTGCTTTTATTGCTATAAATCGTTGCAAATAGATTTTTTTGTATATGCTGGTTCTTGACTGATGATCGGACACAATAAGTTATAAATAAAAAAAATGGTTCACTTTTTGTACTTTGAAGTAAATACTGAATACATATAGAATTAAATAATTTATAATTACAATCATTGGTTACAGTCTTTGTCTTTCTAATGTAAAATAATGATGCACGTTATGGCAAAAATGTTAAGTTTATTTGTTACTTACATTTTATTTTTACCCACTCCTATATTGAAAGTAAACAAAGATTAAACGCATGTCATCTCAATTTCCCAACTGTATTTTTACTTTGATAGAAAAATGGGTAAAATAAAGAAACTCAAAAGCTGTTTTTGTTATAAAAGAGTTCAAATTAAAATCTAATGTTTTAGGGGTCTTTTAAGAAAACAAATCAAAATAATGTAATCTTCTCTATAAGTTCTGTAGGAGGTGATGACAAAGAGGAAGAAGTCGATTTAATCACCTTATGATTTATTTACACTGTGGACATGCTGCACAGTGAGGATAAAGAGAAGAAGACAGAGAGAGAAAGCATCCAACCAACCACTGCTGCTTTTCATGCCCCAGCAGAGGAGAAAGAAACAGCTAAGTCAGGGTGGGTGTGTGCTGCCTTATATCTGTGTTGTCCCCGCCTCATATGTGACAGCTTGCAGCCGTGATGGGACCCCATGGGAGACGGGAGCGGATTCACTAACCTGCCGGTGTCTGAGACTGACGCGCGCCTCCAATCTGGTGGTCACATGGGGTGGAGGCGGAGGGGGGGCGCGGGGGTGTTGATGATGATGAGAGGGGGGTTAGTTAGATTATTAGGGGCTGTCGGGGCCGTCGCGCGGGGCAAACTGTTGTGCATAGTGGAGCTAAAAGTGCAGACAATGGGATTTTTTTACGCATGTTAAAAAGGTGAAAAGTGTGAACAATGGCGCTTCACGCGTCTTCAAGTTGTGCGTCACGCTGCTCAGACCATTGTAAATAATTACCAGACTATTAGATCATTATGCTATCATTATTAGGCTCTAAATGAACAACGACGAGGCATTTTTCGTATTAAAAAAATACAGCTTTTTCTATATCCACTTATTGTGTATTTAAAAAGGGCAACTTTAGAATGTTTTCACATGGCATGGTTGTGCAAACTGTCAGCGGATTTTCAAATAAGTCAAAAGTAAGAAAAATCCAGAGATAAATGAGAAAATGGTTTTACTATGATACAAAAATAAATAAATAGAGGCCCCTCACAGGTTAAACTTATTTAAACAATATAATCACGAGGAGGGGTAATGATAATTGTAGTTTTATCATTTTAAAAATAATATCAAAGATAACAATTATAATATTTATTAGAATAAATAATATGCTCGAGTCATTTCTGTCAATTAATTTTACAAAAATAAAATCTGCAGCATAACAATGTTTTATCTTACAAAACGACAAAATACATTAAAAAAACTTAAATTAGTGATGACAATACAACGCAAAATGCTGAACAAAAAGTAAAATAAAAAAATGAAGGTGTGTGATGTGAAACAAATTCGGTGAAAGAAAAGCGAGTCGAGAGGAAAAACATCGAGCCTCTGCACATAATAACCCCATTATAAGCCTCATCAATGATGTAATGAAAGCAAACAGTGTGAAAATTGCCTGTAAACAGTTGGATCTGAGTCTCCTGATGAATTCAGTGTCTCTTTTATCAAAGTGAGGATGAGCCAGGGAGGATGGGAGCGAAGGAGGGAGGGAGGGAGAGTGGGCGTGGAGGGAGGTCCACTTGCAGCTCCCCTCAGCCAATGAAGGCTTGTCACAGGGGACTCACGTGGACGAGGCGCTCTTAAAACCTAGCTCCTGACTTTTCCTCAAGTTCAATTTTTTGGGATTCCCTCCCACCCCGTCACTTCTCGTCCTTTTACTTGCCAGTTGTGACTACTTAACCCAGTTTACCTCTCCTTTTTGAGATTCTGCAGCGAGCATCGCGTCGTCTCGCTACTCCCTCCTCTCCTGCTGCAGCTCTCGCTCGGACTCCGCTCTCTACTTCGTCTTTTTTTAAAAGGTTTTGTTGTTCTTAAAAGGAATGCGAACAGTTTGCGTGTGTGTTCACGAAGAGCTGAACATTTTCCCTACGGTCCTCTCTCAGGTCCGACTCGCCAGTACCTGTCCATGGTGCTGAAGCGCTTTTCTTCCCGGTGCACTGCTGCTCCAAAGAAATCCAGAACCAGTCCTATTTTCGGCATCTTTTCGTGCCCTGCGGGTGAGATACTTTCAGCCATAACTGACGAGGCTTGTGAACTCAGAACAGACGGAGGTGGTCCTGAAGGAAGCAAGACGAATCGACTGTGACTCTCAATACCGGCTGCATCGATTTCAAGAGGACTCATCTTTCTACTTAACAAAAAGAAATTCGGATGCATGGACGATTGTTGTAACGCACTTAGCCTGGAGATATTTGCTCTTTAAAGAATCAGTGGGGAAATTGGATGACTAGTTTTCATTTGTAGCAAAAACATTGTTCTGGGTACGGGGAGAGGGTTTTTTTCTCTTCTACTGGATCAAGTTAAACAACACACCCTGCCTCCCAAAGATAAAACTTGTCCTGAATACCAAATGGTAGTTTGAGGAGGCCTCGATCGAGACAATGGAGACGTCCGCCAACGGGTCCAGTTTTGGCATCGACTCGCTGCTGTCACACAGGCCTGGAAGTCCGGTGTCCAAGGGGGACGGCCTGGTGGGGGAGTGCCGCTCTCCTCTGGAGTTCAGCCCGAGATCAGACGTGGAGAGCGGCTGCTCGTCGCCTCCGTCGCCGAGGAGGGAGTGCGGGGATGAGGTGGTCCAGAGGCAGGGTCACGGCATCGGCCTTCCTCCGCACCTGCAGCACGCGCAGATATCGGCCGGCTCGCAGCAGAGGAGCGTGACCTCCTCATTCCTCATCAGAGATATTCTCGCGGACTGTAAGCCTCTGGCCGCGTGCGCACCATATTCCAGCAATGGACTGCCGACTCAGGAGGTGGGCAGGCTGGCCGCAAAGATAGCAGAAGACTTTATGGAGAAAATCCACAGCAACTCTTCGTCCGACAGTGAATATAAAGGTAAGGACAGAAACGTGTGTAAAGAGATGCTCTGCTTTGGATATCAGAGTGTGGGTGAAACTGGTTTATGCTTTCACACAGGAGTCCTGTAGAAAATATATCCTCTTAAAAATGTGATTTAAAATGATATTCGTACCTTCATGTTTTGATCAGCTGCAGCCTGAATGGTCTTACTGTTTTTTTCCTTCCTAAAATATAGATTTTTAATTTCCCAATCAGCCTCAATAAATAGTGTTTATGTGCATCAAAATAAAAAAAGTCATAAAGAATTGTGATACTAAATTAGGGGTGCATCTTAAAAAAAAAAGAGTTGGGAAGTTGGAATTTTTTTTATTTAATTTGAATGAAAGCCAAACTGATACTCAAAATATAATATAATCATTAAGCTGAGCAAAAAGATGAGACACAATTTGAAATCCTAAATAAATAATTTAACATATATTTAAGGCATATTTACAGATTATTTATCTCATGATAATAATATCAAGCTTCAGAGTATACAAATCATTATTTTAATTTTGCCTTCAATTATTTTAAGAAGAAAAGTGAAAAACTGGCACATATGAAAATAAACAAAAAGGATTAGGACACAGGAAGCCATCAATGAGGAGCCATCGACCCGATTTTCTTCTGCTGCATCACGGTGGAGGAAACATGAGATTTGTCTCTGCTCGGTGACAGGAGTTCATTATCATTAAGTTCTGTTACATTTAAAATCGGCGGCTGCTTGTCTGCATGCATGGGTTTCAAGCATGGCATTAGCAGAATATCCAGAAAGCATCTGTTGATGTCAGGGAGGAAGTAGAGGAGAGATGACAGGGTCGCCTCCAGATAAATGCCATCAAGGGCCTCTCTGTTTCCAATCATGTCAGCCATAACACACATGTCACCTCAATTGACAGTTTAATGAAGCAGAGCCTGTAAAGAAGCCTGTAAGCTATGAGGGGGATTATTAAATCAATATATCAAAAACTATATTATAGTTTCATTTGTTTTGCTTTTAAGGCGCAGAGTGGTTTTCTTCCTAATTCACTTTTTCTGTAAACCGATAATTCGCTCAATAAATCCAGTGCGCGTGCGTGTGTCTCTTCGCGTTCACGTGTCACAGTGGATGGAGATGCTGATGGACGCGCTGATTGATTGAGGGAGCCGCGGGGCCCACAGTGCGCCTGTACGGTGGCTTTGATTTCCTCCCATAATATTTCAGGGATTTGATGCAATTTGTCCCCGGCGCTAATCAGATTTGTTCCCGCGCGAGGCCGCCCTGCTCCTGATTTCATTTCCCCGGTCCTGTGAAGTTCCTCCGGTCGCGGTTGAAAGACTTCGTCCTTCCCTTGTGGCTCAATTAGGCGGATTATTGTGCTTCTTGAGACGATTCAACTATTCAACTACCAAGATCTCTCGCCTCGCTCGCTTCCATCGCCCCCCTCCCCCCTTCTCTTTTCTTTCAGAGAATTGACTATAAGGACCGTATATCAATGCTCGCCCTGACATGACACCACGCAAAGAAAGAACAAAGACTGAGGCTGTGCAGACGGGGAAAATATCACATTGGAAGTGTGAATATTGGAAGAGCTTTTCATAACAATTTAAGAACAAATCAAATAGCTCCATATCGCCTATAGGCACTGTTTCCTGAGCCGTGATTTCACAGTCAAAACTTCCAGTTCCTCTCAACGAGCAGCATGCCGGTTCAAATCTCAAGTAAAATATATATATAATTTTACAATTATTGTTTGATAATTATTTCCCTATTTTTAAGATTAGCATTGAACTAATTTGGGGTTGGGGTTCAAACACATTGACTTTTTCCAAAGTAACATTTCATTTATATGGTTTCCCATCTTTTTCATTCACTCACGTAAAACCTAATACCATTTTTATTTAAAAACAAATCAAGCTTTTTATAATTCCAAAGGCTTTATCACGTCTTTTGAAAAAAAGGGAAGAGTATTGTTTATTAGTAGTATTAGTATAGGCTAGTATAATTAAATATAGCTAATCAAGCAACCAAATGAATAATAAAATGAATGAGCTGTTTATATGTTTCATTTTAAAATCAATTAAAAAATCAATCAGTTCATCAAGTTTTGTCTCGATCAAAGTAGTTTATTTTATTTTCTCCTGAATCAAATCCCTGATAAATTAACAGCTTAACACTAATAGACATGTACAGGGTCAGAAACGGACATTTTTTTGTATCTATTTCTCGTTGACACTGACATGTTTCTGTTTGCACAGATTTCTTCACGCCTCGTGCATCTCGGTATCACGGTCACATTAAGATGGATGTATTGTTACATTGCGCAGTATGAGGCCTTGGCTCTGTTTTCACCTTCTTCTCCTCTTTTTGTCTCTTTTTCTTGGCACGGTTTCTGTCCTCCAGTGAAGGAGGAGGGGGACAGGGAGATCTCCAGCAGCAGAGACAGCTCTCAGGCCCGGATGAAGAAGCCCCGGAAGGCCCGGACGGCCTTCACGGACCACCAGCTCGGGCAGCTGGAGCGCAGCTTCGAGAGGCAGAAATACCTGAGCGTGCAGGACCGCATGGAGCTCGCGGCCTCGCTCAACCTCACCGACACACAGGTCAAGACCTGGTACCAGAACCGAAGGTAAAGACACTGCTGCCGCTGCTTAAGAGGGAGGAGAGGGGGGGTTAATCTGTTTTCTCACGGCTGGCTCATGACTGATGGACTCGGGGGCGCCATGTTTTCCTTTCACCCTAAGGTGAAAGCATAGGTTCACTTCACTTAATTGCACATGAGCCACTGCAACAATTTTAATTATTGATTCATCTGAGTTTTTTTTCTCCGATTAACCGAGTAATCTGCAATATTCCAGACCCCCAACATTTTTGCTTGATTGTCATTTATCATAGCAAAACGCACTCGTTTAGCATTTTAACTCTTAACCATTTATTAGTGATTATATTAGTTTCTGATGAAATGTTCTATTAATGAACCCATCCAATTATTAACCATTTAATTCGTTCTAGCTCTAACTCTTTCTAAAACAACATAGGCCTACATCTGGTGAATATACCAGGAGCAATTATTGATTTACAGATGAATAATGTATCTGATTTTATGTGTCACTAATTGTCTGGAGACGCCCTTGTGCATTATTTTTATTTTTTTGGCACAGTTATTTTTAATTTTATTTGTAGCTTCCCATTAGAAGAAAATGAAACGGTGTAATATCGCACCGGTAGTCACTTGTTTCCTTCGATTGATCAAATACCTGTGTTCATATCCGAGTTTTCTCTGCTGTTTGTCAGCATTCAAGAAGAGTACCTTTTTACCTTTTAGGTTTTATATTCGATTTTTAGTCACATACAATGACCCTGCAAATGGTTTGAAACCCAAGGCGTCAACGTTTTGTAAATACTAAACCTCCATGCACGAGTAAGAGAAACCGTCTCGCCAATGTCGAAACTGTTTCTGCAGTTTTCGCTTGAGTTAACTTGAGCATTTATTTGTCTACAGCTTTGACTCCGCGGCAGCTAAATGACATAAATAAATATAAAAACAACACTTCGCAGAATGAATAATGCATTGTTGCATGTGTGCATATCAATAATTTAAACAAACCACTATATCTACTCAATTATCTTGATTATGAATTATTCACCTGCGTGGAGTGCATCTTACAGACATGGGTGTGAATACAAGTGGCAGGTTGGAGATTTTGGCGATTTAAAAAGAAGAAAAAAAACAGATGTATTCCTGACTTTTAATTGGACCTTAGGTTGGTGTGTGTCAGTAATACTAAAAGTAGCCTATTTATCGATCACATATGCTGAAGGCTGTATTTTCTCTCTTCCAGGACAAAGTGGAAGAGGCAGACGGCGGTGGGACTAGAGCTTCTCGCGGAAGCAGGAAACTACTCCGCCCTGCAGAGGATGTTCCCATCCCCGTACTTCTACCCGCAGAGCCTGGTGTCTAGCCTGGACCCCGCAGCAGCCCTCTACCTGTACAGAGGCCCCTCGGGACCCCCGCCGGGCCTGCAGAGACCCCTAGTCCCCCGGATCCTGCTGCACGGCCTACAGGGGGGCGGCGAGCCACCCCCTCTCCCCCCTATGTCCGGTGTGCTTTCTCGGCCACCTCTGCCGCGATGAGCCGGACACTGCTGATTTTTTATTGTACGCCAACAATGGCAGCTTTGGACTCGAGAAGAAATAAAACAAAGACAGATAAAATAAAAAACGCGACGAACAGGAGGAAAACTGTTCGAGGCCTTTATATGGTGCGAAAGGTCAGAAGTCTGTGGACGGAGCTTTGTGACTAACTGTCTGTACTGAAGGATTTTATTCATTTATTTTTTGGACAATGAGCTTTATTTATTATTTATTTATTTTTTCAAGAATCAAAGCCTCTAAGTTATGTATTTATTTGAACCACGTTTCAGTATTTTTCCCCAAAAGATAGGATTGTTGGTGACACTTTGACCTACAGTTCAATGCCAATTAGACCCCCCATTGGCATTATTATTATTATTGTTGTTATTATAATTATTATTACGGAGAGTTAAAGTGTGAAGAAGCATCCTTACATGTAATATGAATATAATGTAGAGGGATCCAAAGGAACAATTAATAAATACTTCCTATTTTTTCTTTCTAAATATGTCATTGATTTCCTTTGTTTACAAGTGAAGATGATCAGCAGTCATAAACCTGTAAATAAGAATATTTTGCATTTTATTCGAAAGATACTGATTTTAAAAGAAACCTTCCTTTTTTGTTTGGGATCAATCAGTGCTTCTATTTCAGAACAGTCCAGTTAATAGGCTAGATTAGCCAACAGAAACTATAAAAAAAAAAGTGGGAAAAACCTATTTGTCTGAGAAAGAATAACTGGACCCACATAACACGAGAGCTACGGAAAGAAATACATCTATATTAAGTATTTTTCTCGTTCTTAGTTGAAGATTTAGCGAAGTACAAATGTCAAGTAATTTATAAAAAAGCAGTTTTATCCCTGCAGGGGGGAAACGGGGACGCAATCACGTCAGAAATGCTTCATTTTCTATTGACAAACAGCGGTCGGACTCGGGTCCAGGTGCACCTGCCTGTTGATTTAGATGTATTTGAACAGACGTTGTGCATTACTTATGTTATACTTCATATGAAGGCGTGATAACCCTTAATTGTTATACTCTCCTTTGGTGAAAATGTATATTGCAGATATCAAACTTGTGGAGTGGTTCTCGTATATTTCCTGGATCGTTTTTTTAAATTATTTTTATTTGTTTCGTTCCTCTAGCTTTCCCCTCAAACTCTCTCTCCCCATTTGGTGAAATTCATTTTTGTGAAATTCACAGCAACAGTTGGACAGAAAAAAAGGGGGGGATTTGATGTAAAAGAGAATTACTTTTATAAATGTGGAAATAAAAGTCTTTCATTTAATGACGTGACTGCTTGAATATGTGAAAGAAAAAATGCCACGGGGCTTGTCTGACGGATTGAATCAACACGTGGATTTACGAGACAAAAGGAGGACAAAACAGCAGCAACACCTGATAGTTTGATGCAACCAATATGCCCGTGATAAACGTGATACTTTGTGAAGTGTCTTGTTGCATTACATTACATAGGCCTAGCATCAAAGGAAGGCGATTCAGGATAACCTTCATATAAGAAATCTATGGATATACAAATACCGTTTGAAAAAAAAAGAGGAATTTGATATTTTCAAACTTTGGGCTGGTACCACATAAACACCTCTATTTCGGAAGTAGCAACAAATCCCCTCGAGTTTTACATTTTAACCAGAAATAGAAAAATGTTTTTTTTGGGCTTGATTGGCTGCCGTTAAAAATATGATTCATTATGAATTGATACGAACACATGTCAGTGTCAATGAGTAAAGGTTAAGGAGATGGCTGGTGGAGCTTTAATTAAACATCTCAACTTTTCTGGAAGCAGCTCGAAAATAAACACAATTTTAAGGGCTCGGGGGGGGGGGGGGGGGTTATATTAGGGGAAATCGTGTTTGAGTGAATTTTGAACATGTCTGTCAAACGACTTTTCCTCCTCTGTTTGGTTTAGTGTCGTTCCTTTAATTTGTTTAATGTTGAGATGAGGGTTTGGGGGAGAAAAAAATAAGTTAATAAGAGTGTCACCAGTAGTGTAGTAGGTACTTTTACATCCGTTTTCTTAACCTTTTCAAGAGAAGAGCAGAGATTTGCAAAAAAGATTCCACAAGTTCAAGCTGGAAAAATGTTTCCGTTAATTACATAAAATTATATATTTTATATTGGTCCTTTAATGAAAAGGTATAAATGCATGAACATGGGTTTAATTGCAAAATAGAAAAAAGGGGAAAAGTTTGATTGGAAACCTAAAGCAAACATTAGGCTCGCACACACTATCCCCTATCCTTCTCCTTCTCTCTCACACACACACACACACGTTCAAACGTGCAATCAAAGATCAATTCCAGCTAATGTCTTTAGAGCAGGGCCAACAAAGCAGAAGGGTGTTCTGTCCAAAATGGAGCCCCTGTCGCCCCCTCCCTCCTCCCATACTCTTCTTCACCATTCCCACTTTCCTAAATTAACAGCAGCAACTCCTATTCGTTTTCCATAAACAATGCAGGAGATGAAATATTAATGTTATGTGCGCAATTGTTTAAGTGCCCTAAATGATCCCATTTGGAAATTGATTGTTTCCATCCTTCTTTTCCTTGAGGGTGCTGGATGTGCGCTCCGGTGCCAAACGGCTCCAACAGCTGGTGACCGGGCTGGAGCTGACTGCAGACCGGGGATCAGCGTGGGGACAGCTGGTCAGCGGCTCCAACTCCACCCCCCTCTTTCCTCCCTCCACCATACACATTTCACCCAACTCTCCCCCTCGTAGTCTGCGAGGACTATCCGGGGCCGCGGCGCATTGGGGGTTAAAGGAGTTCAGGCTGACGGACAAGACTTGGCGTGTAGGATGTTAACGATTAGACAAAAGACTTTAATAGGTTTTAATTGAAAGTCGATAATGGCTTTGATAGCCGGCTCCCCCTGCTGTCATCCACGCATGGCACCTGTTATGGGGCCTCCACTTAGTGGCTGACCACGCCGTGAAATATCAGACTGACGGCCTGATAACTGGCGCGTTTATGATGCGGAAAATTGCATTAAAAATACAGTGGGCCCAGCACAGTTCCGAGTACTGGGAAACTGAAGAGGGAACACAAAAAAATATATATCAAACACCTCCCAACTTGCCAAATGATCATTATATTCCCATCATGAGGATCCGTGACCGATTCAGATAACGACGACCCCTCTTCATGAAAAGGGGGTTATTCTTGCAAAGTGCGCAGCTTGTTATATAAGGAAAAGCCCCCGTGTGTCTTGTTGGGTGACTCTTTTTTTGCATGTGAAAGGCTGGTGGCAAATCCCCCGGCTCTTACCGTGGATTGTCCACGGCTCAGGGTTAATGAAGTGCGGATGGAGTCTCGTTGAGCTCCCGACAGACACAAAAAAAGAAAAAGGCTTAGGCCCAGAGGATCAGTGACTCTGCTTAATCCCATGGACTCCTAATAATGATAATAATTCAAAAGGAAAAAACAAAACAAAAAACAACCCCTTTTGATGAAATTAAGGGTGAATCTAAGCGTAATTTGCATTGTGCTCGTGGTGTGAAAGCTTTTAGATTCGCTTTCATTTCTTCCAGTGGAACAATGAGGCAAATCTGCAGCTTATTGTTTCAATGCACTGGCAGCGTTTTGCTTAAAAAATCCGCGGGGGGAAATGAAAAATAGATCAATTAAAATGTTCAAGAAACGCATGGCCTATTTTGCAGTTCTTATAGCCATAAACGAAAGGAACTAATTTTACAGTTTCATGCCCATAAGCGGAATGTGCCTTTATATGGGCTATTATATCAGCTGTTAGTCAAAGAAGGAATTACATCAATTTATTCCCAGATGCATATACAGGCCTCTATATCCTACATGTATTTAGGACATATTGAAATAACCTTTGAAGGCATCACAGAGAAGTGTTTCAAAAACAGAGCAAATCTTTACACACATACCCTCCTGTGTAATGCTCCAAACAAAAGTGTTTGACTTTGACTTTTTGAAATATGGCAGTCTGTTTCAAATAGGATCCTTCAGTCTATACGTTAAAAAAGTAAATATAAGATACAGTTGGATGCACTTATGTTTGCTGTATTTAAAGTAGAAGGGAAAAGTAGGGCAAATGGTGTGTGAACCTGAAAGTATTTTCCAAATAAATATAAAATACAAATAAAATATTCACCCATGCTTATGCACCTCACCAACATTTCTATGGCTCAATAGCTGAAAATAAGAAACAAGAGTGTGGCGTTTAAATGAATGTGACTCAGCAATGCACAGAGATGATGATGAAGTATCAGCCATGTAAAGGGGGAGAGACTTTTAGAGATCCTTGCCTGGAGGTACGGGGGCCGTGAGGAGGAATGAAAGCTTCGTGGAGTGGAGGGGAGATAACCCCACTAATCATTCCTCCAATATGACGGGGGAGAACTACAAACTTGGGTCAGGGGCACAGGGATTGACATCCCAATCTCAGCAAATAATGAAAGCTTTCCTCTCGGATCAGAAGGAGGGTTAGTGAGGGAGACAGGAGAGGAGAGAGGGAGAAAGGGGGATAGATGCGGGGAAGAAAGAGGTGGGGCTGCTGCTATTGCACAACCACCCACACACATACTGTAGCCTTCACCTCAAATCTTTCCTTTTCTTGTTGGACTGCAGAGGACATTTAATATCCCAAATGATTGAGTGACATTAGCATTTCTGACAGCATCTACAACCCACTCGTGCCCCATTAAAAACAACAATATATTCACGTTTTTCAAATGATAGGATTCACAGCTTGGTGGAAAGTTTTACAATGAACTTATAAGTGAAATGTGTCAAAATACAACACACAGGCTGGAATTATTGTATGTTTTCATATGGCATAGCCCAGCTAAGCCAACAACACTATGAGTACTCAAACTAAAATGGTATTCATCCAATAATGGCAGAATGGAAACAAATTGAACACATTATATTAGGATGTCACTAAATCATAACATAGTTAGCTTCTATGTTGTTGTTTTTTAAAGAGTTACATATTGTATTTAGGTGGTTAGTTGACAAAAACTGCTTAATTTAATGTATAAGTGTTACTATTGGATACAAATGTAATTGTGGTCTATCACGGCCAGGGTTGGTTTTTGTCAGTTATTCAATTTTCAGGCCTATTTGGTGCAAAGGCACATTTCAGTTGATACCCAGAAAATAGGGAAATTCTATTGCCTTTCCTTAAACCAGGATGGATTATTGTAACAGTCACCAAGGAATCAGAGGCCTGCCGTCCCCGGTGAAGCAACAAACTAGAATGTGTCATGACTGGCAGTCCGCAGCGAGAGGGGAGGCAACGTTGAAAATAGTAGCAACACAAGGGGAAAAACTACTTTGTTTGTAAAACCCCCGTCCATCAAAATTCTCAAATAATAATCCTTTCAAGAAAAAATCAAAACAAGAAAAAAGTATACACATATAAATTAGAGGATTGCTATATGTATCCGTATGTCCAGATGGTAAAAGGAAGAGCACTATGCCATAATATTAGGCAGATGTAATGGGTCTAATCCCAATGTTATATATTGCATATTAATTTAAAGGGCTGCACTGAGGTAATTAAAAAGTTAAAAAGCAACTCAACAATGCAAAAACTACTCTGACATCTACATTGACACACAAATACACACAAAACCGACACACTGTTGTCCCTTCTCCATTTTCCCAGGGAGTGCTGAAAGCTGTGTGTCTTGCAGCAGGGGGTCTGTGTAAGCCACATTACTATCAGATGACACAGAGATTATTCAATCAATATCTTGTTGTGTTACGGCAGGCTTCGCCGCCCATCACACTGCGCTCTCAGCGCCCTCAGAGGCCAGACAACATGGCAAAGAAAAAAACACACACACCCTGAGGCTTTGACCCCCACCGGCCCACTAGCCCTGGAAATGCCTCTGGGAGCAGACGACAACCTGGAGCAATGAGCAAATCTCACACTGATCCGTAAACGTCTTCAAGACAAAGACATTCAAGGATATGCCAAAACCGGACATTAAATTATTAAAAATTAAATCCCACCACGAACCGTCATTTTTGTCATAATGCGAATGCAAAGTTATTCATCTTCAGTAGATGCTATGTGATAAATTCAGCAATAGCAAAACAAGAGAGTGAAAAATAACCCTTCGGTGTGAAATCTCAGACTGTTTGATGAACAGATATGAGTTGACTTGACTGCTATTTTGTGATTTATAGTGACGATGATAGCATTTGATAGACGACAGGAGGCATTTCACGACTGCGTCCTAATTGACGTTTTTTAAAATTTCCATATTTCTATATACTGAAAGTTTACACGGCCCTTAATAGATGGAAATAACAAGTGGGAAGACTGTTTAAAAATACATTATATCCCATTATACATCCAAGGTCAACATCTCATAAGAAATGTAATTCTCCAAACCCTGAAAGAAGCAGATCTTTCCTTGAAACTACACACAACACAGCAGCGATTTACTATTTATAAGTGTTCCCTGCATGCAGCTTATAAATGTGGAAGAGTGTCCATGATGCGGTCTCATTTGAAAGCAGGCTAAATTAAAGGGAAAAGGCAGTTTCTTGGACACCCCGGTGGACCCTGGGGGTCACTGACCGGGGCCACAGGGAGGCCTCTCACCTCATAAACATAAAGGGAGGAGAGGTGCATCAATAAATGATGAGGAGTGGTATACATGTATTTTTAACGGTGCTTCTGTGTGATGTCTGGCAGCTCTCTCACACTCGGTCTCCTGGTGGAGGGCAGAGAGCAGAGAAGGACCACGCATTTTTGAATTAGACCTCTCCCCTCCCTCCCTCTCTCTCTCTGTGTTGGGGTGAGGACAGGGAGGGGGGTGAGTTAAGGGGGCCAGGTGGTCTTTGTGAAAGTAAATAAAACTGTATCAATGGCTAACAGGTTCCTGATTTTCTCAGCAGGGATGTTGCTGTTTTTAATGTGTGAGCGATTTGACTAGAGATTGTTATAAAGCCATAAAAGATTCACATCACATTTTTTGATATTTGCTTGAGATGGGGCTGGCTGATATGATTTCATGTCATTTGTGTTGACATATATAAACAGTATACTGTATACATCATGTTATGGCACATGAGACAAAAGCCTTCACCTGCGTGAAACACACTTTATGGCTGCAACAAGAAATTAATTTCTCAACTATTGTTATAGTCAATTAATGTATTCTTTAGTGTTTAAATACAAATAATAGGGAAAATTAAAGCAGCCCAAATGTTGTATCAGATCACTTTGACATGATAAGGTAATTTACTTTGTTGATTTAGCACACTTCTGGAATCAATAGAAAATAAAACGTTCAGTAAAATAATGAGTATTTTTGATTACATCTCCACAATGGGATACAATACAAAGTTATCATCTGACACATTCAACCATTGAATTATCCATACGGTGACTTGGCAACAGTTTTTACAACCTGCAAAAATTCACGCTCCAAAAAACCATAAACTGTTGATTTTCTTTTTACATTTTTCTCGTATTAAGCATTCGACTCTCAGGCTGGATGAATGAAGGTAGCGTTGCAACAATGCCAAGGGAGCTACATGGTGTTCTCTGGCAGGGAGGACATGATAGATGTTGTTGTAGCTCATAGGGATACGACTGCAATCGATTCAATCAGGAATAACAACACAGCCTCATTTTGATTTACACATACGAGCGTTCACAGAATTATTGTCATTATTCTAAAATACCTCTATCAGCAGCTGTGTGTAGTGCAGAGCTGTACCAACACATCACTAGATTACCTCTGAGTGCAAACAAATTAACACAATGTCTCTTTTTATATCAGTTTATATCCACAGATCGTTTGAGCATCCATCACTGAGCCCTATGATTGGACAAGCAGCTAATAAAGTCTGGTCAATGGCATATCATTGTCACAGAAACTTATTTTGGTAATAATTAGAATATCAATACTGAGCAACGTGAAGACTCAGAGGCACCACAGTGAGCTATTATGTATAAAACCTGGGCCATTAACCTTTACTGTTTTTATTCATGATCTTATTTATAGTTTAATCTATAAAAATATCAGACAAGAGTTAAACATGCTCACATGAGATTACAGGTGGGGTAGGTAAGTTTGAGAAACCGGCTCGAGATAAACTTTTTGTTATATTCCATGGAATGCTCTTAACATCCCGATAGCAATGAATATCTTAAATTCTCCATTAAAAAATATCATCTGTGGAAGCCGTAGTACTGAGCCGAGCCGGCCCGGCTAAAATGACTGGATGGCCTACCTGCCTGTCAGCCTTCCATCTGTGCACACACTTATCTTGTGCCCTCATTGGTCATGTGCGCGTTCGTGTGTGTTGAAGGAGGGGCTCTGTAAGAAAGTGGCAGATTTCTTCCGACTGTGTATTTTCAAATTCTAGCGCACTCGAGCTGGTTTCTCCAAAATAACCTACCCCACCTTTAAGGTGGTCTCTTATAAAATAACAAAATAAAACATTATTATAACTAATTATTACTAGTGATAATAAACTGGATGAATTGATACTCAATCAATAATCAATGTTTAAGATTAGATACAACATGCTTTTTCAAGTACATTTCCATATTACACATTTCATCTTCTACTCAAATAGATATCCTGACTTAATATAATATGTTAGCCAACTCATTATGATGCATTATTATAGATTACACTACCTATTCAGTAATACAAATAAACTCTACATTTATGAGGTGCAACATTAAATGCAAGCGTTATCATAATCTGACATTATAATAAATCATTCAGAAATGGGGCATCTTGCATAAAGACATTTTTTACTTTTGCTACTTTGTGTATAATTCTATTCTTAAACTTTGACTTGTATTAGAGTATTGTTTCACTGTGGCACTGCTACTCATCCTTACTTTAAGTACAACATCTGAATACATCTGAATATTATGCAAACACACACATGTCAGCCATCTCCATCATTAACGTGCCCCACATGCACAGACTAGAACACAGTGTGTTTGTTGGAGCTTGTTGGGCCACACACCATATTTCTGTGTACCTGCGCGGCTGCAGGGTGTCAGGTGTGTTCATCTCGGGGCCAGAGATGTCGGAGCATCAGTCAAGAGTGGATGAGTTGGGGACTTAAAGGGGGGCCAAAAAGCCCCTAATTGGACAAGTGAGGCTGGTGGCGGTGAGGGAAGACAATCTACCTCAGTGACCACTCCTTGACATGCCATTTGCCTCTGAGGACCCCCAGGGCTGGCCGAGCAGCTGCCCGACAGAGCCATAACTCCAGGCCGAGGCGAGGACCTCGGGCTAACAAGGCGATAAGGAAAGACCGCTGGAGTGTGAGCGGGAGAGACAGTGGAGAGCGGTAGAGCAAACGTGGGAACAAACCGAGAAGTCAAGAGGAAAGACACAGATACGCCGCGACACTTTTTCTGCAAACTTTATATTCTAAGATAAGCCGGAGCCGGAGATCTCACGCTGCTCAGAGGATGGCTTTAATCGCAAAAGAAGCGGCGTGGTTCCCCCTATCTTGCTCTGGATCCTAATGCTCATTTCATCATCAGACAAACCGATATATTTACATGGCGCGGGAACGACAGGAATTTTGAGGCATGTTGCCAGGGAGATCACAGGCCTGGTTTATAGAATGGAGGCAACACAAACAAACAACAGGAAAGGCCCCTGGCTCTGCACACACACACACAGGCATAAACACAGACGCCCACAGACACCCACACCTGTATACACCTGAGTGTAGGAAAACACACGTCTCCCAGGTTTGAAGTTTGTCTGGAGTGGCATGCTGAATAAAGCGTGTGAAGTGTGATGCCAGGTAGGAGAGAGAAGCAGCTTCAAACGGTTATCAATACAATTGGCTGTGCCAGGCGCGGCAGTTTAACCTCTTTAGCGCGCCGGATGTCTGCTAACTGGATGTGACGCTTTCTCTGGAAGGCGCCTTCTGTGGTGTCGTCTTCACAGAGACTCACAAGGGCCTGATGGGTACTGAGAGTCCCAGTTTAACTGTGCGGCGCCTCGTCCCTTTGACAGTCCCCAAACTCAGCCGTAATAATACCCCAAGAAAACACAACAAATTCTCCCACTTGCCAGGGAATAACAAATAAAAAAATAAAACACAGGTTGTGATGTGCGGTGGAAATTTGCAAAACAGTAAATAGTGATTCATCTCACAACAGATGTCTCAAGTTAGCCTGTTTATGGGAATCAACTTTTCCTGACTGCTCTCATAACACTTTTTTGCTAAGAATATCAACATCCTCTTACTAACAGTAAAGGACAAACACCGTGAGCCGCACAAAATAATTCTAACATATTTGTAAACATTGACACGAGTACAAAGACAAATAGGCTCCCTATAAAAATCCACAGCATCAAACACGTTCTCCTGCAGTGCAATCTGAAACTCCATCTTGCTTGTTTTATATATTATGCAACTACTTCCAGTGTAATTACCCATAAACACGCGGTTTTAGCAGATTTAAAAGCTGAGAGAAAATGATGTCTAATGTTCCCCACTGGTCAAACACCGTCATCTGATGGCAGAAGTCTCATATCCTGAGGCGGGAAGAGGAGGAGGGTAAATACATTCAGAATGAGGGACCATATGATGGAGAGCTTGGAGGAAAAGGGCAGGGGCGCCGCCTGCCAAGGAGGTGGCGGAGCCATTTGGGATTGCAGTTGGCATGCAGTCAGGGGGTGGGGGGTGGGGGGCAGCAGCCTCTGCACCCCTTGATCCTGCACAGAGGCAGGTCTCTGCAGACCCGTGGGTGCCAAGACACCGCCATCCAAACCTGGAACCATCAGCCTCCACATGGACACATGAAAACAGGGAGAAATGTATGTATATGCATGCAGGCGCACAAACATGTCCTCCTTCGCTTTGCACACACCCCCACACACACACAGACACACACACACACACCTCTGACAGGCCCGTACACAGATGTTCCCGTGATAACTATGACAATGTCAACACACTGCTGCCTCACTCGCATCCTAAGTCATAATGAACTAGCCTACATTTCTTCTTCTGGGCTTCTCTCTTGACAATTTGTAGACTGCCTCTGGCTCCAGGTTGCATTGTGACCTCGAGGGGGAGAGAGAAGAGAGGGAAGAGAGGCTCAGACAATAACAGTGGCTGAGTATGTATATGTGAGGCGAGCTGATCAGGATGGAAAGATGTGTCACTCGGTAGCCCAGCTCTCCATTTTACCGCCTCTTCTGAGTGTGACCCTGCGGAGAGGCTGTCCCCTTCAATTAGGCCCAGGAGAGGATTAGCAGGGAGGGGGAGGCAGGGGGACAGGTAAAGGAGAGGAGGAGGGGGGGGGGGGCGATGGCTCGAAGAGATAGCACAGCTTACGGAGTATTAAAGAAAGGGGAGGTTGAGTCATAAGAGGCAGCGGAGGGAAAGGTGAGGAGTCCGCGGGGGGTCGGGAAGATAGACGGGCCGATATGAAGACCCAGGCAGTGTGGGGAGAAACAATACAGGAGTAACTATAGCTGCATCGTGTTCTGTTCCTATAGACAACACACACACACACACACACACACACACACACACACACACACACACACACACACACACACACACACACACACACACACACACACACACACACACACACACACACACACACACACACACACACACACACACACACACACACACACACACACACACACACACACACACACAGTAAGTAAAGGCTAGATGTTCAGCAGAGGGGGAAAGTCTGTTCCTTTGATGCTTTGATGCAAAATGAGCTAAAATAGAAAGTTATTATTCAAGCATGCAAGTCAAGCAAATGTCAATTTTTTGTAAAACATAATACTGAATCAATTCGGTACATTTCTGTTTTTGAATTGAATCAAGCAGGATCTGATTTGCAGAGTCTGTGAATCACCATTAGTTCATCAACAAAGGAACCGGCAGTACATCGTGTGATTTATTTTCAAAATAATGCTTTTCATCACCCAAAACTCTAGTTGATGCTTCCAGATTGGGTGCCAGTTCTGGGAGTAATTGTTATTTTATTTATTTATTTATAGTGATGACATAACAAAAGGTCCCTTTAATTAGCCCACTATCTGATAAAAAAAAGAGATACAATCCCATATCTCCCAACTATTACAGGCAGACATGTTTGATGTTTCACTAATTACATCATCAGGCGATATTTGAGGTATTTCATAATGAGAACACCAATGCCATGTTCAGAAAAGCGCAAAAGAAGTGATCTTTGCCCTTTTCCCTCCCAATAGTGAAAAGGCGAGGCAACTCTCCCCTGCAATCCCGGCTAAACCACAACAACAAACTGCGCGGTTTCCTGCTGCTCATCTCCATTACAGCGAACTTCGACCACGATTACCGACGAGGGAGTACTGCGAGCCATCGGAGCGGAGAAAAGCTGCTCTGACAGCTCCACTAAACGAGATGGAGGGGATGACGGTGCGTAGAGGAAGCCGCCTGGAAGAAATATTTTTGCAGCAGCTTCCAGCGTCTGAACGCACACACAGTTAAATCAACTGCTGCTTTTTATTTTTGGATGCTTTTATCACTCCACCCGAGCTCCCCTTCAAGCTATTAATTTTAAGCCACAAAGTTTACTGCCAGTGCATCGCCTCGTATTTCCGCCTGTGCTAAAAGAGGGGCGGGTAGAGAAGAGGGAGGCAAAGAGTAACTTATAGTTTTTATATGAGATCTATTCCCCCAGTGTTCTGGTCAATAATGACTTGATATATCAGTGACTGCCTTGCTATTTGCACTGTTTTCGGCGTGTTTTCTCTGCCTGTGATTGAGCGGGGCTATTTTCAAGCGTGGAGAGAGGTGGCGGAGGACCAGGGAGGCTAACGTCTGTTTGATCAAAGTTTATGTGAAATTTCCCAAGGCCGCCGGGGAAGTCGCTGTTTATGAACTGTAATAAAAAGAGTCATTTTGACGGTGTGACCCTGGTGCAGGAGGGGGGGAGGATTTGGTTATGTCTCTGTTTGCGAGGAGGAGGTGCGTTCACAGGCCTCGGAGAAAGAGAGGGAAAAGAGGAGGAAAAATGGAAAGCAAAGCAAGATATGAAGAAGTAATTTCTTCCCCAGAGGTGAGACGTAGCCTATAAAAGGCAAAATGTGAGGACGAGAGAAAAACAGTGATGGAAAAGGAAGGTTAGAAAGGAGAGAAAAGGTGAATGGGGGGGATTACACCCGTGTTGTCAGCAGCAGCTCTTAATGAAACACTTTGGTTCAATTTCTGAGTCATCTCCCACAGTGTGATCAGCTTTGTCCCCAACAATCCTCCTCTCATCTGAATTTAATGCATCTTAAATGAGAAATCAGAACGCACACATTTCTGCAGATGCCTCTCAAACAAGAGCACAAAGAAAAGCCAGATGAATATATGCCGTTCCAGCGCCCATAGCCTACGTTATGAGAAAAAACGGCAGTCGATAAATACGTATAAATAGTAACCTTTGAGAGAATCAAATAATGTTGACCTTTCTGTGAGTCGATAATGTAATCCTCTATGCTCCTGGCTGCCTGTGGAGAGACTTGAACAGTATCACACTTTTAATGAAGAGATGATTGGTCTCCAGGTTGAGGAGCTTACAGCTCGACTTGGACAGATGCTCTCCAGAAGCATACTAAATGATAGGTTAACGTCACATTAGCTATTCCTCTCGTAGGATAAAGTTAAACCTTAAATCATGCTTTTTTTCCTCCGTCGTTTGCCTGCTCATATGGTGAACTGAAAACACAGTTTCTGCATGAAGTCTTCCCCTTATTCTTGCACATAAAAGTACAACTCAATGAAAGAAATCAGTGATAGTTCTAATTGGACAGATCGATACCCCCTCCCATCTTTCAGCTAAGGCTCAGCGGAGGGTGAATTTAAATATTTAGCAGCAGATGTAATTAAAATGCTCACAGACGACACCTTACAGCGCCACTGTGCACTGCTGCGTCTCTAAATAAAACCTCCCCGGGTCAGTGAAGCTGCGGGAGAAATCACGGCGTGATCCAGGGAAGCTTTGCTGTGACAACACTCCTGTCTAGTTCCTGTCGGAGATTTATCAGAGGTTTCACAAAATCAATGCGGCTCACTGTAAGAAAGATCACAGCAAACACTAGAGACCCATCAGCAGTAATAGCCATCTCGACACGGACTGGGGGGGGGGGATGTGTTTGTCAGAAGTAACGAATTAAAGAAAAAGCACATGAGACAATGAGTTGAAATGTACGTGTGACACTTCTATTGATATATAAGGTGTTATATGTGCAAGAAGATATTCAGAGAATAATTGAGTTGTATGCACCTATATGTTGCTAACGTGTGGTAACAATTGTTGTAATGTGTCCTGGACTTCCTGCCAGCCCAAACACAAGCACACACATCCATCACACAGCACACCTATGGGTCTGTGGCTGCATGCCACACACACCCCAACACACCCCCACTTTCTCTCTCACACACACTCTCTCTCTCACACACACACACACACACACACACACACACACACACACACACACACACACACACACACACACACACACACACACACACACACACACACACACACACACACACACACACACACACACACACACACACACACACACACACACACACACACACACACACACACACACACACACACACACACACACACCGGCAGGCGGAGGATTATTGAGGTAGTATCAAACAGGAATAATAAAGCAGGTTCTTAAGATTTTAATAAGAATAAAATGAAACAGTAACCACCGAGGGGCCAGCAGGGTTAATCCCTTCTATATTACTGAAAATAAAAAAAGGATAAAAACAGACGGGAGGGCAGAGCAGGAGCCGGAGGAGAGAGAGAGGGAGAGAGAGAGGGAAGGAGAGGGGGCTGTGGAGATGAAATATAAGAATAGTGGTCGGCTGCCATCAAAAGTAGAGCCAGTTAAAAAGAGATTGAATTTAACAAGTAGGTTTAAAATAGCACAAGAAGGCTAATAATCTTTGAGCTTCTATTTTATTCACACACACACACACACACACACACACACACACACACACACACACACACACACACACACACACACACACACACACACACACACACACACACACACACACACACACACACACACACACACACACACACACACACACACACACACACACACACACACACACACACACACACACACACACACACACACACACACACAAAGATGACACTGTTTGACTGTGTTTAGACTTGATGAAAGCTCGGTTCATTCCCTATGCGTTGAAACACCCGTGTCGGTTCAGCAGCATATTTCCAATGTCAAAGCACGTGCGCCGGCAGCAGATGGCATGAAACAGTTGGCAAGAGTGAGCGAGCGTGAATATCTGTTTACTAATAACCCTTTAATTACTTCAGATGGGCAATGGGATCAAACATCCGCACCCACACAGGAATTAGCCTTAAATGAGACTGGACTAGAAATCTAGGCTAACCCCTTATGTTGCTGTAAAGACCTTTGCTGTGAGGATTGGCGCTAAGAAAAAGCCTTATCGTTGGAAAGTAGACACTTTGAATATTCTCTTTTCCATTTAGAGGGTTTTATTTATAATCATAGCAGATGCTTGTATGTCAATTCAAGACAGGTGGGACTGCGTTGAGTCATTCAAATAGGGTTGAAGTCAATGGCTATTTCCAATATCGATAGGCGGGCTGTTTTTCTTGTGATTTATTATGAATATTTTTGTCAAGCAAACATGTCCATAACAATGCAAGTAATAAAAAAAAATAAAAACGGGAATCCTTTCATTGTAGAGAGGCTTGATGCAGATACAAATTTGCTTTGACCTTTTCCTTGAACTAGAGCTTCAACAACAAGTATTTATAATTATATATTAATCTGTAGATTGTTTTCTCATAAAATAAAGTGATTATTTGGTCTATGAAATTTTTACATATTTTTGTCCAAAAAACCGTCCAGAAACATGATCACAGTAGCTCCTCCTGGCTTAAATAATGCTACAGTTCTGGAAGTATCAAATAGTCCTTACAGATACAATGGATATCTGCACACCAGGACTGCAGTCTGTTGCTATTTCTGCACAAAAAAGGACAAATAAGCATTAACCAAAATTGTTTCCGATTACATTTCTGTCACAAGACATGTTTTCAGTACTGATTGATTCTGTTGGTCCAATTGGTCCATTTGTTTATCTGTTGGTTTTGGTGGAGTAGGTGTCCTTTCTGTTTATCATTTATAAACAGAAAGGACCAAAACCAACAGATAAACAAATAGCCCTTTTATATTTGAGAAATGCAAAATAATTGGTATTCCAACCCAACCCATAACACAACAATACAGAGGTTATGTTTTCGATACAGTTTGATGTAAATCGGTGGAAGAGTGTATAGCATGGACCAACGAAGAACCAATTACAATTAGGAGCGGATCCGAATCACGGGGCAGATACACCGGTGTGAGTGCCCTTCAAAATGGGACTAAGATAAACACTGATCGGGACATTAACGGTTAATAGTGAGTTTGTCAGTGCTCTCTGGTGGAGAAAATATGAAATATGATACTGTAACACTGGTCTGATCAAGGATTGCTAACTTTTTCTTGGCCAACATGTACGCAAAAACCAGTACACCTGTGAAATTCTAAAATTCCTGCAACAAGGAGGCACTTTTAATATTTTGTACGCTTAATGCATATGCCACTGCTCATATGCTGCATAGTCGAGTGTTATGAGGAGGCTCCAAGGGAGAAAATCCCTGCTGTGTGTAAATGTCATGAAGAATTCCTTCATCTGCCAGAATAACGTTAACCTTCTACAGTTTGTTCCACTGAACCCACCTCTCGGGCAAATGTGTTACAAAGACGCGCTCCTTCTCCTCAGCCTGTGCCTCGTTCACGGCTTACGCCTTTCATTACGTGAACAGGGAGTGAATGCAGTTTGCCGGCTGACCTTTTTTCCACTGCGGCAGCATTGAGAAAGCATACATTTTAATGACGGGACCTTTACTTTGGAACAACAGTGAGGAGGGAAGAAAATAAATTGCTGTTCAAAAGGAGATAATACTCCTGGCATTGTGGGATTGCCGGGGATTGGGCAGCTGTGTGGCGACGACCCCTACGCTGAGACCAACGCATATAAATTAAGATATAAATAGCCTCATCTCGAGTAGTATTACCAGGGGTGTGCTTGAGTGCTCCAGCACATACTTAATATATGCATGTAGGTGTGTGTTTGTGAGTGCGTGCACCCTCATGAGAGGCAGGGAGAAAAAGAGCATGCATATGTCCATAGTACAATCTGGTGGCATGACAATAGTGAGTGTGTGTGTGTGTGTGCGTTGAGGGGGGAACACACATACTTGTGACAGAGTGCTGGGGAAACCTAAATCCCGCTCAAGTGTAAGGCAAACAGTGGTGGCAGTGTGTGGTTATTGTATTTTCTTTGCTTGGATCCCAGTAAACACCCCCAGGCCTGCGCTGCCTGCCTGTCAACGCGGCCCTCCTGCCATCAGCGGCCAGCTCCACGCTGAAGCCAGAGCCCTGGCGCAGGCCCCACAAGGAAATTAAAAGGGGATTAAAGCGGGCTGACACTTTGTGGCCGATTACTCATTTATTTTTTGTGTGAGAGAGAAGCGTAGGGTGGCTGAGTGGCTGGGAAGAGCTGGGTGGGGCCTGGGGCCAGATACTGAGAGGAGGTGTCATAATATTGTATATAAACACATCTTTGGGACTCCAGCAGCCGTACTATATGAGGACCGGGTGGTTCGAAACCTTTGTTACGATTTTCAATACCTCTGGTTTGGTAAGAATGTTACAATAAAAAAAATAGAAAGCTTTAATAAACCCTTCTTTTTTTATAATCAGATTTATGAAATGTTGAATAAAGATAAGCAGCAGAAGAAGTACTTTCATTGAATAATATTGGAAAAGTATAATGAAAGTCTAAAATCTGAGATTGAGTAAACAAGATTGGAAATCTGGCTCGACACTCGACGACATAGTTGGCTGTTTTCATACTGAAATAAGTATCTGATCTTACAACAGGTCTTTGACCATCTCATCCTTGCAAAATTTGGATTTGTCCTTTCATTCGACCTCTACGTGCAGGATCCTGGCATTAAGTATGCTTAGCAGCGAGTCCCCTTTTGATTGTGATGCGTGTCAGGGAGCCCAGGTTTACTGCCTCTTTGTGTTAGAACTCAATATCATCGCTGCAGGGAAAACAAATTGTACAGATGCCAGTGTTTGGTCTGCTAATTAGCAGTTTGTATTAGTAATTAATAGGCATTACCAGTCAACCGGGCTCCAGCTCGGCAGCCTCCAGCATCCTGTGAAGGAGATCCAGGCAGCGCACCCCCCCTGCAGCGATGCAGTGTAGTCACTAAGACAGGACGAGTTACACACGTTAGACACGTCAGTGTGCCCTATCGGACTGCAATCACAATTCATTTAAAGGGATAATGCAGCAAAAAGCTGATGCTCGGGGCTGGGTTGGGACTCGGTTCTTCTTGAGGATTGGTGTCTGTACAACCAAGTAAAGAAAGCAACCTAGCAATAGTTGTAAGGCTTGATTACCCATTATTTTAATTCTTGATTTCTTTTTGCAAATGTTTGCCTGTATTTTATGTAGGAAGAGGCATTGTAAAAGGTTCTTTGGTTAAAAAGGGCATTATACAATTCAACAAAGGTTTTAAAAAGGAGTGTATAGGCACTAGAATAATAAATATAGAAAGACAGCAAACAATGATGGACACTATACACACCATTAAGTCTGGTAGATACATTTAACTTTTTCCACCCTTGCTTCTGGTCTGAAAAAGCATTTCTGGTGCAACACAACCTGACAAGCTCTATAGTCTGTATAGTAATGTGTCCACCACTGATTTGGGTATATTATGAGCCGAGGTGTGGTGGGCACGAGGTGAGGCAAGGTGGGGTGGAGTGGCAGAGTTATCAATTATCCAGAGCGCTGTGGCACTCTGGCTTCCTCCAGATCTGGTGTTAAATTAAGTTGTCAGCGCTGTCTCTCCGATTTCCCCCATCACACGAGGAGATGGTGATAGCGCATGACGGCCGCTCGCCGGAGCTCGGCACCGGCTGCCGCCCCGCATCTCGCCTGCAATTCATCAGCTTCTGAGCACACTGGCCCAGCCTCGGTCCACGCCAGCACACGCCGCGCTGCACTGGAGCCCGCCAAGCGCAGTGGCAGAGGAAAAAGGATCGGATCACCTTCCAAAAACCAGCCGTAGAGGACAGGGTGCAGTGGACTTTTGCCCCAACGTCTGGGTCCTGAGTGGACTTGTGTTGAGTTTGAACTTGAGGTGCTGTTTGTGTGGGTGTGTTTGTTATGTCTGTGCAGCAAAGAAGAAAAAATAAATAATGGTGGAGGGGAACAATTGGAAGGGCATTGTCTTGGGAAGCGCATAATGCACACTGAAGCCTCTGGCCCTGCTGTCCTGTCGGGGCAAGGCCTCAGGTGAGGGCAGAGAATATGGGACACAGAGCAGGGAGGCTTGGCACACGGGCCCTAGCCACCAGCTCCCTCCCAGCACACCACCGAGTTGAAGGGCACACGACTGGAACAGTCAGTGACAGAAAGGGAAATGGAGGCAGTGAGGGGAGGAGACAGAAAAAGGACAACCAGGTGACAGAAATAATGGATAACTGTAAAGCAGCGGGGTGCTAAGCTCTCAGTGCTTAAGTATTTATTTGTGATGAATAGTAATGACGGCATACTTACAAAGCACTTGTTTAATATGGAGAGGGCTCAAGAGGAGCGAGGATCGTTCCTTCGCTGCTTTAACAGGGCCGGCGTGCTCCGAGGCGGACGATGGGAGATGCCAAAACCCTGCCCGGCCCTCCACCTCCCATCTGCATTCAAAAACACTTGCCGTCCCTTAACACTGTCCCTGCCTCGGTGCTGAATAAAACATTAAACACCATTCTGAGATATTAACCTACTTATTGAAAAAAAGTCAGTGATTTATGTCGATTTGGTCGGCTTTCAATGCTGCCCAGCTGTCGCCGCCGAGCCTGTAACCTAAATTATCCAGCAATGCTCTTTCACTCCAGTTAAGGGAATAAACATGCCTTTAACACTTCAAACGGCAAAAACTGCACTAACTCTGGGTTGTTGTTTTTTCCTTCACTTCTTAAGTTCTGTAATTATTCAATATGGGTGATAATGAGCTCGTGGTTGACCTTGCGGATAAAGAATATTTCCTTTTATGTTTATGCTTCATGTTTTCCAGGCTAATTTAAGAAAACAGTGCTTAATCTTTCACCAAAAGCAGCAAAACACCGGGCCCTCAGATCCTTAGAGGCGCAGTGGGAGGACCCCTCCGGTTAATAAGCAGCATCCAGGCCCCGGTGTATAACTGGCAAAGGGTTCGGCAGCCATGGATCAAACAGTCGTAACCTCCTGTTCAAAAGATAAGCTGCAATCAGATCTGTGGGGGATCTTTAACCAGGGAGGAGAGCGTATTTGTGTGAAAATGAGGCAGAACAGACGGGGGAAGCGAGCATGAAAAAGAATGTGAGGGCGGGAGGTGTGTATGTTTGCAAGTGCATATGTGTGGTTCATAGGGAAGATGGCCGCTCATCAGTGACGTGCCTGAACGGAACCCAGAGGGGGGCGCGGACTGAGCCCCTGCGCTTAATTGGGCACTCAAATGTTACCGAGTCCCTTCCCAAACAACTTGGAGGTGACACATGGGCGAGTGAGGGAGAGGAGAGGAGCTTGTGGAGAGAGGAAATGGAGCAGAGGGTTTAGCACCTCCTGCGGCCAAGTTTTTTCTCTCCCTCTGGGTTTTTAGATCGGCATGGAGGACCACGTGAGTGATGGTGCATTTGGCCTCTCGCTGTGCCGAGGATGACAGGGCAAAATGAACCCCTCTTTGATGGGCACAGATGGAAATTAGGCTAGTTTCACGTATTTGTTGCCGAGCGTGCCCGTTCATCTGTTGCAGAGAAGTGTGCAATTGTGGTAAAAATGCATCAAGTCGTAAAAAACAAAAAGCTCATCCCTAGAAAACAAATGTACGCTTTGAGAATAGGTGTAAAATGAAATGTGACACTTGCCTTCAAATATTTAATTACGCGGAAAAGCAGGAAATAAAAAGCCGTTTTTGTTTAAGAAGACAAGGACTTTTAACATGCAAGACGGGAACAAAATTGTAATTTCTTTCCAGTTCATCAAAGCCTCCGCCGGCTAATCCCTTTCTTATATAAATAGCTCTTTTGGTGGAGAGGGTAGCTGCCGCATAGAGCTCTAACCCTTCTGTCCCTGAAGCTACAGCCAGGATAAGCTGTGTGTTGGATTGGCACATCGGGCTGCCTGGGGCCTGCTGCTGCGCTGGCCGCCAGTACAGATGGAGGGCAGGGCTGGGCAATGCCAGCTTGTCAGTCGGATTAAAACGACTCATTTATTCACTGAAGTATCGTGCAAAGCGACCGGGCCAAAGTGGGGTGAGGCGAAAGGGGGAGAGGAGGGTCGAACAGCGGCGAGATGGGGGCAGCTTGGGTGGGAGAGAGGGTCCTCTGCTCTCTGGCCCTGGGCCCACCCTCCCTCATCATCCCGCTCTCCTACCTTTTTGCCTGTTACTTATCTTTCTAGGGCTGCCAGAAGCCATTACCGCAGTGTACGGAAGGCGGCCGGCAGGGTGGCATCTCCTAGTGCCCGGGTGACAGATTGCCGCTCGGCTTTGGCGGTGAAGGAGGTAAGGGGTGGAAAGTGATTGGCTACCATGGTCAGGAAGTGGGCACAGAGGGCTGTAGAAGGAGGAGGAGGGACAGAGAGTCAGAGAGAGGATGACAAGAACTGGCTGCGTGACCTTTGGTATCGCACGAGTTACTTAAAGGGGCACAGGCCCTGCTTTTAAGGGCATGCTTGGCAGTAGTGGGCGCCGTGGAGGTTGAAGGCCGAACACGGATGCCAGGGCAAGGAGAGGTGGCCTCGATACCGACTTCTCTGGTTGAGCCCAGGACCCCGCTGTCCCTGCAAAACCTCAGTGAGGATAAGTAGAGGACAACTGGCAACGTCTGCAGATTCATCGGAGATAGTTCACTGTGGACGGACTCACCTCTGCAACTTCAGAGCCATCGCCAGCATCAATCTTAGAGTCCTCAAAGTCAGACTTTGACCCAAAAGAGCGACAGAATATTTAAAAGAGGCCACTAGTTCATATCTAAAAAGCTTCTTATTTCATTTTAAAATGTAATAATTGTGAGAGAATAGTTTAAACAGAAAAGAAAACCTTCTTTCTTATGGCACACACTCAGGTCACTGACAGGCCAAAGCTGTGTGTGTGCGTCTGTGTGTGACAAGGGGGGTGAGGCTTGGAAGGGTTTTATCGGGTCTAATTACTCCCGATAGCTGTAATTTACAGGTTGACAGCAGGGAGAAATCGGCAAGATTCACACTTCTGCGGGTCAGCATCTGTCGCCATTACTGCGCAGAGCACACTGCCGGCCAGTCGGCGAGCGGGAGGAAACAGTAAACAACAAACGGCGTGTGACAGATTAGCAGCGCGGGCTAAAGGACCTTCCACTGACACATCATTTCTCTCGCTCCCTGAGTTTGTTTCGCGGCAGCTGTCACCAATAAAATGGAAAAGCAGGAGATGGGGAGGGGAGGTGGCGGCAGCGGAGGTGGCTTTTGTTCCAGATCCAGAGAGGTGGGTGGTGGAAGGAGGAGGAGGAGGAGGAGGAGGAGGAGGAGGAGGAGGATGAAGGAAGGGTGGAGGAGCTGGAAGAAATGAAGATGGGAGGGAGAGTTAGTAAGAGTGACCTGTTTTTAAAAGTCTGGCCTCACTTTTGAATGTGTATTCGGTGGAAACCAGGGCAGTTTCATCTTTCGCTGACTGTAATTACCCTCGCTATTTCTCCCTTTTTTAGGTCTGCAGTACAAATTGCCAGTGTCACCCTGAAGTGGTAATTTTAGTTCCGTTTGCATCAGCCTGTGTGGTTCAGTCAGCAAGGAGCAGAGTTATTCTAGAGGGTAAGCATTATCTACAGTCTGTGAACACATTTGTTAACACTGCAGCACTGCAGACCGCTCCAACACACTTCCCTCTCTCCTCCCATCCCATGTGGCTCTCCTTCTCCTGGTCCCACGCAGCTCAGAGAGGAGCCAGGTCGGTCCGGTGCCAGAGCGGGCTGGTGGGCTACGATACTCTTCCCCCCTGTCCACCTCATTGCCTTCAGACAGCCTATCCGGCCAGCTCAGTAGTCAGTACACGGGGCTAACACCGCGTACATCCTGGCAAACTGATTTTCCCTTGACCTCTAACTAGAGGACGTTCTCCAAGTTGTTGGCTCATCAACCGGGACAGTTTTTGTCGGCCAGCTCAAGGAAACAAAAGAGGGGCATTCTTGGAGTAAAAACTTAAACTGAAGCAGAACGTCTGACTAAAGATGGTACTGGTAATAAAAAATAAAAGCTGTTGCCGATACATGGTACTCCAAGTTCAATGTATGCATCTCTTTTTCACGCACGATAACCACACCAGATGAATTATGTTTACATTCTTTATTTCTAGAGAGTTAGTATTGTACTGAGACTATAGTATGCAGTTGAAAATAATTACTCAAAATACTGGATGTTTAGTTTTACTATTAAGGAGATGATTATGGAGCCTTTCGTCAATATGCTTATCTTCAATATTAACGTTAAGGAAAACTACACTGGAAACGCATTTGTTAAGCATTTTAAGGATTAAACTGGTACAGTTTGGAAAAATGAAACAATTCCTGCTTGAAACTGCTCACAACAAGGGCTGAGGATTATTATCTTTAGTATCATTGTTAAGTTATGTATTGTTATGGCACTTATGGCACCATGAGCCAGGTGCCTAGTACCGTCTAGTACCATTATATTTCAAAGAAGGCCAACATCACTACAGCTGATATCGCAAACACTACCACCAAAACAATTTAGATTGATGAATAGCACAAGAGATAAGAGGAATATATAGATTTAGGTTGAACTGTCAGTTTAAAGGAATAAAACATCCCAAAATGCCCCTGGGCCAGATGGAAGCCTCTGGTGCAGGTGTGTCTCCATCCCCATCAGCGAGCACATCCATAACGCCCGGTGCTGGTGGGGTGATCACGTAGGTCTGGCCCTGTCCTGTTTAATTTCTAACGGGAGACTGCATGGTGACACTGCGTGCCAACCTCCAGAGCCCCCAGTTCTTCTCACAAGTGCCATATGGGCGGCCCAGCCCCATTCCATTAGCGGGGCCTGAGCAGAGGCAAGAGCAGGCCTGGACCCCCGCCCTCCTGGCCTTCCCCTGGCACTGCCACAGGGCATGTCCTGCCCACTGCCAGCTGCCCACACTAGGTCAGAGGACGCAACAGCCGCTGCCTACCTGAGTCTGGCAGCAAGCAGCCGCTGGTTACACTGAGACAAGATGAATCAATGTTGAGGAAAGAGTATGCAAAAACTGTACTACCAAGACAGGAGCCACAACAGGGAACACGCTGCAGGGCTATCTCACAGCAGAACATTTGAATAACAGTTTAAAATACTTGTTTTACATTCAGTCTCAAAACACAAAAGCAGTTTCTTGCTTCATGGACCAACCTGTAACTTATTATGCTAAATCAATTGTAATGTTATGCTTCTGAACATCCTCACGTCCCCTTTATCTCTGAAAAGTATGCAATTGTTTGTGTGTGTGTGTGTGTGTGTGTGTGTAGCTCAGCACATAAAGAAAGTCTCCTCTCAGATTAATACAATTGAAAAACAAAATGATTTACTTCGAACACTACTCAGATGTAAGCAGACATATGTGTTTACATACGATTACCAGGCCCTGGTCTTTCACCTCATGTATTTGTGAAGTAGGTTAAAGTGTTGGGTGCACAGGCATGTAACGTGTGTGTGTGTGTGAGGGCACTTTCCCTAAAGACGTGCAGAGGAAAGCGGGAGGAGGCCGGGTGGAGGCAGAGACATCCAGCACATCACATGGGAATGTCAGTGTGTGCCTCGGCAGCCTGTACCTGCCACAGGACCTGGGGCCTTTTTTAATTAATCATCACACAAGATGAATAATTCAGCCATTATCGCTGGGAATAAATAGAAAGGCTGGCTTTCCTCCGCAGTTCCACCCAATCACTTTGCATGTTTCACTTAATAAACAGCATATTAGGGCTGGCCTCAGGTAAACATACCCTCCAGCTAATAGGTAGTGGCAGGATATTGTAAACTAAACAAATAGTCTCTTGATTCAGCAGTTCTAGAAAGTTACTTTTTATAGAGTCCAGCAGATTTATATTATCATGCAAAATGACCACAGGTGATGTACTGCTTGGCCAGTGCTCATCATTTTCTATTGGATATATTTTTTAAGAAAACACAAAATAAAAACTGCTAGTTTTAAACTTAACAAACTGTCAGTCAACTTGTGGGCATGTGTAATGGGCATGGGCAATGCAAGAACTCTCTAATTGGAAATGATGCCATGACGTTAAACTCACGAGTAGGCGGCTCGATTTCTCTGTGAAGTCCATTACAAAACATGTCCAAAATGGTATGATGGGTAAAAGCTTGTGAAATGGTACTGCATGTGATCACTACCAACAACACTGCAAGTGACGCTTTTTTTTTCCAAAACTGCATTTAATGCCACTTTTTTTATGAAATCCACCATGTAGTTGTCCAGCTGGACCAACCACGTTGTTGTAATTTTAAATAAAGCACCGCCAAACATTTCCAAGGCAGTCAAATGAGGTTTACATAATTAGAACATCTTTGAACTACGCCTGAGGTTATGGTGAGCTACAATAAAAGCCCCCCAAAAACAACAACCAGCTAGCAAAACAAATTAAGCTCATAAGACAAAACACTTAACTATTGAGATGTTGTGCACATGTTAGGAAGAAGAGAAAGGGCAAGCTTGCAACAAAGTCCTCTTGATATATAGCTTTCTTATCTCAAGATAACATGATATTCAAATATTATCAGTAGAAAATAAAATGTTGATTCCTCTTATTACTTAGGTTTATCAGAGGGCCTAGACAGCGTCTTGACAACTGTAACAATGAATATAGGCTGAAACACGAAAGAGTATCCATTATTGATTAACTCATCAGACACTGCATATAGCCTACATATTTAACCCAGATAGAATATTTAACCCAGGTTAGCCTGAAGCGGAGATGTCCAGGCCCCTGTGGTGCTGATTAGGCAAACACAGCAGATTCTATTATTTCCCCTCCACATCCAACTAAGAGCATACTTTGACTACTTAGGTTATACTGCCAAATGGGCCCTTTGTTGTTTTTCTTGAGAATTTCCATTAATTATTAATAAAAAATATTATATTTACAGGAAAGATCAACACATAAACAGTATGAAAGAAAGCATCATACATCAACGCAGGAAAAGCACCATGCTCTGAAGCCAAGCACTGGCCAAACCTCATTACAATAACCAGGTCCATCACGTGATGCCTTTGGGCTTAAAAATACATTTCCTCATACACTAACCTTAGGGAAATGTGTCTGTAAATCAGCGTTCATTTTTTCAGATTTCAAATTCCAGTATGACACTTAAACAGCCCTTATTTAAATTGTGGGATGATTAAAAAGTATGTTCTAAAAAGGCACTTAATTCTCCTTATAGCTTAATAAAGAGTTCACCTCTGAATAATGAACTGTATTAACTGTTATTAACCATTAAGACAACGAATAACCACAAGAAGGAATGCTTGGCAATTACCTGAAAAAAAACTCATAACTTATAGCAACACTGTACACATGAATAAGCAAAAAATAGACATTATTTCACAGCAGACAGGTGAAATCGTCATAGCAGGAACAGAACAGGTGTTACTAATCACACTAATTAGTGAGCTACTGTAGCATACACTACAGTTACATTACAGTTAGCTTAAGCCTATAAGCTAAATTATATTTAGCACAGCATTATTTGTGATTATTTACACCTGTACTTTTCCGTAGCATTAAAACATTTATCCCATGAGTATAGCTAAATGTCAAAAGAGCAGATTTGAGCACCAGCATACACCAAGACATTTCTCAACATATCAACAGAGACTGAATGAAGCCAACATCCACTCAAATATAGCACCAGAGTAGCATTAGCAGAAATAAAGCTAGCTTCTTACCTTGTTGAAGAAGGCCACTCTGGTTTGGTTGCGGAGGATAAATCAAAGTTTTCCACACAAAACAGGAAACTCCAGCTTGATTTTTGATACGGTATTGAAGACTGTTGGTGGAATAGCTTGTAACTGATAAGCTACATAAACAGCAGCAGCAACAAGTTGTTAGAGTTTTCAAACTGTTTACCTTTCTAAAAGAGTAGCCCCTACAGACGGACTAAGCGCGCGGGCGTGGCACGAGGTTTAAATAGTCCGCGTTATTGCAATGCTGCATTCAGGTAGTGTCAACACATCTGAAAAGTCTACTCCAATTGGGAAAATGTACGGAAATGCTATATGCTACCACATATCAAAAACCAGAGAAAATGTTAAAGACATGACAAAGTTACGTTATATAAAGCCGAAACATAAATGTTGATTTGTTGTTAAGATTTTTATTAGTTGGAAAATGGAAAATACATTTTTGCTCATGTTAATTCTAGGCCTAATATACTGTTTGGTGGAAAATGTTAGTTGATGTCAAGAAAGAGTGACATAGATTAGATATAAAGATAATTCATGAGCATTCTTGAATTTCATGTTCAACTGCAACTAAAGCAGTTTAGCAAAATTACACAAAAACAACTTACTGAGCTGATAGTTTTAGTAACATTAGCCCAGAGTTTACTGTCTCTACGATTTCACATTTTTACTAGAATGTGCCGCGCTGATTGTGTGCATTTACTGATACTGAGTGACCAAAAAGTATGTGAAACGGCCATTTCCCTTTATTATATAAGTAAGCAAGAAGCAGTTCAAAAATGATTTCTGCTAAATCCTGTTATTTAAAGGGAATTCTCCCTCACTACCGTAGGCATGTGGTAGATGTCAGAGGTTTCATCAGCAATATTTAATAGAACATTGACAGAAATCAATTTGTATTCAGGAGCGAATACATCCTTTGCCCTCTGGTGATTTGTTGAACAAGTAATCACCCGTTGGTTCCGGCCTTCAGTCTGTAAAAACAGTTCCCAGCATGTACCATTATTCCTGCACTGAAGCCCTTCCTCTGATCCTGACATGTGATCACCTCGACCTTTAACAGGTGACTGAACATCCCTGAGGGAAGCTAAATAAAAGACTAGCACTGTGTTTCCCGCTGTTGTCACTGATGTGATATCAATAGTCTCTCATTGAGATGGGACATTCACTGTTTCTGTTGTGAAGCAGTACATCTCAGAGCATCGCCTGTTAGAGGCTGTCAGTATGTAAGAAGGGGGGGGGGGGGGGGGGGGGCTTCTCTTCCCTCCAAGGACAGCATGGTGGGGGCAGAGGAGCACTGATTGAGAGCAACACCTGTCAGGTGAGGCTTTCGCAGTTGACGGCGCAGAAGGAGCGCCAGGTCGACTGCTATGACTGCTAATCTCTGACGTGGCATCCTGCCGGTCTCCAGAGGTGGGGGGAACGCCAGGAGCCTGCACGGAGAAGCTTTTCCTGGGCTGCAGTCCTGCTAATGTCTCCCCAAACAGAGCGAGCCGTGCTGATATGCTCTAAATACATTTCATTATCATCATCATGATTATATCACTAATTGTGTGTACCCGGTAATGTGCTGCAGCAGCGCCCTCCTGGGAGGTGTCTGAGAGACTGAATGATTAAAACATGTATGATGAACCATGCATCAAGACGTCCCTGCGGGCTCCCCCTCACAAGATACATGTAAGCAGCTCCAGTGACACTCGGAGCAAGCAAACAGCAGAGGAGGAGGTCTACTGAGGGTTGAAAGGCTGAAGACGAACCTGCAGGCAATAACAAGACAGCAGGAGGATATTAGAGATGCAGGGGATCGACCTGAGCTGACCCCATCCATATCCATAAACCCTTAGTACATAACCTATACCTTCAGACATGACTCCACAGAAGCCTAAATAATTCTACACCATACGTAAACCAAAGGCCGAGGTTCAAATCATCGCCAGGCTACTTTGGGCCTGTTTCCGTCTTTGCGTGTGATGGCTGACAGGAGAGGATAAAGTTTTTGTGACAGAATTTGATGAATGTTTAATCCAACATTCATACATCCCGGGCTGGGATATGGTCCCCAGTCAAAACCCACCAAAGACACACAGCAGGTGTGTGAAATATTCATTCACTACACGCTTCATTAAGAATGAAACATACCATGGTCCCGTTCATTTATTCATTTCGATTATCGAAACAAAAGACAGAAAAATGAGAGATTAAAACATGGTGGGCGAGCTATTACGTGTTTGTCTCGCAGATTTGTAACAATTTGTTTTGTGACAAATAACTCCTGCCTGTTGAAATCCCGCTGTCATCTCGCTGAGAGTCAGGAGAGTTACTGCGAGAGAGGAGCTTTCATGTGAGGGCGGTAACAAATCACTGTCTGCCTGCGAGTCTCCAGCTCTGCATCCGACTGTTTGACCTCTGACCTGTCCTGGAGCATCTGGTGACTCATCGCATAGAGCATGCTGATATATATCTGAGCCATCAACCGAGGAAGGGACAGTTTTCATATTTTTTCTATTAATTAACGGTGAAATGTGACAATTAATGATCCCTCTGAGTGACTGATCTCGGACGGATGAAATGACTGATGTGGTGCCTGTCAAGCTCATTCTTCTTTTCTCTCTGAGCAGTGAATATGTCATTGTTGAGCGCCAGCGATGTTTCGACGTAGGCCTAATCTGGTTGAGTGAATGTGTCACATGGATAGCAAAATTTCCCCATGGAACACATTAAAGTTTCATCTCATCTAATCTAATTAAAACAAGGATGTGCAAGTCCTGACACACTGCCCAAGGCTGCATGTGCTGTTCTGTTCCGAGACATTAAAGTAAATTTACGGCAGCTATTTTCCGTAACACAAACACTCAGACATGTTTAGTTTTCATTAGGAATTTAATAAAGCTGTTTTTGAAAAGATAAATATGCTAAATAGGTGTGTGACTTGTCGAGTAGTGGGGTTACAATATGTTATTTATGATTCGGCAGTATCAAAACCTTTAGAGAATCTATGGAGACTATATTTATATTTTCCAATAAAAATGTTCCAGGATGCATACACATTGAAAATGTTATGGCACAAATCAAGGTTGGATTTCATAGCTGCGATATAAAATAAAAAAATTAATTCTACATTTTTCTTCAGTTTAATCCATTTAAACTTCATTGTCATTGCACGCTAATGGAAATATATTTTTTGCCTTTTCCATTATTTTCCTCGTAATGTAACTGTGGTTTGTCACTACCAATAACTTGAGGCAAATGAAATATAAAAATAGACAAAAGACACATTTATAAAAGCAGTTCCAACATGTAAATTATACTAATTGCTTATATGCGCATGTATGTGTATTACAACACTCATTAATGTAACATATCTGTGCAAAGTTATTGATTGTGATTCCTTCAGATGCTTGCTGACAGTCTGTCGGGGGGTGAAGGCAGATTGATTGGCACTCAACTGAAGTGCATAGTTGAAAGGGCAATATTTCAGAGATCAGGGATGTTTCTTCCACGTTTGATCCAGTGCTAGTTTTCCTTATAGCTACAAAGGGTTAAAGATTTTTTTTGATACACCTCTTTCATATTTTCACATTACCATACCTACAGATATGAACAAAAGCAGTATAGTCCAACATACTTTCATCTGCTTATCTTGAGACCTATGTATCACTAAACATTTACACCGTCTAAGTTAAACAACATAAGGGGTCTGTATAATCAGTTATGTATTCTGCTTAGATGATGACCCCTCTCATCATTTTGTGGATTATTTTTAACCCTATGCAAAATATACTTTTTAGGCAAATGAAAGATGAATAACATTTATACAATTTTGCATATACTGTGGCATTTAACTGGTCATGGTTTTCCACCTAATAATTAATATTTGGTTTGCAGAGTACAGTTGACTTGGAGTACATTTAAATGATATGGTTTCAGTTAAAAGCACATTTTCAGGGTTATTCAAACTGAAACATTTGTTATTTAAAATAAAAACAATATCACACAATATGACATACACATAGATTAGTCAGGTAGCCTACACCTTACTAAATGCATTGTCCATTACAACAGTCCTGCAATAAAAAGGATCTCTAACATGATTAATTATTATTATTAAAAATATAGAAAAATAAATATTAAAATTGAGAATGCATGCAAATATAAATGTGTTATACTTATTTAATACTGTTTAAACAGCTGTGATAATTAGTCTGACCTGCCAGAATTAAACATTAATGTTGACATCAAACACAGTGCACTATTTAACACCGCGGAGGAAGTGCCTCCTTCCTCCCCTCCCACGCTCACCGACGTCACTTCCTCCGCAGGGAAAACATGGCGGCTGCCGGTCAGTCAGCTTCGATGCCTTCGCTGCCTAGAAATGTAGTGATTAAAACAGAGCCAGAGGATGAGGATACTCTCGTGATAAGCCCGGTGGATGTGCCGATTAAGCGGGACCCCGTGCTCTCACTAATCGCCCCGGTCAGCGGGCTGCAGCCGCTCACATGGTCTCAGGATCACCGCCTGGCTGTGAGCACCACCAGCTCCGTGTCGCTGCTTGAGCTGGTGTGTGATGTGCACAGTAACAAACAGGAGCTCACGCTGCACCGGACCTCCATCCCCGTCCCGACAGAAGCCACGAAGATGCGGGTAAATACCCACCAGTGTACTGTCCGATAAAGGAAACAACATGTAGCACTGTAAAGTTAGCATAGCATGGCAAGGGAAGAAGTTGATGGAGGCGTGTGGCGCAGTGGACTAGTGCGTTGGTGTTCGGATCAGGTTAGCACAGGTTCAAACCCCACTGCAGTCAGCGTGTCGTTGTGTCCCTGGGCAAGACCCTTCACCCCAACCTTTTTGTATGTAAACATTGAGGCTGGAAGCTGAACCTGCCACAAGGACAGCATCTGTCAACATCTGATACTGTGTGTTAGGATACAACAAACAATGCACTGTTGTTTACAGGTGCAGGGTACGAATCTGTTGCCTACATATGGGGTGTAAAATAAGCTATTTCCAAATTTGAAAGGAATAGTGCTAATCTCCATGAACTGGCTAGAGTGTCCTAACAAACAATAGTTTCATGGTTTGGATTTTCTTGAATTAGAGCTGTGTAAAGTCACTTAAAAAAATGTATAACAATTGAAGTGTTACAGTTTACCTGGTCAGACATCCTTTTTCCGTCAAAGCTGTCTTATCCACCCATCTCTCATGAAAGACACCAGACTCTATCGACAAAAAGACAATGTTTACCTTGCAGAACAAGTTTAAAACACTGGTCTACCACTATCTTGTTGATTAGTTTGTTTGTATTATTGTTTGACTTTTCGTACTTTTAAGGGTTCATTTGTATTAACCAAAGCAAGTTGAAAAGACAGTTTTGGTCAAAGGAGTATGGTTGCTTTGAAGAGATAAAAGGGCTTCTGTTCCCCATCAGAAAGGCTGTCTTGACGTATTTACACGCGAGTACAGCAGATGAATCTGAAAAAAGCCTATTAGAATCAAACTCTTCCCATACATCTTTCAGTGAAGATCAAACACCAGAGTGAAATAACGATAAGTAAAACCCATTGATCGTAAAGAGGTCGCACGCTCGTGAACTGTTAGCGCCGGAACCTCGCAACGGGGTAACTGCGGGGTGCATTTGCGCCGCATTTGGGCATAAGATGAGGTTTGAGTCTGTGTGTAGGGAGAGGCAGCAGCCATATCATTAGCTAACTAGCTAGATCTGATGGATTTGGACATACGCGAGTGAAGTATAACCGGACGCGAGAGAGAGAGAGATCAGCACCTGCAGCTCTGCCCGCTGTGAGGGAGCAAAACACACCTTTAGACCTAACACACTTAGCTATGGCACTGTCGTATACATTGAATTATTCCATTTGATAATATGTAATCAACTTAGGCACCCCTCCCAGAAAAAAAGTACAAAAAAAATATTCATAACTCAAATTCCCATATTCGGATGCCTGAATAATTTCGAATATTCGATTAATCATTCCCATCCCTAGTCCAAATGCGTTACGACGGCCCAAAAACATTTCCATTTGATGAGACGCGCTGCAGCTTTAGAAACGATGCAAATGTAAAAACAGAATTGTGCTAAAACACATGCAAATTAAGAAGTTTAATGTTTTCTAAATGCTGCAGCACATTACATTACATGTCACTTATTAGACGCTTTTATCCAAAGCGACTTACATACTCAATGCTGTGGGCAATCCCAACAGGAACAATTTGGGGTGAAGTGTCTCAGGGACACAACGACATGCTGACTGCAGTGGGGTTTGAACCTGTGCCCCCCTGATCCCAACACCAAGGCACAACCCACTGCACCACACGTTTCTCCAAGTGGAAATGTTTTGGGCAGTTGAAGCGCGTTCGGCCACCTTAAATATCACTGCTAAAGCGAGTGTAATACTAGTGTGTCCAAAAATCCATTACAGGTTATATCTTAATAAAATCTGTAAGTCTGTTGGAGTAGTTTACATTCATAACACTCCGTTCGATGTCTCGCTATGGGATGCGCCTCATCGCGGAGCAAACAGAAGCATCCATCTCATTACGCCAATCCTGATTGGCTGGTGATCTTGACGTCAGCGTCAGGGAATCTCTGTACATCTTTCGTGCACTCAGTTTGCCCCGAGGCAAACGAGAATGTTGCTGAAGCCCAACCCTGCCTTTATACCTAAGGTGGTTGGTTCATGTACCTCAATTGACATTGGGGCATTTCCTCCGCCGCTGTGTTCCTCCGGGGGACAGCGGTCGAATTTTGCTGTGTCCAGCTCGTGCTTTACGCACTTATATGGACAGGTCAAAAGAGTTTTGTTGTAGTGACCAACTCTTCATATCCTGGGCTAACCCTCAGAAGGGCAAGCCCGTTACCAAGCAACGGCTCTCCCACTGGATTCTGGAAGCGATTGCTTTGGCCTATACGAGTCAGGGTTTGCAGGCACCTACGGGTCTGCGTGCTCATTCGACTCGTGGTCTGGCTACATCCTGGGCTTTGTTCAAGGGTGTTTCCATCCAGGACATTTGTGCAGCAGCGAGATGGTCCTCGCCGCTCACTTTTGTCCACTTTTACAGGCTAGACGTCTCTGCTCCCAGTGTGGCCCGAGCAGTGCTGGGCCCCGTGTTGAGTCAGAGCTCTACCTGTTAAGTTCTGGTTGGTTTGGGGATTTTCGAGATAAGCTTGTCTGGCAATACGGGAGCTTCAATATCCCATAGTGAGACATCAAACGGAGTGTTATGAAAGAGAACTATAGGTTACTTACGTAACCCCAGTTCTCAGAGTAACATGTAGTGAGATGTCTCACCAGACGGCCCTCCTTGCTAAGGTGAAGCGAGAAGAGGTGCTTATTTTGAATGACGCTGCGACGTGGCGCAAGCTACTTATAGGGGGTGGATTCCCTGATGCTGACGTCAAGATCACCAGCCAATCAGGATTGGCGTAATGAGATTGATGCTTCTGTTTGCTCCGCGATGAGGCGCATCCCATAGTGAGACATCTCACTTCATGTTACTCTGAGAACTGGGGTTACGTAAGTAACCTATAGTTTCTAATGTTAGTCTACTTGTTAGGCAACCTGTGTAAACATGCCTCAGATACACAGCCAGGCTACTATTCACTTGTGTTCTATTACATTGGCAGTGGTGGATGCTTCTGTATTTTTATTATTTACTAAAGTGAAAGATAATTTAACGAGAAAACATACAAATGAAAACAGAAACAGAAAAACAATTTTGCTGAAGTAAATCTGTCTCCGCAGCTGCTCTGGTTTGTAAACATGATTGTTTATAGGTTCATCTCCACTCCAAAAAAATCCACTTGGCAGAAAAAATAGTGGATGAAACTGAATTTTTAGAATCCACTAGGCGCAGTGGCAGACAGGCAGAGTTGTTTCCAGCTGTCATTTTATAGATATGATTAACTGCTTGTAAATAGAAGGGCTACAGCAGGGAGCAGTAGATGATGGCACCCAAAGAGGTCACATCTGTCAGCAGATAGTGCTGCATCATCCATCTGCATGCATACCGTGTTCCCATGGCAGTGGCATGATACCGGAGGAATATGTTTTCAGTTTGATTTGTTTGTCAACAGGTTTACTGAAAAACTACCGGTCCAGTTTTCAGGGGTCAAGGAAGAAACTATGGTTGCCAGAAACTGACCATGATCAAATTCGAAAATCGGACAGCCCTGGCGAATATTAATCGATTATTCGCCGCCGCAAACTGGTGGTGTGACCAATGGCCATTTACAATTATTAATACTATTACTATTATTAGGATTAGTCTATATTTTGGTTAAAACTAAGCCAGGAAAAAAAAAATGAAAAACATAAATAATAATAAAAATATATATAAATAAAATCGGATTTAAAAAAATAATTTTAGATTATGGAGACTGTAACGAATATTCGAATAATCGAATAATCGCTGGCATCCCTAGAAGAAACCATTACATATTTGAGCGGACCCAATAAAGGATACAACAATTAGTATTCACTTTCGTTAACAATGCTAAATTGGGAATAGCCTTGTCGAAGGTCTATGCTCTCCTTTTTATTATCTTATGGATTTCAGCTAAAATGACTAGCTCATGTTTTCTGACCATGTTTTACATTGTTTTTTTGTCACTTTGAAGGTAGGACCATCAGCAGAGCAGGCTGCAGCGATGGAGAAGTTCTCTACACATCCGGACCCAACAATAAGGCAACTTTTTTTGGCCGACAGAGCGATGAACCCATCAATAGGACTGCACAAAGGAATGAAATACGCCAGTTGGTCTCCGTTAGGTTGTGACTCTAACGGGCGCTGTCTGCTCGCTTGCCTAACACTAGACCACAGACTGACCATTCACAACAGCTACAAGCGTCTTGAGTGGAAAATGCTTGAAGATCTTACCAAAAAGTATAGCGAGAGGCTAAAGCAGCGAGGCTACTCCAAAAAAGACAACATTCCTCCACAGACGTCCCTGCTGCACTTTGACGAGCTGCAGCGGCGCTTCAGAATGCAAACCCCTCTGAGGATGGAGTGGTCGAGCGTTTACACGACCAAACAGGTTCAGCCGGACAACACGTGTGAAAACATAGAGATGGTCCTCCTCGCCGTCCTAATGGAAAACGGCGACGTAGTTTTGTGGAAGTTTGTGTTGCCTTTTTTAGAAACTTCAGATGTTGAGTTTTATGATGTTGTCGAGTCAGGTGTGAATCGTCCCAGCGACTTGGCGTGGTGGGAGTATGACGGCACAGATCGGCGTATGAGTGGCCTGATCGTGGGCAGCGAGGTGGGACCCGTCAAGATTGTTCCGGTCAGCCTGGCGGGAGTGAAGGGCTACTTCACCCTCCGACACCCTGTCATCCTCTGGAAGGATTGCGATGAGATCGCCGTGGAAAACCTCAAATGTGTGTCGATGATCCACCCGATCCAGAAGACCAGCTGCAGTCTCATCGTAGCCTCGCGCGGCTGCTACGTCTTTTGGTGTTTGCTCATGATTTCACCAGCCGGACTGAATGTGCACAACTCTCACGTTGCAGGGCTGCACTCGCTCCCCGTGGTCTCGCTAGCGATCAGTCAGCACGGAGTCTCGGTGTACACATGTTCTGTAGACGGGTGGATTAAAAAGCTGACACCGACATTCGCAGGGAACACTTTGATATTCAATCAAGAGGACATGTTGCGACCTGAGAACCTCTCAGGGAGGAAGATACATGGGATTGCGGTGAGCCACAACGGAGCCTACATTGCGCTCACCAGCTCACAAGGTATGGTCGGCGGCTTTCACCCAGTTAGCAAGACCTACCAGGTGAACTTTGTGACCCTGAAAGCGCCAGAAACGGCAGCAGCATTGCTGCTCAAGTCCCCCGCACATAACTTGCACAAAACAGCTGACCTGCTTGATCTCGTGAGGTGGCAAATTTTGAAAAACAAGTGCATTCCGACATCGCTGCTGGAAGAAATCGATCAAAAGATCCAGGAAGTAGACTCGCCTTACTTTTGGCGTTTAAAGCTCTTCCTGGTGAGGACACTTTACCAGTCGCTACTGGAGCCTCCCACAGATCACCGCTGGAAACCAACGCTCGAGGAGAACAAAGTCTTCATAAGGGATGGGGAAGAGGGAGAAGGAACGGACGGAGAAGACGCTGCTAAAGAGAAAAGTGAGCCTGTTGGTAAAGTAGTAAAACAGGAGAAGGATAATCTGAAGGAGCAGATTGAGGAGGTGCAGGCTTGGATCAGTTCCCTTGAGAGCCACATTATGAGGGAAAACATGAAGAAGGTGCTGGGCGTGGTTTACCTCAACACCTGGATTACTCAGAACACCAGCATCCCCACCTGTGGCCTGGTGGAGTTCCTCTCCAGAGACTCCAACGACAGAGCTTCAGAGGTAACACTCAGGGACTCACATTATCATTATTCAACCCCTTAGTGTCCTTTACCAGTATCTCACAATTGCATCAGTGGCTGCAATTCAGAAAACTTACATAGACTCCCAATAATGGTTTGATTGCTTATTTGTCTGTTTTATTACAAGGTAATGAACTACAGTCATATCTTAAATTGGTATGAAAACACTAAACACTTTTTAGTCTATTTAGGAAGCTATCCATTTTAAAACGATAATAGCAATTCAAATTTTTTAATCGTATTAGATTATGTAAAGTATAATTAATCAGGTGAAAATACCAACAATCTTTGGAAAGCATCTTCTGCTGCTGATAAGCTCTGATTTTTAGAAAGGTGTATTATGGCTCGTGTAGGTTAAAGGTGGGGTAGGTAAGTTTGAGAGACCGGCTCGAGATACACTTTTTGTTATATTCCATGGAATGCTCTTAACATCCCGATAGCAATGAATATCTGAAGTGCTTTGACAAAAGATCCATACAAACATGTCATCTGTGGAAGCCGTGGTGCTGTAAAAAGCACGACCAATCATCTGAGCCGGCCCGGCTAAAATAACTGGATGGCCTACCTGCCTGTCAGCCTTCCATCTGTGCACATTGCACAAACTTATCTCGTGCCCTCATTGGTCATGTGTGCATTCGTGTGTGTTGGAGGAGGGGCTCTGTAAGGAAGTGGCAGATTTTTTCCGGCTCTGTATTTTCAAAATCTAGCGCACTCGAGCTGGTCTCTCCAAAATTACCTACCCCACCTTTAAAGAAGAAACAACAGAGATTTTAAAGAGGTGTATTATTCTGAGAAAACTTGGATATTTCCAAGCCTTGAGTTATTAATTTACAACTTGGAAAACAACTTGGATATTTTATGAGATTCAAGTTTTAAATGTATTCAAGAAATTCTAGACTTAAGATCTACATTTCTTTCTTTTTGCTAGATCTGATTTCCCATTATCATTAGTTCCTTCCCTACAGGCATTATACACAGCAAGCAGTGGTTGGATGAGATTGAACGAACCTCATAAAGCGATGTGGTTCCGCTCCTTTTGTACATTTTGGATTATAATTATAGATATTTTTATTAACTAGCAAATTAATTTATTATTGCAGAGAATAAGGAGGTTTTTGAATTTGCGAGTTTAAATCTGAGAAATTATTTGACTAGTATCCCCCTTCATATATTTGTTTTCGGCCCTTACGAGATTAGCGCTATACTCCCATTCATACTCTTACCATTACACACACAAGTTGGATGCCTTCACTTACACCCTCTGACTCTGTGTGTGCTGTATCATCTTCCTCAGGTCCTGATTGGCCACATCAAGAACAAGATGAACAAGCAGTCGTTCTCTGAGCGCTGCAGCCTGTGTCAGGAGGTGCTGCCCTTCTCGGACCACAAACAAGCCATCTGTAAAAACGGTCACATGTGGCTCAGGTATGGAGATCAAATCCTTAAAATCGACTAACAAGATGTTTTTTTACATTAGCTTTCGCCTCACTACGTGCCTGACAGGATATGAATTGAAGCTTAATGCCAAGTGCCTTCTTTGACGGTTTATTTACCTTTGCGGAACAGTAATCAAGCCTCCCACCTTTTGATATTTACCCATGCACCACTCTCGTCGTCTCATAAATATCATCTGTCAAACATCGCTTCTGCCTTCTCGCTAGCTAGAGCGCGATGGGCACCGAGAGGGAAATCTGTGCCGTCAGGTGTACCTCAGCGTTGTTCCTGCTCTAGTTTTTTGTCTGTGTGCATGTCTCGGTCCCTGGCAGCCAGCTCTAATGCCTCCCTCTCACTCTCCTCCAGGTGTGTGTTGTCATACCAGGCCTGCCAGAAGCTGACGTTCAGACGCTGCCTCCTGCTGGATACCATCTCCAGACTGCCAGAGCCCGAGGGTAAGCAACACTCTCCGTCTCTCCGCACCGCCAGGTTTCAGACTCTCCGTCAGCCGTTTCCTCCTGCCAACCTTCAACGTGGGCCTTCGTACCGCTCCTCGCTTGACAATGTGGATTTCGAGGCAGTCGTAAAATTCCTACCGATGAATGGAAATGTGTAAAAATTAGCTGTTTGTTAAAAAACATTTCTGAGGCCACATTGCATCCTAAAAATTACGAGTTAACACACTGATCAGAAAGCTCAGGTCTTATCTCATCAACTTGCTTCCCTTTCCAATGTTTAACAAATGTATTCTCGTCCCAATTTAGTTTAAGTTTCTTCCAACTTTAAGTAAAATGCAAACTAACCCTTTTATTTGACAACAGCGAAACATGTTCTCGAAACAAGCACGTAGCCCTAATTGAGTTTCGCTACTTGGGCAGATGCACAAGCCAAAAAGTCTCAAGCATTTCTCAAGAATCTCTCATTATTCCAACTTTTCAGAACCAGAAAAAGAGGACTTCTCAGACACGTATATGCGCAACAGAGTTTCTAATTGGCTTTTTTTTTTTACATGCAAGCGTGTGGATGACAAAGACTCCAGACATGGAAAGTATCTGGCAGGATAACAGGAAAGATCAATACACTACACAAAGCGATACATCCTTGTGTTGTAGATAATTCCATCCAAAGCCTGCACTATAGGTTCCAGGTTATTAAAGTGCAGAAGGCCATTTAACAGTGTGAACCCAGACTGATTGATTTGATCCGTCAATCATTTCTGTGGTCGTTATGGTCAATACACAGGAGTGTTATTAAACTTGGAGATTAGCATGAGTCGCTTTAACTTAAATGTATTTATCTCAATCAGTCCTCAGCACATAACGATCGGTCGTCATATGAGCGCAACATCGGGTGAAAACGGATCCATAACTATGCCAATAAGATACAGGACGTTAAATCAATTATTTATCATAATTGGACTCTGAAAAGCGTATTTATTTATTTACCGCGAACCATGTATTACGGTGGTGACAGTTAAGGAAGAAAATCCACTCTTCCTAGTGTTTGAGACTTGGCTTAATCTGGCTGCTAACATTCATCCCAGGTCTTTATCGACCTTCAGCCCCTGTAGGACTCCTCTGGTCGTTCCAGCCTATCACCGCTACAGACTGACGGGTCTGTGCCCCTCTGGCATCTGTCATAGATCTGTCAGATTCAACCTCATCCCAGCTCCTGTCTCAAAGCATCTCCCAGATTATAGCCATGTTTTTTATTGTTTTTTTTCATCACGTTCTCAGGTTGTCCAGTCACCGGTCGGTGAATGATATGTCAGGAAGGACATTTCTTTGATTTGGCACAACTGTCCTCTTGGGTTCTGTGACCTTACAAAACACGTTTTTGGCCATAACTTAAAGATTTCATACAAATATCTAATGGCATGAAATTATGAAGTCATGGCATTTTGGAACGACATGGATGTGAACTGCAACTTCACTGGTTGGCTTAGGTATCAAACAACAAGGCCGTAATTCTAGCTTAGTCCTAATTTTTATATTATTTACTATTTACTGACTGACCTAATGAGTGAATGTATATGTCATTGTCATGTTCACCTGAAGGTTGCTTTTATTTGAGGTCGGTTTTTACACACTGTTATCTAGGATATACATAAACCATGAAACAACGTTTGTCTTTTTGGAAGTGGAGACATTTTTCCTTACAATTGTTGCTAGATGTTGCGATATAATAACGTACTACATCCCACGTGGAAGAATCAGCAGTTATATTTGATATAAAGCCCGAACTTGGTAGTTGTTACATTGTTACGTCATAGCTACAGTCTTTATTTACATATTAATAAACCTTGTTGTCTCCTCACAGATCCAGAGTGGATCAGGAAGGTTCTGCAGGGGCCATGCACGCTCTGCGACTCGCCCATGATCTAGAGCTGACCGATAAGAGGAACCTCAGGGCTTTCCCTGCGACCTTCAGAGTTTCCCGCTCTGACGCAGGGTCCACATCACTGCTACCATTTTATTTTTGTGTTCTGTTCATATTTTTATTACTTTATATTGGGTTCTTAAAAGTGCAAATAAAAGGCTTTGATTATACGTTCTAAGTCTTATTTCCTCATAACCTCCAGAGGAACTGATTCCGCCTGCCATGGCTTTAAATGAATATTTCACTAAGGTAAAACATTTTGGACTCAAACTTTACAGATGACATTATTTCCTCCGTTCTAAAATAAATTCCCAGTCAGTGTTTGCACGAGGATGCAAAGAAAGAAAGTTTAAAACGTGCTTATATGTGGAGGGTTCTATTATTCAGCAGGACTTCAGGGCACCATAAATAAGCTTCCTCATTTTCCTTATGTTGACTTTATTTCCGAGCCTTTGGTGTAGTTTTTATTGCAAGTAAGTGGAACTTCCTCTGCTAGTCCTATTTTAGTTTTTTTCTCTTTTTTTGAACGCAACAAATAATACACTCTGAATAATACATACTCTGGAAAAAACTCAACATACCTACTTTAATTGGCACTGTAAAACAATTTCCAAGCTCTGGGATGGGAGGAGGAGGAGGAGGGTGGCGCTCAGTCATTCTCTCAGATGAGGACTTCCGCTAATGTAAACGCAGAAGAGAAGCAGCGGCGAGGTGGATGAGATGAGCAAGAGGCAGGAAGAAAGCCAAAAGTGTGCTTAAAATCCCGGCGCGGTCCCTCCCGTGGGAGCGCGTTGTAATGAGATTCAGCAGTAATGAGGGACAGAACATGGCGCCAGATGTGATTCTAATTCTAATCAAGGAGGGGAGGGTGGTGCTGATGGGGGGGTGGGGTGGGGGTAGAGAGTATATTGTTAAATACAATTAACCCTTTTCTCATATTTGGAGAGGAAAAAGGGCTGAAGGCAACTCAGCGGCATGTTCTCGGCCCAGACTCCTTGTTTTGGAGACATGGAGGTCGGCGGCCGGTGATCAAAGGTGGACCTGAGAGACGGGGGGGCGGGACAGCCTCTCCCACCCCTTACATCAGCAGCCCGGCAGAGGTGGGGTGGGGTCCGCCCTCCCTCTGGTGTCACTGGAGATGATAGCCTGCCCCGGGGCGAGGGGAGAGGAGAGAGCTCGGCTTCCAAACACAGGACTTCATGAAAGGGGAACTCCACATTTTATTCCTTTTAAACCCCACATTTCTTCACCCACTGGTGGCATTTACTGGCCCAAGACTCCGAGTGAAGATTCCTTCCTTTTGGGGAAGAAAGGGACGTCTCTGGCTTTCTAGAAAGTGAATCATTTATCACATTATCCTCTCTGGAATAGTGGAAAGATTAGTTTTAATTAGTACAGCTGCAAAGGCAGGCAGGGGCAAGGGGGGTGAAAACAATACCAGTCAAATATACTATTAAGTAGATTTACTTCTTGATTTAAGATCATGATAATTAACTTAAACAACTCTTGACACTTTTGAAGAGTACTTCTACTAACCGTTAGTTGAGCCAGATCTTACAGTAAATTCAAGCCTCCATTGCAAAGATATCATCTCATGTGTACCATGTGGACTTAAACATGACTAATGTTTCTTTTACAATACTTGCAAGAAAAACTTACATAATCATGAATGTTAAAATCTTGACCCAAGCGTCACTTATTAGCGTATTCCAGAGCTTTTGATAACATCTCATTCCTCAGACAGAAGGAGTCAAGTTATGTATCCTCAGTTATAGCTAAAAGAAAAGCTAATGAAGTGGGGTAAAATATGTATTTAATGTGTAACTATAACAACTACTTTTCATCACACTCAGACACTGATTTGCTGGCTTTAGTCTATCTGGGCACAAACACAAAATGACTTTCTTTTTTGTAAAGTTCAAAACCACAAAACCACTCAACATGACTTTCGGTTCATTCTGTACGGATCTGTTTTGTCCGATGTTGCTAATCTGACATGTGACGTTTCCCAACCTTAACCATAACCTTTGCAAAAAAAGTAGATGAACAAATAACCCATTATTTATTTAGTTGAATTTGATGAAGACACAATGTTGTTACATACAAATCAAGCTTTCTATAGCAGTTACAGATAATGTCGGTATCCAAAGGTTTAATTGTGGTGAAATGTGGAATCCATTGGATGTTTAACATAACCCTTTCTTTCAGATTCTTAAACAAAGCAATAGAAGTTCAAAAGAAAGCATGAATCCTTCTGATTGTGCCAAAGCAGCAGAACTGTAAGCTAACCTCTCTTTGGTGAAAACGAGCTGAGTTCAGCACTTCATTAAAACGGCTTAATAACCATTTCTGGACCTCTCCAAATAGCACAACTTAACGGGGAAGCTAAAGAAACTAAGCGCCTTGTAATGAGCTGTGTGTATAGGAGCGGTGTTTGGTGCCTTCATGGCTGCCGGGTTTCTTTTTCCCAGCCTGGGGATTTGGTGCTTCGTTTGTCAAGTGGAAGTGGCTCTTCAGGTTGTAATGTTGCTGTCACTGATAGGTGGAGACCAGCACTGTTACAGAGGTTAGCCGTGTTTGGTTGATCCTCCTCCTGCTTTAATATAATAATCCGTCAAAGTGCAGCTCCACTCGTAATTACCTGCTTCCCCTCCCTTTCTCTCCCACTGTCTTTGCTCTCAACACTTCAAACGGGGGATTTTTCTCTTTGCATACAATATTTATATCCTTTATGTCAGTGGCTGGCTGCCATAAAACATTCATGCCACCTTTTCACACCTTAATTTCATGTGATATTCCTTTTGTTTTGTTTAGATTTGATTTTGAACATGATACGTCCCACCGTATTCTCTCAAGAGTATCAATTCATTGTTGCTTCAGAATATTCCGGTTTACATTGTAAAACGTGGCACCTGCTTGACATGTGACTGCATAACCTGGTGGGATCGCAATGTTTTTATAAACCTGCTGCTTTCAGAAGTCGCCTGTTGATTCTTTGTTCATTTTGGCAGTTTGTGATGATAAACGCCATGAGATAACACCAATTTGTCAAACGTCAGAGAAGAAACGGTCTACACAGAGGTAGCTTTCTTTTGATATCTCCAGTTTTTTCCTTGTGTTGACGTGCCTTTAAAGAGTAGTGCAGGGATGAAGCATGTAGGCTATCCTGAAAGTTGGCATCGTAAGTAATTGGATATTTGATTATAGCAGAAAAATAAGATCTGCGGCCAACACATGTATGGTACTTGCACGATTTGTTTAGTACGATATTTTTTTTACATATTAACACCAGATGTATAATCCTAGAAGCCTAAATGTAATCTCTAGAAGTAAAAAGCTAACGTTATAATATAAACAAACAACATGACTTCCTGTTAACATCGCTAAGCTAAAGGCGGCTAATAGTCGGCGTTTATTCAGTCTCTTGTTTTGCAAACGTCATTTTTTGAGAAACTTTTAAAACATTCACATGTGGGGTATTTTTGACGTATTTTTGTAAACCGATAACTTCATAAAGGAAAGCATCGACTTTGAAACGAGCTAACGAGAAGTGTGAATGCTAACTTTAGGACTAATTCCTGCACCACTCTCTTGCACTTCAGCAGCCGCTCCACCCCCCCCCCCCCCTGTGTTTCTAAAGACTAATTCCTGCACCACTCTCTTGCAGAACAGCATCTCTCCCCCCCCCTAACTTGTTGGTGCTAATGAAGTCAGTATGCAGGGTTGTCTTCTGCTCTCTGTGATCTAATGGGGTGAACATGGTTGTCTAACTGGTTGACTCCCCCGACTCTGCCGTCCCCAGGGAGCCGAAAGAGCGAGGGAGGGAGGGCACTGACCCGAGACCAGCAGAGGGCTTGTGCGGGGGGGATAGAGAAGGGGGAGGTTGCATGTCCATCATTAGAGTCACTATTTGTTCCCGGCTTTGAGGGCACTGGAGTGGAACTAATACTGAACAGCAGAATGGACATGGAGAGGGAGGGCCACTTTTTACTGCTACATTAATTAAACTCATTCTCAACATGTTCCCCGTCTCCTCTCCTCCTGCTGGAGTTAAGTGGATCCAGGGCTGCTTTAACCTTTTCTGACGTTAAGCACTTCATCCCTCACTGATGATGAGAAGTGAGTACATTTACTCGAGTACTGTGACTTAGTACAATTTTACGGTACGTATATTACTAGGGCTGGAACTAATGGTGGTTTTCGTGGTTTAGCTATTATTTCTGAAGTCTTACTGTTCCGACATCAGTTTCTAGATCTATATCTGTTTTTTTTAACCAACCAACCAACAGTCTCAAGTTCAATGATTTTGGATTAAACATGAACTAAAACTAATTCTCATAACAGAAAAGCTGGAACAAAAGAATGTTTGGTGCTTGCAGGACTTCATCAATAGTTAATGGATTGTCAAAAATGTGTTATTGTTTCAGCGATAAACTACAATTATTTACTAGTTACTTTCGCAGATTTAGATGAAACATGAAATAAGCTCATGCAATACTATTTGATTATTTTTTTAGGGTTTTTAGAAACAACTAGAACTAAAATCAGTTTGTCTCAGTATAATTACATAATACTAATCAAAGTCAGGCTGATAACCCTCTTCTATCTTCAGTTTGAAAGATTTTCGGGTTTTAAGTGATGTAGCTCAATGTTATGAAAATAAAAATGAAGATAGTGTATGCACACCCAAATGATTTATCGTGTGTAAGGTGATGCACCATAAACAATTATTGAGTGAAGCTCCAACCATGGCTGGATTAGCAACCAGGCAGAGCGGGCAGACCCTCGGGGGGCCCTTAGGTTCCTGTTTCACCTCGTGGCAATTATTTGTGGTGATTTCATTATTTTCAGATTTGTTAGTTAAAAGTCCTGAAAACACATTTTCCCTATCAACAGCTAACTAATGGTTGAGCTCAGGTTATGTCCTAAGCTTCCACATACCAATCACTGTTAGACAACATTTGAATCAAAATTTGTTTTTCTTATTTTTCAGCCCACTACAAAGCATATGCGATCAAACCGCAGACACACTGTCCCCGTAGAGCTCGAGTTTCTGAGCATTAACTTTGAAAAGACAATAACAAAATGCCTTTTTCAGAAATGTGATTGTTGCTTATTTAGTCATGAATATTTAATGGTATAGAGAAAGACTTAGACTGTGTTTTGCATCTAGCAACAAAGCACAATAAATATGAAATGTAAGGGGCCTCAAGGAAGTGAAACCTCGTTGATCGGCTGCAATCGAGTTAACAAAAACGAACTATTAATAACTAAGGAGTACATTAACAATGCACAGATGGAGGGGACTGGCTTGATTTCAATATTAATGACTATCGGGTATACTAATCATGTTTTAACAGTTTGCTTAAATGGTGCTTCCATATGGAAAAACTGCTCGTATGATTCAGTCTCTTGGATGAAAGACACTTCCTTACTATGCAGATTTATGCATAATTTGTTAAAAAACATATTTGTTCCACGTCAAAACAACCAAGGATCTATCACGACATGACAGTCACTCAAAAATAACTTTTAACAAGCAAAAAGAAGCTGTCTGAACGAGCCATATTGGATCTCCAATGATTTTCATTGTATCTGAATTGGGCCTGACGTGTGCCCATAATTGAAAGCTGTTACGAAACTTTTGATTAGCTAATGTTTCCGAATCAGGGGCTTTTTCTGGAGTAAAGATTGAAGTACGTCTCAGCCTAATGAGCTCCCTGTGATGTAGCTGTGAGTGTGATTGATGGACAGTTCTTTCTGTATCGCCTCAGAACACTATTTTGTCTCTTTCCTTCAAGACGACGGGGACAAGTGAACAGAAAGCACTCGTGGCGGTGCCTGAGCGTGTTTTCGGCAGATCTTAAGTGAAACGTACCGCTTCAGCAGGCCTGCACGACATCAGGCGGTGTGTTCGTAAACGCGGCGGATGATGGATGTCTGTCTCCATCAGCGCCTGGCACCGTGAAGTGACAGCTCTCTGTTACGGTGACAAGTTAAGGTTCCAGCGGAGACAGATTGCCTTCAGGTGGCTCCATTTTCAAAATCTTACCAAGAATGAGAAGCGCTTAACTTTCCTTTTGAAGGCTGAAGGGCTCTCTGTGCCTTTTATATTCCACATTTCAGCAGGAACAAAAAGTAGAGAGGGGGGGGGAAATGGCTCATTTGAGAGTTTGCTTTAATATCTGTCTTTCAGAGATCAGAGGGTGTCATATTCTCACACCTCATATTTCATAGCATCAATCACGGGACATGTACAATTCCTTTAAAAGTGCATTATGCAATATAATAGCGGGTTTGGGTGACATTTAACTGCCAAAGGGAGCAAAGGCTGCTTACAGACCTATTGCCTTTTACAAAAGGGATTTCATCACACGTGGAGCCTTTGTGGATTTCTCCGGTTTGTCTCGCAAGCCGATGACGGAAATTAAAAATGAACTTTCTGCCGCTCCGATAGATAAATATGTTTTTTGCACATGCAAATAACGACACCTTCGAGCAAATGTTTTTGGGAGGATTCTCATAATAGTTCTGGTGACTTATTGATGAAGCGTCGCCTGAGCATTTGATCTGTATCATCTTTGTGCAAGTCTGCGTGAGAGCGGGAGAAATGATTTCAGGGCCTGGTTATGCAGAATTTCTAATGAGTATTTTTGTTTTGTTAAAAAAGAAAAGCGGAAATACCGGTGATAACTATGTGCAAAACCATTAGAATGAATATTTATGTTGCTCGTTATGAAATATTCATTAAGTCGGTACAAAAAAAGAACAACGAACGGGATTGTGTGTGTGTGTGTGTGTGTGTGTGTGTGTGTGTGTGTGTGTGTGTGTGTGTGTGTGTGTGTGTGTGTGTGTGTGTGTGTGTGTGTGTGTGTGTGTGTGTGTGTGTGTGTGTGTGTGTGTGTGTGTGTGTGTGTGTGTGTGTGTGTGTGTGTGTGTGAAATGGGGGCGGCGGGCCCCTTATCACCTATTGCTCAGGAGTACTGACAAAACCCCCGGATTGAATATCTGACATCTCTGAACAAAAGCAGCAGCAGAAGTAGCATTTTCCCTGTTTGTTTTGTAAACACTTTTCTCTTTCCCTCCGCCCGAGGTGATACGAGTCCCTCCGTTCATCCGATCTCCACATTTCTCCACCTTTCATTCCCTCACTTCCCCTCCGTTCCATCTACCCAAATTAAGAAATTAATGAGGGATAGGTTCTTCAGCAACTGCCCCCGCAATGTTTACCACTGATGAAATTATAATGTAGGCCCTGCTGTATTATTTATAAGCCAATTAGGGGAAGTGTTACTTGATTTGATGGGGAGCCGACACACAGAGTACATTTAACTAATGGAGACCAAGAGAGTAAAGGGAAGGAGGGGAGGGAGGACAGCTGAGGCGGACTATTCCGTACGATGCTCTAGGATTACGTGGCTAATTGCCCTGCTTTATCTGTCTGTCACGGATAGCCATGCATATTTTAGCGTTCCCAAAGACTTTGATTGTTTGCACTCGTGTTGGGGCTGTAACAAGTAGAGCAGAGGCCAGAGTGGAGTGTAGTTAAAAACTGGCAGCAGGGGAGGCAGGGAGGGGGCGACGAGGGGGAGTAAGGATGGAGGGTGGGTGTTTTCAGGGGGGCGACCGCGCACAAAACTCAGACACTGTGACAGGTGGAGGAAGAGTTTTGACAAGGAGCAAAGGGGTGTCGAGGTGGGAAACCGTAACAGGGGGGAGAAAATGGTAGCCGTTCATTGAGAGGCTGCAATTAGATGGCAGCACAAACAGTAATTAATTTCACTTATTGTAGCCTGTAGCCAAGAGCGCCTCGCTGACCTTCTTCTGCATATTGTTAAGAAACTATTTCGTAATTCTGGTTTCTCATTTGCATGCCTCATTTGCACAACAGCAAAGGGGAAGTTGTGACATCCAAAGAGTCAACGAGGGACAGAAAAAACCTTCCTGTGAAATGTAGCTGGAGAGCTGTGGCTGAAAGACTATGTAGGGCTGCTGAACAAAGCCATTTATCGATGAGCTGACTCGAAATGAACCAAAATGTATGGCAGAATTTTTGTTTAAATTGTATTTAGTCAAATTGGAGAACATAGGAACTTTCCTGCCTCTCAAATCAGACATTTGCAGCTTTTTCTCAGTTTCATCCCAGATCAATTGTGCTGAAGGTTACTTCAACGTCTGCAAAAATGAATTGTTTTCAGTTTGTGTGACATAGTTTCATGTTTTATATCATTCTTAATTAAATATCTTTCATATGAGGAATATTTTTAGAAAAACTGCTCTCAACTTCCAAAGGACATTTTCCTCAGTTTTTCTGGCTTTTATAAACTAAACAAATAATTAATGCTAATAATTGTTAGTTGGGGACTTGATTAAAAAATGTATTTAGCTTATTCAGACAAAGCAACTGATCCACAGAATTTATTCTATTTGAGATAAAATAACTCATCATAAACTAATGAATATCAGTTGCCCTGGGAACGTTACTAATCAAATTAACTCCAGTCCTCAAATATGTTACAATACAAAACCTATATAATTGATCATGTAACGGACGGTTTTCTGTCGTCTATTGGGGCGATTGATTGCCAGCTTATTTATGGTGCAAATCTTGCAGGAACATCTTTAGGCCTTTAAGTGGGGGCTCCGAGGAGTAACTCTGACTGATGAGCTTTTTGAAAGTTGATCAGACACTTATGCTAAGAAGGGGAAACTGGAGCAAAGGCATCCTTAATCATCTGATGAGGGGAAGCTTATCTGAACGGTTTCTTTTTCTCTCCTCTTTTATCCAGCCGGATCACATTGCAGATCTTTACATAACAAAAGAGCTACCTGACTGGCTCGCTTCATGTTAAACTCCCCCCGGATCCATAGACACTCTGCGTGTGTGTGGGTCCGGGTTCTGGTCTGAGGGTAACCACGCACAGCAACACATTGTGTAGTCGTAATTTCCCTGAAATGCTGTGCGATAAAGATTTTAGGCCCGAGCATATTGGAACATTTAAGGGTTTTCTCCCTGCGACGAGAGTGTCATTAATTCACGATTAAAAGTATTAGTACAGGCTTTGTGTGGTGATTTATTTAAAGGCTGGTACTCACGCTGGCTCAGTTTCCTCCTTTAGGAAATGGGTAATAAGATCCATTGCCAGGCTTTCTTTAGCCTGCCTCTCCACGCACACACATCCCATATTGGTGTGTCTCCTCCACACATAAGCCCTGTCACCACCGCCGTCACAGTCACCATGTTAACTTATTCATCCCTGTTAAAGCCCATGTAACTGGATAGCTGTTAATTAATATAGCTGTCGGGTAAATGGTTGCCGCCGGACCATCGCCACCATCCATCAGTAACATAATCTGCAGCTTGTTTTCATGCCAGGCCTCAGGCTCAATTAAGATAATGCTATGCAAACGAGGTCTCTCGCCATTAGCCTCATCACTGAGGGGCCGTTTATTGGCATAACTGGGGCACTCCAAAGAACAATTAACGTGGCGCCTCCCTCCCCACCTATGAGATCAGCGAACATCCCATGAACACGACGGAGGAGTCACCAGTCGTGACCGCGGGGCGACCACTCTCTGCTGCAGACTGACCCGGGAGGTCCAAGAGCAGCAGCTGGAAAGCGCAGACGGCCCCCCGCAGGCCTGAGACCTGCCTGACTGTAATTATCACCACGTCATGCTTTATGCTGGATATTAAGACACTGTTTATATCGCTCAAGTAGCACAACATGACCTACAGCGCAGTTAATGTGGTTGTTGCTTGGCGATGCAGCCCAAAATGTAAGAGCTCTTTTTTGTTCTGGTTTGAAACGTCAAATACAATCGATTGATGAACGCCATTGTTATTTTACTGTCTTGTCCTTGTGAGAGAGTTTCCAAAAGCTCTTAACATTGGTTGCTAACTTTTTTAATTGAGGTATACCAGTACATCATTTAGGTAATGTAAATGCTTCAAAATACAAAACCATTATACCAGAGCCACTGAAATTGGACAATTTATTCTTGCAAAAGCTGTATATCTTTTTGTTGTTGTATGGTTCTGGTTATCTCTCAGGGTTGGATGAGGCCATCTGTGTTGGAGATGTTGGGTCAGGTTTAGGCCAGGCTGGGGTTAGGGGAGACAGGTTAGTGTGTGGTTACCTCCATGAATGATTTTGGGACTGGGCTGGGCCGGGGACACATTTTGTATGTTTCTACAATCAATATTTCTCTGGTATTTTAAAATAACGGTATGCTTTAAAGTTATGATGTCGCTCAAGGAGAACATTAAACATCCCCACCCTGAATCAGTAAAGAAGTATATCATGGTCCGAGCCAATAAGAAGCGAAGTAGGGGGCGGGTCATTGGACCGGTGCAACCAATGAAAATGTCGAGTCGCACTTTCGGATGTAAACTGTCTTTGGTTGCAGAAGCTCTGACACAGCCAGAGGTAATTTGATCTGGGTAATCCCAAAATCCCCCAATGTAAAGAGCACTTAAAAGTACGCTGTGGATTTATTGTAAATGGCACCCAGACATGCGGTACAACAAGTACTTTTGTTCTACTAATTGAGTATCAATGGCAGTTACACGCCAGCAAAGTAAGTAATAAAACAAAGACTGTGAAGACACTACTAGGCAATAAACATGGATAAAAACAAGAAAAAAAAGAAAGAAATGCATTTGTGATGTTTGTTAAGCATCAAAGAAAAACACAGTGTAATGAATGCAGTAAATATAACTTTTGTGAATTTACGAAACAATGTGGAACCTTTGAGCAAGTCTTTATTCACACATTCAAAATTAAGAGGCTAGGCATGGTGAACTCAAATTCAAACACTGTTCACTTCTCCACCATTTTGAGCCAAGTTATAACCTTCTCATCTGATATTTTTAAAATGTAAATCAACATGCGTACTTGGACAGGCTTTAGATTTGGATAAAAAAACTGGGGCAATGGGGTGTCAGTGGGCTGATGTTGGTCCTAAAGGGGGGAGACAGGAGGATGCTGTTGGCAGAGAAGTGGACATGGTGAAGGTCAGTGATGTAGGAGGGGGGTGTTGAAGTTGGAATTGAATGTGCTGCAGGAGCCAGTTCACTTTCTAAGTATGGGAGTGAGTGAGCAATCGAGAAGCAGAGTTCTGAATGTAGTGAAGTATTTTATGGACTTTTAAGAATAAGCAACAAAAGTGGTACCGTAGTGATCGACTGTGCATGTGTGATACGTGACCTACAAGTGGACAGTATAACAAAACTATTTCACATCCGTGGTGTCCGCAGCTGTCTATATGCACACGTCCATTGGGAGTATAACGGAGGCTTAACAGTGCCTATGGAGGAGACACTGAACTGGAGATTTACCACTTGAACTCTGAACACCAGAAATAACTCCGTCAAGGAAAAAACTTTGGACGGTTACACTGAAAATGAGCCAAATTGTCATTTCTAGTAAGATCATTATTGTAAAGTACAATTTCTGACTAAATGTAACATTCTGAATATAGCATTTCGAAAAGTTTCATGGTCCTTGCACTGTGAACCTGCCATCCTAATTTGTACATTTCCAGACTTCCTGTGTGCTGAGTCACATTCCCACACACTTTCCTTCACCGCGCGATCGTTGTTGATTTGCAGGTTTTCTCCCTTCAGCTGGAGAGACAAAAGCCACATCTCTGCAATACTGAAGCCCTTCCCATCTGTTGTCGGCTCACACCTCCACTTTGCTACATGACACACACACACACACACACACACACACACACACACACACACACACACACACACACACGCACGCGCTTCGGCACTAGCTATAATGATTCCTCTGACACACATTGGGGCACATCATTCCACAGCACAGCACAGCTTTGCAGCTCAAGGCCCCTAAACCTCGCTCGCACTTCTCTCTAGCAGGATGCTCTCCGTGTGTGTGTTCGCGGCCGCACGGCTGAGAAGTGAGAAGCGGCTCCTGGGGAATTTTAAGAGTCAAGCCGCCCTAAATCTTCTTGTTTCAACTTTAGAAAATCAATAGGATAAATATCCTGTTTGCCCCTCTTGTCCTCAGCCGCCCACCTCCAGCTTGCTCAGGTTACCGGAGCGGAGAATCTCGCTCTCACCTCAGGCTATGTTTAATACAATCCCTGTTTTTTTCAGCGCTGAACGGGCAAGATTTCAGGGGCAGCTTTTTTTTTTAAACAGCGAGCAAGAGGGAGAATCATGTTAACATATGCCATTGGAGAACGCCACCGGCTAAGTCCTCCAATCGACCTGCTCCGTGTGTGATTAGGCTAGTGAAGCTGAGCCCGGCCCAGACACAGATCGAAGAGGGTACACTCTCAATATGGATGCGAACCGTGCCTGCCTCGGCCACATGCAGCTGCTCCTATTGATTTTTCTGTCCTCAATTATATAATAGAAGCTCTGTTCTGGATTTGAACTTAAATCACAGTTTGGCGAGCGAGCGTGTCCCATAAATCAAGAAAAGCATTTGGACTCATAAGAAATAGGATTTTTATCGACTGTTTTTGGCAAACCCCTCCGGAGAGATTTGCGTGGCTACTGTGTACGTTTTCCTTTTTCTTATGTGTTCCAGGTGGTTGGACTAAAGACAAAGGGGCACTGACACAAAACTTTGAGGGCACAGTTCAGCAAGCCACAACTCATGCTCTCACAAATCTGTTTTGAAAAGCCCCCTGGATTAGTTCTCCCAGTACACAGTTGACTCTTCTAATTGGAAGACACCCACTTTTTTTTAGCCATTTGATCCATTGGCAACTTTGTTGGAATACTTCCTTGCAGTCTTTATCCTCCCAGGCATGTCGATAGGAACATGCAGGTTAAGTCATTGTGAGTGAAAACACCGAAAGCCACTTATTCTGTTTTATGGCAAAAATAATATTCGGCTCAACCTAACAGCCATTAAAAGTTCAGTTCAGTCTAAGTACAATCCGACCCCTTACAGAAAATAAAAAGCATTTACCAATGAGTACAAATGAATCTTTAGGTGAATCAAAAACCAACTAATAATAACCCAACTCTTTTTCTGCTGAGAGTTAGATTAACACCATGTGTTTGCTACAATAGGAAATATTGAATTAATGGGCAACGTTTATCAACAACCACAAAAAGAAACCAAAGAAAGTTCTTCTTGCACCAAGAACCCAATACAGTACGCACGACTAAAGGGCTGTCCAGAAAAACGCGTCTTTGCCAATCATTTTGTTGTTTTTACTATTTTTCTGAAGCCACATTAAAGCTAAACAGAATGGGAAAAAGATACAACTATCGGGGCTAAGCGACCTTAACGCCCCTCATGGCCTGCAAGACGGTACTAAGAAAAGAAAAGTACTAGCCACAACTTTTGCTAGTGGAAACGAAGATGCTTTAAAAATGCAACATTTTTCTTGATGAGGCTCCCCTCTGTGATAAACACTGCAGGAACCATGCAGTTTACACTGAATGAGATCTGCCTCTATTACCGAAGCCCAGAAAATCTACTAACAATACAAAGTGAAAAGAAAAAAGGGTAAAAAAAGAATCACAAATGAGCTTCTCATTATGCAGCTTCGCTATGTACGTGGAAAAACAAAGCGGTAAAAGTGTTTGAATTGCAAATGTTATTTTTAAAATCCAATTCTCACCCAGAGTTTTCAATTATTGATTATTTTCAATTGGATGTGTTCAGCCAGTTTTTCGTTTTTTAAATTAAGCATGCAGACAAAACACGGATGCCTAAGTACAATATTCTTTGCAGCGAGCAGACTTTAAACCGCCTACTACATCTCACAAAGATGTCACAGTAAACCCAAGTATTTCATGCCCTATGGACTTGGTAAACTGACCCATCGTGTTCCGCTCATAGAGTACAAACATCGACCTAATTTCAGACGGCCCGTCCTTTCTGCAAACGAGCACCGTCATTATCACCGAGTGCCATCAGACACCTTCGGGAGGACGGTGTGGAGGCGGTGGCCGAGGATGGTTCGGTTCGGTTCGGTGGGAGGGAGGGTAACCTGAGCCTCAGATGCTAATCTTGCTACGCTCGGGCATTTTGGGGGATAATTGTAGCCCTGGTTGAGCTCAGGTGATGATGCAGGTGACCCGTCAGTTAGCTCTTCTTCCCCTCACCTGTCCTTCTGCCTCTGCTTCGTCTTAATCTCTCTTTCCCTTCGTATATCTTCCCCTCCTCTCTCAATTTGAATATTCCACAGAACGCCAGACAAACCCGCAGTAAGAGGCAATGGGGAAGGGTCGTGGGCGTAACTTTAGCTGGAGTAATGAGGCCTAATCCCCTACTGACTGGGGCCTGTTTAAACAGCTCCTGGCTGAGCCACCCAGTAATGGAGTAATTAACCCCAGCGCTCTCTTCTGCCCGGCAGCTACGATCCTCCGCTACCAACGCCCCCCGTACTCCACTGCGTCTGTCTCGCTGCTCTGTCATAGTCCAGATTGTGATAGGGAGGAAGATGAGAGCCGATGGAAAAACATCAAATCAGAGCTGATGGGAAATAAGCTCCAGAGTGCAGAGTAATGCAATGCAGCCCTTCACAGCCTATTGCTGTACTCTCCTGACATTGCCTTTGTAGTGACTTGTCTTTATGAAGGCAGCAATATCATATGTGCCGTGTGAAGAAACAGTAATGGGAACAGTTCAAGGGTCATTATGAGTGCCGTGAATCACTCAGGTGCGAAACATTTTCTCTCCACTGATCTGATTTCCAGACAATCATACACGGCAGATTCTTTGTATTTGCTTTAGGTGGGCTCACGAAAACAATCAGAACAATCAAACAGCATGCACCACACACAGGCATCCCATCAAGCCAATAGGAAAAGCCTTGTGTGTTCACATCCCAGCTCTTGCCGTCTCCATCCGGCTTAACACGGAGAGACGCCGGAGCGTTTGAAGTAAGCAGCCACCACACATTATGCCAGATGAAATGCTATCATGCGTGGTCGCTGAATGGTTTGTGTCATTAAGAGAATAAGGCAAACAGGGAGCAGAGCGCGCTCAGAACCTGCCTGCTCGCAATCCCTTTCTGAGGGGAAGGCAAGATTAAGGGGATGCTCAGAGGCTCTCGTCTGTCAAGACTTCAAAGATGCCATCGACACTCCTTGTTTCTGTCGGCGCAGCGACCAAATCGCACACACTCTGTGGCTGTCAAAGCCTCTCTGACATCCCCTTTATCAGGTATACAGGCTTTAATCCAGACACAGATAAATAAATCAACACACGGGGGTCCCGCTGTTCTCAGCGCCTCCTGGTGGCAGGGTATCTGTACAGCCAAGGAATATATCAAGAAGTCATTAGTCGTCTGCTGGGCACAACAAAGAAGGGCCAATTACAAGGGGCAGAAAGGATAATTAATTCACAATTGTCAAAAGCAAGCGAGCAAAGAACTAACCAATAAGCAGTGATTTTTGTTCTCGTCTGGTTATTCAGAAATGAAATCTGCATGAAGGCTTACACATGCTGAATTGGGCTCATCTCCCCCTGCATGCCTGAATTGAATTTCAAAGTGTATCCATCAGTTTCTACAAACAGAGAAATGTGTTGCTTTCCGGGCTTTTTTTTTTTTTTTTGCGGGAGCAGAGATCCATTTTGACACCCAGTGCAACATCTGGAGCAGACAGATGAGAGGAGAACAGAGGAGTTTGAATTAGAGTTGACACGTCGACATGCAGGCAGACACGGCGCACATCAGACAGCCCCGCGTGCCAAGATGGACACATCAGTCTGTTTGGATATCGGCGAATCGTGAGTGTGAAAAACACACAGCTGAGTGGGACCGCGGGAAGCAATCTGAGATATCGACAATGAAATAAATACAGAAGAACAAACCAAAGAAACAGCAGCGTGTACCCAATGTGAGTGCTTTAACTCGCAGAGAACTTCCCAGGAAAGGAGAACAAAAACACAGAAGCTGGAAAGACAGTGTTGTACCTGTCTAGGTGTATTTCCGTTGGTTCTTTTCATTTTATTTTAACAGCAAAAGTGAAGCAGACAGAGATCACCACAACAGAAATGTGATGTCTGAACTGAGAAGAGAGATCTGTTGTTCCATTGTTCTGTTTATTTGTTTTGAAGACCAGTCTGGCAGCGTAAGGCACATCCCTTTCAGAATACAAAAGATGCCTTAGAGGCAACGTAAGTGAAGTTTTATGCTGATGACTGACTGTTTGACAAACATCGGGGGTGAAACTGCAACTCCGTTCAGTGAGGAAGGAGGAAGAAGGCGCTGGTGGAAGAAATAACAGGGGTACCTGGGTAATGTGTAAAAGAAAAAGAGAAAAAAAAAAGGGGGGGGGGGGGGTAAAAAACCGAAGGAGAGGACAAAAAAAACCTAATTTATATCCTATACGAGGAATGTGAGGCACCCAGGGGGGCCTGTAAGTTGTGAAAAATTAAAGGAGACGGATTCAAACTGTCCAATTTCCACATCAAACAAACCCCGGGCTCCATGCTCCTGGAGAGGCTGCCTCATATCCAACACATAGCCTCAGAAAAAGGTGCCCCCCCCTACCCTCCTCTTCTACTCACTCCCCCCCTGCCTCTTCATCCTCTCCACGAGTCCACCACTGCTGCAGCCGCTACGTTATTTTTATTTTTATTTATTTTCTTTACTGGTACTCTCCATTTCCTCAATAACCCCGCTCTGTAATTCCCTTAAGCACTGTACTGGTTACACTAGCCACTGTCTCTCCCCTGCCTAATTATACCCTTGTGAGTCTATTAATCAACTTGTGAATTATTTAAGAAGGAGAGCTCTTCTGCCTGTAACTGGCTTTGACAGTGTGAAGGATAAGAGAAAGGCAGCGGGTAGGCGGAGGGGGGGGAGGCTAAAGCGAGGGGGGGGACGAACGTTAGGAAGGAGAGAAGGAAGGCGGTAGGTGGGTGGATGGCTGGATGGAGAGAAAGGAAATGAAAAGGAGAGAAAAGGGAGATGGAATCAGGGTCTTCTTGCATATGTCCCCTGAGGACTGGGCTGCCTGAGCAGAGCGGCACCCAGACGAGACAAAACCCCCATCAACATTCACTGTTTGTTTTTCTTTTTTTCTGTTGTTTTTGTTTTTCTCCCCCCCCCCCCCCCCCCCCTTTTCCCACCCTCTATTTTCATGCATAAGTTTTCATGATAAACAAGGAAATTCATGAATATATGGAGTGATACAGTGGGAAATAGAGGTTGTGAGGGGGGGTAAGGTGATGGGAAAGGAGTGAACAGTCAAAGCCAAAGAGTGAGGCGAGCCTGGGATGTAGACAGCAGCACACACACATATGTACCCACACACATACACAAGCAGATGCAGTCACACATATGTACACACACATACACAAGCAGATGCAGTCACACATATGTACACACACATACACAAGCAGATGCAGTCACATATATTTACACACACACACACACACACGACTTCGCATTGCAGGTGAACCGAGGTCCTTCCGCTGTTTGACAGGAGGCAGCGTCTCCGTGGAGCAGCAGGTATGCGTGGTGATGATGGTTGTGGTTGTTAGCGTTAGGAGTGTGTCCTCCGCCCGCCCCCCCCCCCCCCGGTCCCTCCTGCTGCAGCCGCTCCTCATCATCCAGAGGAGAGCCCGACCCTTCTAATGACTCCCATCGACACCGGCGCCCGCCATAAGCAGCCGGGGCAGGAAGAAACAAGCGTGAAAGTGAGATCATTATTATTTTCATAATGTTTTGTGCTCTCAGTCGGACCCCCGACGCACACGCCACGCTGCCCGCAGAATCGTAATGAACTCGATACTGAGGAGGGTTTTGTGGGCCGCGAAGAAGAGGAGAAGTTTATTTCAAAGATGGCGTGCCGGTTTGAAGAGTCAGTCCACCCACATTACAAAAACAATATATTTTCTCACTTCCTCTAGTGGGATCTAACAATTCAGATCGTTTTGTTTGCCCAAGGGTGACATCCACCTCGAACATTTCTGCCTGCACCCAAATACAATCGAGGTCAAATGAATTTTATCTTGAACTACCTTGATCTTTCAAAATGTAAAAGCAACATCTATTTCTAGAATCAATGGTACTCAACAGAACAAAATATTTTATTTATATTTATTTCCTATAAAGTTTTCCCTGCACTTGTTGGATAACCCAAACTGAACAGTTTCTAGAGATAGTAAGGCAAGTACTTAACCTCCCTTCTTAGAGTATTAAGTATTAAAAAATGCCAAAAGTATCAAAAGTAGCTTCCAAGTGTCAGGTGAAATTTCAGAGGTAGTTTACCAACATTTTGAATATGTTGGCCCGTAAGATTTCTGCCTTGAACCCAATATATTTGAGGTTAATGGAATATAGAATGTGGGGCTCAAAGCATTGAAATATGTGTAAGAATCCAACGGCAACATCGTGAAGACTTGACTGTGTTTGGTCAATTATTTCACTCTGCAGTTATTTCTTTATACCAGAACAATACAATGAATAACAGACCGTTACAATGGAGACTGTTTTGATTTCTGAACACAGCGAGTGGACAATCTTAGAGGAAGCAATAATATAATACTCAATATTTTTGTTGTAATAAATTCAAACTCGATACGTTGTCTTACTCCAGACAATATATAATGTATTACAATCCTTGCAGTGATTCTATTCACTATATTAACTTTCATTGTATTGGGTTCGATGTAGAGATTTCAGAATCACATATTCTAAAACTTCTGCGAATAATCCCAAGCTATATTCATGAATAGAGAGTACAATAGGAAAATATATTTTTTTGCAATTTACAAACCAACTCTTTAACACTCTGTCCTCCGGGCTGCATGCTTGTGTGTTTCCAGAAAGAGTGTGTGCACAGTTGGTGTATGTGTGAATATGTGTGTGTTTGAGTAGCACATCTCATTAGGCCGAGCGTAGCTGTTGTCTGCGAGGGTACATAAGTCCACGCTGCAGCGTCTCTGTGGGATGTTTATTAAATTAATAAAAAGTTGCTCAAGGCGAGCTGTAGCGGGGAATGCCCAGGGCTCGGCCGTGATTGGCACTCTCCGCCGCCCTGCGTTCTCTCCAGGGTCCGCCTGCGTTTGCTTTAACTAACTGGCCGTGACTGAGGAGAGCAGGCTGACATGAAGCCCCTCTCCTCTCTTTACTCCCACCCCTTCCATCTCACCCCTCCTCTGTCTAACTGGGCCCTAGTTGCTTTGAATGGGGGTACAGGAAAGCATTTCTTGTTATCTTGTTATACTCATTTCAAAAGTATCAATTAGCCAAGCTGCAGATTCGACTAGGTGGGCCCTGGGCAGACATCTGAAGAAGCAGAACATACTAAATGTTTTATTGCAAAATGGTAAAGTTTACCCAAGTTCTAAATACTTGCTAAATGCTATTGCTGAATCATCTCTGTTTCTATACATGCATCTAAGGCCTAGTTAAAGGAGTTTCTCATTAGGTTCGCTATAAAAAAAGAAAAACCCATTTAAACCACTTTTTTTTTTATTGGTGTGGCCTCCTCAGTGGATATTTTTCAGACAAAAAATAATAAACTAAGCTCATGAGATTTAGATTTTAAAGCATTGATGGTATTTTTGTCTGTTGTCCTTCTGTTTCCGTTTACCCAAATGTATAACTAGTAACTTGGAGTGCTATGAAAAAATGAAGAGGGAACCAGACAGAGCAGAGGTCATGGAGAGGAAACAGTATTTATATCCAAAGAGAATATTTAGACAGGCAGGCAGAGGAGACTCCTGAGGGGCGGATGAGTCTTGTTTGTTGGTGGAAAAATTAGCGATTATACAACCATTTCTAACTTCACACAAACACTTTATTTAGACTACCGGCATTATGTTCCAATTAAACACAAAAGAAAAGTCTGGCATTTCAAACTCTTCAGAGAATCTGCATATCGCCTTTCAGGAAAAAAAACAAAGGGAAAAATTAAAATATATTATCATCTTTTAAAAATCCTTTTAAAAATAAACAAGACAAACACAAACAAAACACAACAAAAAAGCCCCACTCTGTCTCTTTCACTTTATATCTCTGTGTCTATCTGGCTCTCTCTAGCTGAGCTGGGCGACTCTCTGAGGAGGAGTGAGCTGAGAGAACTCATTTGCATATAAACTGTGAGAGGCAGGGATTGTCATCGGCGGCACATTAGAAGCAAGGAGCGCGAAGGGAGAGGATTTTCATGTGCAAATTTCAGCCTCGCCAAGTCCCATGCATTATTATTTCATCAGCTCCTGAGAAGGAAACCCCTCCGATCCACAAACCCTGGCATCATCCCCACGGACACTTCAAGATTCAGACCAAATCCCCCCGTCGCGCCGCTTCCCCAGAAGGCCCCACTACTGAGTAGCTGTTTACACCGAGTCAATCCGCCTCGGAGACGGCCGTGAGATCAGATGAGAGGGAGCCGCAGGAACTGATACACCAGTTGTGTGACCAGCTATATTGGTGTTCTCTTGCATTAATTGCTTGTAAACTGCGAGGTTGGAGGCTCGCTGGCTTTCAAGTTTAAAAAGGAGATTACAGCCAATTAGCAGGGCCTCTGAAAACCCTTTACTGCCTGGGGAATAGCGGCTGATCCCTAATGTGGGACAGCTGTGAGCAACAAAAGAACAGTCGCAGTCCTGCTTTTGAAAACACACTTGCAAGCAAAGCACTTTCACAAACACACACACATATGAACTCACGTATATAATCTCACATGCAAACAACAAACAAAAAAACCCTGATTGATAGCGATAGCTGTAAAGAAGTACTATTATGAGCATTAAAAATGAATGAGGACATATATGCTACCATGCAAACAGACACAAAAGTGCGTAGAGACGTTCCCAAAGTGACAAAGCGGGAGCAGACGGGGAGGTAAATATGTTTTAAAAGGTGAGGGGGAAAACGTTTGTGGGTTGGGGAACGTATTTCATCCTTTTAAATCAATTTGTCAGCTTCTTCTTAGAGACACGTTACCAAAAGCGCCAAGTGTTTCCCTGTAAACTGCCATCTTTAATTTCTTTGTCTGACATGCCGCACTGTACCACGACACACCAGAGACGGAGCATGAGGTGAGCAAAAAGGTTCAAAGCCCAGATGGGAGCAGAGCCTGTGTACCCCTGAGCACGGTGGATTACCTCATTCACTCTCATGTCAAACAGAAGGCAGGTAGAGGAGGAACACAAGTCAAAAGATCTCCACAGGCTCCGTAATCTACCGCGATTTATGCCGAGCCCCCGACTCCCACTTACGAGTCTCGCTCAATGATTTCCTTCTTCCACTTTATCTTTTGTCGCCGTGTTCCATTCCGCTTTCTGTCTGTTTTCCCGCCTGTGTACCTTTCTGTCACGTTCGCTGTGCACCTGCAGCTACACCCCGCCATCTCCATCCTCCTCCTTCGTACACATTAGCAAAAACAGCTATTCCGACTTGAGGTAGAAATTCAATTGTTTTCTTCAGCAGTTAAACATGTCCTATGTTGCAAAAGTACCGAGGATTGTTCTCTAAAAGCTCTAACAGTCCTCAAGCTGTGGAATTGTTTTACTGTAATCTTTAAGTGTTTAAAGCTTTCCTTCATCTATCCCCCATAGGGAAACTATACAAAGCCAATGTGAAGCTGTCAGGAACATCCCTAAACAATGGTTAAGAGTAGGCTAGTTTGGAAAAGTGAATTTTCAAAATGAGAATTGTAAATGCCTAAAGGAAGAAATATCATATTTTGTTCTCACACTAAACAAATTGTATTAAAATTGAACACACCTTTGCTTAATTCCAAATACTTACACAACCTTAGTATCACCAGCTTATGTTGGCTAATGTTAGCAAACTTAAGATGCGTATTTCTGCTTTGTTACTGACATTATTGAGACGGCTCCCTTTCTTAATGTTCTACTAGTGGTACTAATAAACCATGGTATAATTCGTCACAGACTGAACATTTTACAATTTTAACACACATGTAAAGTAAAGTACTTAGCCATTACCGAACAAAACCACCGCACAACCAACCCAGTCTCACGGCATTTTGTGTGTTATAGTCACGAAATTAATTTAATCTATTGATTCGTGTTCACCAACACGATTTTTGCATTTTTTTCGTGTCACACAGAACAATTTTAAAAGCAATGTATTTCTATTTGTAGTATATTTCGTGCTTGCACCACTTCTTTTTGTCCGGTCGGGTCTTGGAAGACCAGAAGCTGTGTGGTTCATAAAAACATTTTCTTACTCAATATCTTACCCTAACCCTCTTATTTTAAATTGTATAATGTCTGAGTTTTTTTGCCCTCAGCGAGGAAAGGCTCAGAGCCTCAGAAGAAATCTGTATTTTTTCAATGTATTTTTCTTTCTAATTTGTTATTATTTGGTGCAGGCAGGAAACATACTACCAATAGAAGTACATTGCTTCAAAAATCGTTCTGTGTCAGAATACTGAAATCTTTATTTTTTTAAATCTCTTTTTCCTTCAAATTTGTTATTATTTACATTGCTTTTAAAATCGTTCTGTGTGACACAAAAAACATGCGGAAATCGTGTTGGTGAACACGAATCAATAGATTAATTTTGTGACTATAACACGAAATGCAGTGAGATTGTGTTGGCACAACATAGCCCTCTATGAAAGAGTTTGGGGAATACAGCGTCCTAAACACAAAAATACAGAATTGGCTGATAAATGTCGAATTTTCAAAAAGCAGGTGTACAGTACCAGCACAAATACATCTCAAACACCGAATCATCCTCGTCTGAATCTGTATCTTTAAGAAGTGGCTCTCCCACATGCTGATCTATAGTCATCTCAGCCATGATATACATGACATGTATATTTTGTGGACAATAGCTGCGAAAGTCACAAAAACTACTCTGGCGACTGATGCTTAAAAGGTTCATATTTACTGTTTTGTACTGAACAAAACACCAGGAGACGGAAATGACGAGCTTACAGAATATTCAATACTGTACACAACGTAGTTAAGTGACAATGACTGAAATTGACTTATAGTTTTCACCATGAATGTTTTCTGGTGTTCTACAGATATCTTGAAAAATCAACATTGTTACCTCAAAGAAGGCCGTGATGTTTTTTTAGACTTCCTCTTAGTGAGAAGATCAGGATGCATGCTATGGTATTTGGATATACGAGACCTCCATTCCCATTTCATACTTACGGTCAACTTTTCTTTTAATTGACCACACATGCTTTGTCTGCCTAAAATAGTAAACCTGGTCAAAGATAAGGAAAAACGCCTCCATTTACTGTTTGTAACTTAGTAGTCAAATAATGTCACTTTGGATTTGTTCAATCTTTCCATGAAAAATTACATGAACATACCCATAAGGGAAACACATGGAAAAGTGTCAATAACCAATAAAAATGCTGATATCCATGCCTATTGTATTTAGTATGAACACTAGCCCTTACTTTGCAGATCCAGTTAATAAAATGTTTCCTTATGACGTTAATAATGTTATCTGTGTATTATTGTTTCTCTGTCTTTATACTGTACAGTTAACCTGATTTTTATAAGATTGAGTTGAACATAGGTTGTTCAAAATGTTGTGGTTCTACAGATTTTGAGACACACCAAATTGCATTTCCAAAGAATGAACTATTCCAACTGCACTCATTCAATTAATCATTATATTGTGCTTTTAATCATTTTGTTCGAGTCGTTGTCCCCTTCTCTCGCTGTGCTCAGGGGAGTGTTTGTTTAAAGCGTGACCCTCTCAGGAAAGTCAACAGCTGTTTCCAGTCTGGTTTAGTGGCGACACCCCCATCCTTCAACATGATGGGTTTCGCCTTTTAATGCATTGCAGTTAACCACATCTTAATTAGAACTAATGACTCGCTCGTTAAAGAGCTCCGCAGCTAATTGGCATACTGAACTGCAAACAGGGAAACACCACAAGGAGGTCAGGATTTTTTTTTAACTAGTATGAAAGTGGTGCGTGGCTGACCAGAGAAAGCAGCTAACCTTCTTATCAAACTGCATTTTTAATTAGAGATAATCCATATTCAAGGCAATGGATTTACCACAGTTTATATATCCATCAAGGATCATGAATACTTAATGCTTTAAAAAACATCTCAAACCCCAACACACCCCAATTTTATTCCCCAAGTTTATGGCAATCCGGCAAATCAGATATTATTAATTATAAATTGAACCATTACGCGCTTCAGAAGCTCACGTTCACAAATTGCATCCACAAGCCGGGGTTGAACATGGATTTGCTCTCCTGGTATTTCTGAAGCTCGTATGCAAAGTCGCCCGGTCTGATTCACATGCAGGGTCCGTTCTGCACCCTGTAGTTTCATTTAGATCAAAAAGACTCAAATAGACAGAGAATCACAGGATATCCAGAATATCTGATCATTTCCCCCCCGCCTCACCTTGACTCTGAGAATCTCGGAGGCTCCAGAGACGATCTCATTAAATCATAAGATGTAAGAAGCAGAGAGGCGAATATACAATACACCCTGCTATTGTTTTTGCTATAAGACACAGTGGATCCTGGTGAAGGGCTGATACAATCCTCCATGTCGGTCCGTTTCAATGCAAGTGGAAGCTTTGACAGTCGCACCGCATTAGTGCAGTAACTCTAAAAGGCCTTTCCTGAGATTTGTTCCCTAAAAATACCCTCACACCACTGGAATCTGGAGCCTCTCAGGATTCCAAAAACCTCGCACCCTGAGGACAAGGCGAGCAAAGGCGGCAAAATAAATAAAGATAAAACAACATGCCCCCAAACCGCTCCTATTACAAACAGTAGAAAACAATAGAGTTATTTCAGCACGGAGTGGGACGGAGAGCGATGGCATCTTGGGGCACAGGGCGGGGTGGGGGCCCTAGGTGGAAGGAAGGGTGCTCTAATGGGCTGTGGGAGGCTGGCTGGCCCTGCTGGAGCCCCACAAGAGGCCCTAGCCTGTGGTCTTGCCTTGGGCAGGCCTGCCACAGCAGCAGTTAGGTGGGCTGACAGACTGAGGGAGAGGAGGACCTCCCCATGTGGCCTGCCGTCAACCCCCCCCACGTCCCATGTCCCCTCCCTCTGCACAGATGTTCTGGGTTTGGGGAGCAACAAGCTGTGCAAGAAACAAACAAAGACGAATATTTAACATCTTCGAATTGCAGTCATATCGGGTCGCTCTAATTGAGTCAATCTGCGCTGTTTTTTTTTTTTATTCAGACGAAAGCATGTGTTGACAAGCTCGATTAAAAGTTAAACGCTCGCTCATGCAACATGGAGAAGACTGAAGTATGAGGTTTATGAATTAATGTTCATTTACAGGGTTGAATAAAACATTGACACAAGCCCCGTGCGTCCACACGTATTAGTATAAAGTTTGTTTTTGTGCCGGGTGTGTAAAAGAGAAGACTTCAATGTGAACACACTCAAAGCTTTTTTTCTCAGCTGTGTTATGGATGTTGCTCTACACTTACACAGGCGACCTTTAGCCCCGGAGCTCCCTGAAGCCCCGTCCATATAGCCCGCTGTAGGAGGTGAAGATCAGGGCAGCCCGGCCTGGAGACTCCCCTCCTGACCGGCCAGGCGTGTGAAGCCTCTGGCATGACTCTCAGCATGGGAAAAGTGCAGCTATATCACCGCTGCTCGAACATTCATCACAGAGCCTTCTCCTGCAGAGAGCTCCAAAGGGAGACAATAGCGCCTCCATCAACTCCCATCAGAAGCTGCCGATTTGGGAAGAAGGTGGCAGAGAGGCAACGTCAAAGTTTTTTTTCCGGGGCCCGGGGTCGGCGCACACATCACACCAAAGAAGAAGAAGGAGACGAGGGACAGACGAGGAGGAGCCTCTCCCCAGTCAGATGGGAGGTCATTTTCGGGCCATGTTTACGGCTGCACAGAGGCGGCGGTTCTAACATTTGGAATATAGTGCTGCAGCCACCTCTGAAGGCAGGATAGTTTATGTCCCTGTGTGTGTGTGTGTGTGTGTGTGTGTGTGTGTGTGTGTGTGTGTGTGTGTGTGTGTGTGTGTGTGTGTGTGTGTGTGTGTGTGTGTGTGTGTGTGTGTGTGTGTGTGTGTGTGTGTGTGTGTGTGTGTGTGTGTGTGTGTGTGTGTGTGTGTTGGTTTTAAAACGACGACACTTTAGCAAGTATTTGCATAATTTCCTGCATAGAGAGGTGAAGGTCAGTGTTTCCCCAGCGAATATCTACAACTTTGCACAAACAGCTGAATGAATACTTGATACTATAAGGCGGCAGGAGAATACACTGTGAACGTACCAGATTTAACAAGTCATCAGGTTTGTTATGAGAACTGTCTTTCTTTTGATAGGCGTTTTAGTTCCTGCTTTCCAAAAATATGAAATTGAGGAATGTATTCAACATGAAAAGTATTGCTTGTCTCATTTAATGAATACATTTGATCGAGTATTGATGTTAGACTGATCAGGAGGTTATGACTTGAATCTCAGGTGTTCATTAGATCAGACACATACATATGAAATATAAAATTCACCACATAACCCGTAATATAATACTTTTAAAGGTTGGTTTAACATCATATTGTGATACAGACAATTAGGTGAACATGTCTATGTTTTTTGTGTCTTTTGTAAATAACACTGTTAAACCGAAGATAAATTGAACAATATTTGCACTGCATGAGAAGCCGAATATTAAGACATACACACACATACATTTTGTAAAGGTTTGTGTATTTAGATTTTTGGGGTAATTGTAGATTAGAAATAGCACTTAAAGATGCTATCAACGATCAATTTATTACGCATTTGAAATGTGAAGAAGTGTAAAAAGGTCAACGGAACAGTTACCGTTTAAGTCGGAGGCTAATATACAACATTATTTAAAGACTATGTTATTCTATAAACCTAAAAAGGCTATAAAACATATTTTGGATAGGAGATAAAAGATCGTTCTTTGTCAGTGTGTGATCACGATCAATTCATCCGTACAGTATAACATTTAAAGTGATGTTTAAACATGTAGTTTAGACTAATAATATGGCACAGTGTCTGCCCACCATCAGTTGAGTAAATCGCTCTGTTTTGCTCTATATGGACGTAAAAAAACAAACAGTTGGAATCCTTTTAACAATCACGAACGGTAAATGTGCAGTTATTTCTCTCGGTGGCGGCGGAGATGTTTACAGACCTGCTGTGCCTCTCCTGTATCTACAGAGCAGTTAACCCATATTTCATAAACATACAGTGGTACTGAAAATAGAAAAACAAAGTCAAACTATGCCATATCACTGGTGTCAAGTGAAGTGTGATTGCACATTTGAATTGGAAATCTGGCAAAGTGACGATAACAACCTCGTGCACTCTCTGGGAAGGCGCGAAGAGGGTTAAGTGAACAAAGCCTTGAAAAGGAGTCCAATTCTCCAGCTCCTGCCCCGATCCTCGCGCTTACCCCCGCAAAGTACACAAGAAAATAGTATCATGCATATCATTCATTAGCAGCAAATAAAAGAAATTCTCTCTAATAGTGCCCCCAAATCCCAGAGCTCCCAGCATCCACGGAGCGGGGAACTAAAGAAATGGGGGAGAGAGAGATGCAAAAGAAAGCCGTCTCCCTCAAGTGCTTGTTAGGCCCAAATTATTATGGCGATGAATAATTTTAAAAATAAATAAAAAAAAGGGAAACATTTATAGATCTAAGTATTATCAGAGGAGCCGCGGGTCTGTTGCCAAGCTCTCTGGGCCCGTTTGAAATCCGTCTTTGTTTTTCACTTTGATCTCTAACTGCTAACCTATCCATCGCTTCACCTGATCCCCCGTTAGCGCCGCCTCACCCACTTCCTGCCGTTCAACTTTCCTCCGCGTGGCACGCCACTGCCCGCACTAAGTGTTAATAATCATCATCATCATCACCATCATCATCATCATCTTTCTCCTCGTCGTCGTCATTAACTTTCTGTTCTTTCACAACAATAATTAACATAGTGCACAGGGAGCAGGATTAGGCGCAGAGATGCAGGCGTAAATGAGGGAGTGTGAAGGAAGGCGGAGAGCAAAGAGACGAGGGAAGGAAGCCATGTTGGAGGAAGAAAGGGAGGAAGGAGACATGAGAGAAAGATGCGACCAGCTCCTCTACTCTCACTTCCTCTCATCATCGCAATTTCTCTGATTTGCTTCCCTTCCTTTTTGTTCCGACTCTTCTCATCTGCTTTTCTCCTTGTTTGCTATTTCCTCTATCCTAGTTTCCTTTCCTCTTTTTTGTCTTCTTTACTTCCTCAGTGTCCCTTTTCATGTAATTCCTCACCTCTTCTGTCATTTCCTTTGTTTTTTATCATTTGCGAATGTTTCCTTTAATTTAACTTCATTTTTCCTTATGATTTCCTTTCCTAGCTTTCACTTCCTCTCACTTGTTCCCTTGCCTCTTCATCTCCTTTTGTCTTGTCTAATATTTGTCCTTTAAGTTCCTCTTCTCTTACACTTATTTCCTTCACTCACCTCCTTTCATATCGTCTTCTTTCATCTAGTTTACTTGTCCTTTTCTCTCTTCGTGTCCTCACTCCTCTTGTATCCTCCTTTCTTTCCTTTCATCCCTAATATCCTTTTGTCTCATCTTCTTTCCCGGTTCCTCTTCTCATGCTCTTTCTCCTGTCCTCCTTTCCTCATCACCCCGTCTCTTCACTGACTTTCATCTCCTCCTATGATGTTTCCTCTACTTTCATCTTGCTCCCTTTCTCTTATTTCCTAAGTTCACATCTCATTTAGTCTTGTCTAACCGTATTTAGATTTTCTTTGTGCTCTCTTCTTGTTCTAGTATTCATTCGCTCACATGCTTTCATTTTGCCCATTTCCCACTTAATGCTATTATTTCTCGTTGGTCCTCTCTTCTTCTTTTCAAATCTTCCCTCATCAACTTTCTTCTCAAGTGTGTTTCCTCTCTCTTAACTCTTATTTCCTTGTCTCTGATGCCATCTCACTTCTGTTTTCCACTCATTTTCTCTCCCCTCATCTCTCCTCTCCTCGTTTCCTTCCCTCACCTCCTGACATTTCTGACCTCCAGTGCAGGGACATCCCAACTCTGTGCCTCTGATTGATATTGTAATGAGACTTATCCCAACATCCCTTCCTCCCTGTACTCCCCCCCCCCCGGTCCTGTCTTCCTTGGTACCCTTGCTCGCCCCCTCTTCCCCCCTTTGCTCCCTGAGCCCCCGAGTGGCTCGCTTGATTCTGTTTCATCGCACATCAAACAGGCCTGACGCTCTCCACGCAGGCAGGACACAGGGACTGAAACATCTGCACTGGGAGGCATGCAGGGGCTTGTGGGGGGGGGTGACTCCGGCCTCTGAGGGAGGGGAGGGAGGACCCGCAGTGCCACGAGCAGATGTCACCAGGACCCGAACAGCAGGCTGGGGGGACGCCGCGGGGAAAGAGATGTGTAGTGAGGGAGCCACCCCTGCAGCCAGCCGGGGGAGTCTCTCCAAACCTCTGCTCCCCTCTCCTCTCCTCACCTTGCAGCCCGACTCCCCCCTCCTGCTCCCCCTTTTGACAGTGCAATTAGGTAATTAGTCACCTCGGTGCTAATAACCTAATCATTACTTGTCTGTGTGTGTTTTTCTCTCCATTTCAAAATCCGTGTCCTCCACAGGCGCTCCCCTGAGTCCTGACGTGGAGGTGGAGGGGCCGAGGAGGCGTACAATTACCTTTGTCTGGATACTCCCCGTGGCACACAGAGAGCCCAGGCTCTGATCCAGACCAAAGTAAAAGGCCCCTTTTTAATGGAGACAGAGAGCCTGCTCTTTGGAGGGGGGTCAAGATTGCTCTAACATCCATTAACACCGGCGCTATTTCATCACTGCCACATTCTGGCAGGCGGGAGCTGCGGAGGGACTGTGATCAGCCTCCGTTGAGCGCAGACGCTGACATTTCCCCAGTTAGTGAAAGTGGCAATCGGGAGCTTCTGCTGTCAATGAGTCATCAAAGGGCTTGTTTGAGAACAGCTGTTGACGTCAGTGCACTGCCAAAAGCATTAACCCTATTTGAGAAGTGAAGTATTTTTTTTCCTGAATTGCTGATGATCCTTTCATCTGCATGGGCAACATGCTGATCTCAAAGTTCACAGAAGTGTTATCTGTCATCAAAAAGGGATCATCTCCTGACAGCGTTTTCTGGAAGACTTTGGAGAGGATGAACAGAACAATGAATGTAATTAATTTGGTTTTTGCATCTTTGGCTGCGTACTTTACATAGCTGTCCAAAAGCATATTAAAAAAATTATTTATATTTTACTCGTTGTGGGAAGTAATTCGATTCCATTAGTTTCAGCTATGTGTGGAACTTAAAGTGGATGATACATCATTTCTTTGCTCACTTATATGTCTACTTTAAGTTATGTTCTCACCCTGTTGTGTTAAAATAAGTTAATGCTCTCACCTAGTGATGTACACTTAAAGTTTGATACTTGGAATAAAGACAAGTTATAGAGACAGGACTTAAGTCTCAACTTGAATTTGAGTCCTTTGAGACTTGCGACCTGGGATCTAAAAAAAAAAAAAAACCTAGAGCCCTGCAACTGTCCCTGAGATGCACTATTGCTTTGAGCTAAATGCTAATGTCAGCATGCTAACATGGACACAATGACAATGCTAACACTAAGAAAACCTAACATCATTCATGTATACTTGACTTGAACTTACTAAATACAGTAAAGCAGCTTTAGTTGTGTAACCATGCCGAGATTACTTTTTTTTTTAAATGACTGTCTATGAATCACGTTGCATTTGTGAACTGAAAGGAGAACAACAACCTCTTGTCAATTATTTTTTATGTCATTTTGAAAAAACGATAGCAACTTAGTGTGAATTAGGACGTGCTTTAAACATGCAGAAACATTGCCACCGTGTTTCAGCTGATCTTTCCCAGATTTTTTAATTTGAGGCCTTAAACACATCTACTTTTCACTTTTGAATAATTTTCAAATCTCCACAGACTACAAGTTCCCCAGCAGCACAGTAAAGCTGCTCATCTTTACCATGAAACCGACCTCTTCCACTCCTCATAATCTAGTCTCATGTTTTGGTTTGTGGAGTTTGGATTCCCTGCTGTGCTCGCAGCAACAGCCGTCATGTCATCCTCTTTATTATTCAGATTTCTTGGAGCCAAACAGCTGTTTTGCATGGCAGATGCCGAGCATTAAAACTCCTCCTGACTCCTGACATTCAGGTGGCAGATTGAAGGTCTTGAATAAGGCACAGCGAGAAACACATAAAGACTAGTTGCTGTTGAAAACAAAGTTACATCGTAAATTCCCAGTACACCGGTGAAGAATTGCAACAGACTCTACTTTTAAATGTACTGTGGGGGTTGTTAGTGTGAAATCTGCACATAGTTTAGATCCATATTGTATATAAATTACATTTTAAAATGAATAAAACATCTAGCCTTGATATGCAGGGATATTTTAACTACGGAGACAAGCGTCAAAGCACAGAGAGAGAAAATTAATCGCCGCAGCAAGCAACAATATTTCTCCTCCATAACAAACGGCTGCAAATGGATTTCACAAGCTAGAGCGTGGTAGGCAGCAGCCTTTATTAGACGGAGCTGAATGCATTGCTTTTGCTTGACGGTGAAGTCGGCGCACTTTATCACGGTCGGGGTAATGAGAGATAACTTCCCTGCGTCTGCGGGAACCGAGGCCGGCCCCACAACCCCCATGCATTTTTTATCAGCTGCAATTACTCAGAGCTTGTTGATATTTCCCATTCGTTTCATTTGGGAACATTTGCATCAGATAACCAGAGGCCCGCTGTAGGGCTAACTGAGCCTATATGATAGGTCTCAGACTGTTTGACAGCATACCCAACTATTGCTAATCGCCAAACTGCGGCACGAGAGGTCAGCTGGTTCCTTTTGACGTGTTGTCAACTCTATTTCAGTTCCACTCTTCCTTGGTCAAAACTTGTAAATGTTGTATTACAAACTCATCAAACCTGTGATGTGATAAGTATCAAGAGTATCAAACTAATTTACCCCACCATTAATTGACAACCCACTCTACCTCCTACCTTTATCAAATGTCCTTCAGTTCAATTCTTTTCACATTATTTTATATACATATATATATATATAGATATCATCATACATCAGAAGAGGAAATAAAAAAACGGTTGGGTGCTTATCCATTTATGCTGTGTTTTCCCCCAACATTAATTTAGGTGTAGTCTATTTGATATTTGGTACCATTACTATTAAATGCATTGTACAATTGCATTCTTATTTACTTGGCAAATACACACATCTACTCAGAGTCATTCAGCTAAATGTGCACAACAGTGACCCTATAAATAAACAGAACAAAAATCATTAATCGTGTTATGAATTGCTTACAAGTGTTAATACTGAGTTATTTAATATTCCAGACATCATTGGTTTGTCTATTGCTTTGTGTTTTTTCATCGGGGTTCAGATCCAAAATAAGATTAAAAGTGATACAAAAAAAGAGGCTTGTGTAGGCTTTCTATTCACTTCTAATAGACTATCATGATTTGATCTGGTCAAAAACTATTTTTCAATAAAAAGATGATGAAGATATGCAACAATAACGAGTGGTGAACAGCCAAAAAGGTTAGGAATCACTGCATTGTGGGGGACTATCTGTATCTGTGCCACGCTGGCAGGCCTCTCATCAATCATAATTAGCTGCAGTTCGGATCAATTAACGGTGCATGCTTGAAGTAAAGATGAAGGGCTGAATAGGAAAATCTCCCTGACAGGACAGGGTAGATGAGGGCTGATTGACAGGACGCCTCCTCACCCGATCGGGGTGCCGAGGCCAGGGTGGCTGCTTCCAGGTGTCTCGGATCTGTTGTAATTGACAGGTGCAGAGAGACGGTACGGGGTCCTGGCGGAGCTCTGCGTCGTTTATGCAGATTAACGCGTCAAAAGTACAAATGAATAAATAAACTGGTAAGCACAAATCAGGCACTTAGCCTGAGGGGATGCCGTCATTACCAGATTAAACAAAGTGACTAATCACAAAAACAATCCGCTTCTGAAGTGGAGGGAGTCAAAAGACGCCAAAGCTTGGGGGTGAAAAGCTAAGTCTTCTTAATTATTCAGCTAGCCAAACAAAGACGTGATATTATAATGAATAGAGCCGTGACAGATCATATTTTTATTTTTCAACAGCCACTGTAGATTATGCAGCTGCGGGGTGGCTGCTTTGATGACCGGCTTTGTTCAATATTTACATGAGGACATCGGGTGTTTTTGACGATGGAAATTGTGGAATTCAAACCAAATATGAGCCTCGAGGACGAGATCACAGGGATGGAACAAATTCCCTAAGCAGGCATCCAGCGAGGGTACCTGAGGTAGAGGCCTTGTGGGAATACTTTGGGTCAGTCTAAAGAAGAAGGTGAGAAAACAGATAACGAACAATCGAGTCCCACGCAGGGTGTTTTGACACTAAAAAGAAAATCCTTCTCCCTTTGAAACCCAAATGAGATGACGCGAGGTCATTGTTCCAAACACACAGCCATGCCACTGCCCATGAATCAAATCCTTAGATGACAGAGTCTGAGCCAGCCTTTCATGGTGTTTTTTTATTTGTTATATCACCGAGCTGACCAGAGCAGCCGTAACCTCAGCTTGAACTTCCTTCATGCCTGGACACAACTCAGCTGTAAACACATCACTTCTCTTAAATTGGCCTAAAAGCGCCCCTGGTTTCCAGACTTCCCTGCACTCGCCGCAGACACCAGCCTCCTTTGACCTTCAGACCAAGCCATGGCCTGAACCTCGGCTATTGATTTTTCTAACTATCTGTTTACTCCTCGTCTGCACACTTTCCCAGCTGCTTGGAGAGCATCGTTTGCCCCGAGGCGATCAGCAGGGCTCAGCTTGTTCCAGTCTTTGATCATCGTTCAGCCAGCGGATTAACATATGCACACTCTCTTCCTCCCTTTGTCGCTGAGCTTGATAATAAATCTACGGCCTTCCTCTCTCTCTCTCTCTCTCTCTCTTTCTCTCTCTGTGTCTCTCCTCCCTCTTTTTTGCTCCAATATGGGACGAGCCATGAATCAATCACCCCGCTTTACGCCTCGTGTCGGACATGGATGCAAATCACAGAAGGATCTGCGGGTAAATCTCTGCTTATTAAAACCCGATGCCTGACTCATTACAAACCGCTCATGCCCATGCATGTCGCCAAGATGAACAGCAGGTAGCACCCGTGAAATACAGTAACATCGGTGGAGCTAAAACACAGACAGACGAGATTAACCGATTTCTGTGACTCTTATCTCAACGGAGGCCCAAACTAAGCCGCGCCCACTTTGCCAAAACTCAAAACGAATGGAAGGCTAATGAAGTTAATTACGGCATCATTGTGGGAGGTTACAGCCTTGTCTAAAAGAGGCTTAATCTGAGGGAGGCTGCAGCGCGGAGGCTCGCATTCATACCTGCCCTCGCTGTGCAGTAAGTGTTCTAATTAGGTTGGTTTGAGCCTACAACCACCCCAGTTAGCTCACTAAGAGGGACAGGACTTCTGGGGTTTAGAAAAACAATCGCAAGAACTCTGCAAGTAGGACACTGACTAAATGTGTGTGAGACCAAGCAGAAAGAAAGTGAGCTTTCCCAGGTGGACAGGTTACCTTTCCCCCCCCAAAAAATGCAACCTACGTGGTTTCTCTAATGGCCTCAGATGAGACACGCCCTCGCTCTCCATTGCCTCACTATTTTATTATGACCTAATTATATCAGTGTGTCAGCTAACGTAACCAGCACCTTGCCCTAAATGCAGCAATGCTCTCGTGGCTGAGCTTGTATTTGCAGACCTTATGTTTCAGAGCCGTGTACCATTTAACCACGGCTTCTCGAGGCACGCAGGGTTGTTTAGCCTGCTCGCCCCCCCCCCCTCCCCTCATTCACTCAGTCCATCAAGAATGCAACGGACGAGACAGAGGAGCACATGCAGTGAATAAAAATACAGTAACAACATGAGCCGAGGACTGGCAGCAGTAGGAGGAGGAGGAGGAGTGCATTTTGGACGAGTTCCCCTCCTCATCATCAGCGTGTCGGCCTGAGTGGGCCTGCGAGGTGCCGGAGCTGGGGCCCTATTAAAAAACCGAAGCCCAGCTTGCGGAAAGGATCCGTCCTCTCACCTCGGAAAACAACAACCCCACCCGCCCCGACAGCGAGACAATCAGCCGTGCGCTGCTCGGGGTGAGGCGGCGGTGACCCGGCGTGCCGAGATGAGGCCGGTTCTACACACTGATGAGCGCTCTCACAGACATCAAACGGGGCGCCGCAGACCTCCCCGCGACCTGCCGGTGCTGCCTTGTCTCCTGCACTCTGCTTTTATTTGAGGTTGATGCGGCTAGACGGATCGGCAAATATCGATCACGGCGCACTCTGAAATTCTCCCTCCAGGTTTGAAAGGTGATTACGGGGCCCTGGACCCAGCTGATGCAGACTGGGTGTGTGTATGTGTGTGTACATTTAGGTTTTTCATTCCCCACCTGTCAAGAAGGGCCGAGGACAGCCGCCCTATATTCTTTGGTTGGAGTGTCTCCAATCATCTGCAGGAGAGAGACGTCTTTAAAAGAAACAGACAGACAGGCGGGCAGGCACTGTACACCACAGAAAATAGGTTATAAAGCGTGGAGAATAATGCATGTGAATCCCAATCATCGAAATTCAAATGATTTGGATGCATCCCCAACCAGCCGTCCTCTGCTTGTCTGCCTTCTGTCGAGGCCTCAGAACTCACCAATAGGATGGGAGGGAAACAGGCTGCAGATTCGGAGGGTTTGCATTAGGAATGGCCCGTTATTAATTAAGCTTGTGGGGAGAGTTTTTTGACAGCGGCTCCCGAGGCGGCGAGCGGTGTGGATCTTGGCGCTGACCTGGCCCAGCAGGGGAAGGAGCCGTGTCTTTGAGGTGGTGGTGGCGGCGGTGGGGGTAGAATGGGTGGTGGGCGGGAGAGAGAGGAGGAAGGGAGGAGGGGAAGGGGGGGGCTGGCTCCATGCCGACAGCCAGGCCTGCCACGTCTGCGTGCCCGCTTTGAAGTGTCACCTTGAGGGAAGAGCCGATGGCCGGGAAGCCGGGAGGGCGGGAGGCTCGGAGAGGAGTGGCACGGTTGGCATCGCCAGACATGGCGCTTTAATATTGCATGGGCTCCCGTCCATCTCTGTACACACTCAGGACATTCCTTCTGCTTGATTTAGTTTGAAAGTAGATCTTTGTTTGTTTTTTTCACCTCTCCTTTCCCCTCCTCTCTCGACCATGCTGCGGCTCAACACCTGTGCTGGGTTTGTGCTCACTCTTGCCTGAACAAATGTCAAGCTCTGCAGTCAGAGGAACTTTAACAACTGCCTGCGTTATAGGAGTTGACAGTGTTGCATCTGCTGAGTGATGCAAAGTATACAGCTTCCTACAGCATGACTATATCAAATAATTACACTGCAGAAGTCCTCTCTATCTTATCAAGTCAGTTTTACATTTTTGCTGTTAGAAAAATGGATTACTTTTTTTTTTTAAAGTAACCGTAGAAACGACCATCTGTTTCTTGAAACGTTCAAAATGAAATACCAAAGCTGTCTGTTTGAATCGTCTTTGTTAAACACAGGATCTGAAATAATGTTTCAGATTTCAAAAGGTCATTCTGAGTGATTTGAGTACACTAATGTTTTGAACATGCTGGACTTGGAGTTAGAACAAACTCGACTCCATTTTCCTCTACCTTCATGCATTTTGAAACTAGCAAGAAAAACCCAGTTTTCTAAATGCATGAGAAGATTCATCTGCAGAGGAGACTGACAGACTTTCTTCTTCTGTTTAAGAAAAGAACACTTTAAAGACCAAGTTAATAACAGAAATGACTTGACTGGTAAATCGATAATGCCTTATTGGCCGAGATTCAGCAAAAATCTGAAGAAATCTAAATTCTGTTGTCGCTAATTGCCTATGCCGCTTTCATCACTTCATCAAATGGCATCTTCCTTTGCAAAAATGAAGCCGTTTCACTGGGGACTAAAGTTAAACTTTCAACATGCCTCTCCAGTCGCGCTGTGTTTGCCTGACCTGCTGCCAGCGCAGTTACAGAGCGCGGCGGAGAATCAAACATGGCGTTAGTTTGAGGAGATGCAAGAGAGGGAGTTTATCTACAGAGGCTGCAGGAAGGAGGTGTTTTGAAGTGAGGGAAAACGCATTTAGAAAAACACTCACACTTCACGCACTTTCTACCCACTTTAACAACCGTCCCAGTTCACAAATAGCAGTCTTAACTCCCCTGATTAGCACTGACATCTGCAGCCTTTCATCTCTCCCTCCATCTTGTTTTTTTAATCAGATTAACCCAAACGGGCATCCTTTTAATGGCCTCTTTTTTTAGGAAAGCTAAAAGAGGAGAGATAATTAAAATAATTAAACCGCTGGGACCCGTCTGTGCACGCTCATCTCGCTCTCTTTTTCTTTTCTTCTTGCCTTCAAGTTTTTATACCGCCTTGCTTACGGATTCAAGCAGCACAGAGAGAGAAAGACTCATCATCCTCACTTAATTGCATTAAGTTGACTCTCGGAGGTCCAATTTTTCCCTCTAACGGCAACAGCCAATGTAGGAACTGATCTTTAGGTGCATGTCAGCTTTCTAAATGTGGAAGTAGAGGGGGGAGGGCACGCTTCTAAACAGCCTTTACGGAGCATATTTATTTAGTCAGTGGGTGTTTTTGCATAAGGCCGAAGATAGAAAAAGAAAAGCGGGAAAAAGTATCCTCTTTAATGATTATTTATTCATGGACTTTTAAGCTTTTAATGAGGACAAATGAAGCCGTTTTCCAGAGTGTCAGTATGTAGTATGCTTACCAAAAATATTCTTGTTTAGCATTTTCTTTTAGCACTGTGTGTCCGTAAGGAATAAACACTAACATTTGAATATAACTACAAGTTTGGAGCGAGACTTTTAAGCGATCAGTTTATCTTGATCTCGCATTAATATCAAATTTCACACAAGTTAGGATCTGATGAGGATGATTTATTCATTTTCAGTGTTGCTTCTTATAGGGCTAAATTGATAACATGTAATTAATGACCAGTGAATTCAAAACAAATGGTTTATCAGAGATGCTTTTCAAAATAAATACATCAAATTGAAACATACACAGGAACTTTATCAATCAGTGAACTATCCGAACTTGACAAATGTATTCTCCTTTATATCAATTATTCACTCCTGTGTAATTTATTTTCATTCAAATGAACACATGTGTCGCACGTTTGTACCTACAACTTCGAAACTGACAACCGGAGAATAAAAAACTAGGGTATACCGCTCCGTCTGAGTTATATTTCTTCGCTATAGGTGTACACATCTCCAATATTATAATTACACATCTTCAGATGAATTCAAACTTTACTTCCTGTCAAATAGAAGAACCTAATGAATTCTTGCATGAGGATTTTACCGAGAGCATGAGCCCCGAACATCCTCCTCAGAGTGTAGCCCCAACTTTACACAAGCTCGCATGTCTCCCCCCCCCCCCCCCCTCACACACACTTTCATTCAGATCATTTTCACAGGGCTTCATTTCAAGTTGGCAATAAAAAAAAAGGGGAAGAATCCCTTTGCTGGAAATACTTAAGATTTATGTTTAAATTTTTCATGGAATCTTTGAGAACATTGAGGAGCAATTTCACATTTGCACTGACATCTAATTTCTCAAGTAGAGTCTGAAAGCACAAATTGCCAAGGATTCCCTGCGTGCCCAATTATCCTGCATCAATTTCCTTGACCCTGCGGAATGCTGGTAAATTAATCATACCACTTTTTTTTCTTTTTTTTTTTTGGACTCACTCGTTAAATACATATGCACACTTTTCATAAACTAATCATACTTGGTCGGTTGTACTCACAAAAAATGATTCAGTCCTGGAAACAGGATGAGAGTTCACAGCCAGGCCTGGGGAATAGGGAGCTGATAAAACACACGCACACATTGGCACGTATGTACATTCACACATAAAAAAATATTAACACAAAGAGACAGAATTCTGTTACATTCACATTTGTGTAATACAATTCAAATAGATTCATGAATAAATAGGATGAATGTAATTGTATAAATCAACTTTTGTTTAAGCATCAGTCATATTTTATTGAATGTATTGTATGCTGTCTTTACAGAAGGTTGTTCTGCTTTTTCAACAGTTGTGATACCATTTCCTAGACTGAAATATAACAGGAAAAAAACAGGAAAAATAACAGCACTTCTAGTCAATATCATCAATTCAGCTGTCATATATTGAACAGCACCATTAACAGCCTAAGCATGTGGATCATGTTCAATCATCATCTGTGTAACACCGTATTTACCACACTGTCTTACCTGTTGATCCCAACATGGCTGTGGACTGGGCTGCATTTTGGAGCAACAGTGTCCTCTGGTGGAAACAGGACAACAAACAGAAGGATACAAGTAAATACAAACAATAAAGAAACAGGGACACTAACAGGAGTGTGAAGACAGAATATTGTATATTATGAAAACATTTCCAACAATACATTTGAGGTTATTGGAAGAGAGTATTTCAAGAACAACTGCCTTTGGACTAGAAAACATACAAAAAACAAAACAAAAGAAGGCCTAATCAAGCTAAATTCAATATTTTGAGTGTCAACAGTATATCTTTAAATCCAGATACAAACCCTCAACTCACGAAATTAGTGGGTATACTATCATATACCAAAATGAATATAGATTATATACATATTGCCTGATTTGGAACATTTGGTATTGGCTGTACTTTGGGTAGGCATTACAAAGAGGACTCACTTCCACTTCAGCAAGATCTTTCAGCATGCAGATTCATTCTATTAAAAAGCACAACCTCCCACTTTAAATTTGAAATTGTAGATTCACTGTAGGCTACAAGGTTGAGATATCCCTTAAGACTTAAGCAGGCTAGTAAATAAATATCCTCTTAAATCGTCTATGTCATACGTGAATAATTAACATGTACCTTGGTTACTGTCCTGCCTACTGTACATGTCCTATTGTTTTTAAAGCATGTTTGTATGTAAATTATGTACAATTTTTTACGTTCTTTTCACTTAAATACCAAGTAACACTTAAGAAATTACATTTTTCATGCAGGTTGTCAAATTAAACTCCATGTTGCTGCAGGAATGGCTAATTCGCTATCTTGTGTTTAGCTAACGAAACCGAAATGTTGGATTTAGAACTTTTTAGACTTACCTCGATATTTATTTACATTTTGGAAAATGTGGCTGTCTTATACTGAGAGTTTACGTTAGTTGAAAATACGATATCCATTCATTACAGTAATATATGCTACGATAAGGCAGAGGCAGGTTAATTCGCCTCATTAAATTCAGCTGGGCGGTTTTTAAACCATGAACAGGGCTAAGCTAGCGGTTTATGCTAAACTAAGCTAATGGATAGTTAATGACAGAAACGAGAGTGGGAAAAAGTTTTCGAATGATAAAAGTACTCCTACAAGAACTGCGTCAATACAATCAAATCATTTGAATATTCCTGTATGTTTTTAAACCCTTTTTTTCTATTGAACAAAAATATTACAAATGGCTAAATGTATCCCCTGAGCCCCGGGTTTCCCTATTTAGATGGGGAAACTAATCAAAGACTGTAAAAATTGTACAAATCTGCGCGTTTAAAAATAGTGGAAAGGACCTTTGACAATTTCTAATTGCATTAAGTGTGTGAATAAAAATTGAAAAACCAAATATATTGAGTGTACTGTGGTAGCCTACACTTAAAAGAAAATATGGTAAAGAAAATTACTAAACTGATGAATCCCTATTTTAATAATATATTTGTATATTCTAGTGGTCAAACCTGTGCTTTAAAGCGTAGTTGGGCGTTATTTCACAGGGTTGACAACCAAAGACAATCATCCAATACTGTACTGTCATGAGAAACTCCTTGATTGTCTTTCTGTTTTCAATTGAGCTGAAAACCAACAACACAGTTTAGAAGGACAGACTGACTCTTCGATGTGCAAACACCTGAAAGTGTCTCGTCCCCAAACCAAACTCAACTGGCCATAATGAAAAAACACCATGATGCTACATTTCCACAGAGGTAGGCTACAAATGGAGGGGATTACATTAGGCGACAGAAAAAAAAGCCAAACTCAGAATTGTAGTGCAAAACATTGAAGACGATCTTTATTGTTCACAGTTAAACACAAGCCACTGCCTTAAGAACTTCCTTTTTGCCATTTTATCCCAGATATCTCCAGCTCTGGTCAGAGTCCTGGTTTCTTCAGTTTGTGCTGATTGTACCTTTTGTCTTGGTTTGCGGTAGTTACTACTGTTGGCATTTAAAGTGGATTGTTGAACATGCTTTAGAATAGCGAGGCAAAAGGAAGTGACAGCAGGAGTTCCAGGTGGACAACAGGATTTAGACGACTTTCAATGCCAGAGTTTACTTCTAATAATCAGAAGAAAACGAGGTAACTATAGCTTGGGCTTGCGTTACTTGCCAGGTCTGATTCAAATGTAGGATATGTACGTCATGGGAGCCCTTCATGGCTGAATAAATAAAACATAAAAAAGGTACAATAGAATTCAAAAGAATGCAAACAATTTCAGTTTTACATATTCATACACTTTCCTCATTTCAGCTGAAACACGAGAACCAACACGACCTACATGCTTGCCTTTTTGCAAACACACATTCTCTCTCTGACTTAATTTGGACAAAAACTCAATTGAGTTTTGTATGGAAATGTCAGTTCTCCTTGTGGTTTCACTTCAAAGTTTCCCCATAGTAAACGAAGCGTCTTGTAGGTACTTATCACCTCAACCGCTTTCATGTAACCCTCAACATGCATTCTGATATCACACATATTTCGGTCCATGGTCAACGCCAAAGCATGCCTGACAGATGTAACATTACTAGCTCTTTGTTTGGATTTTAAAGGGTCAGCACATCCAAACTACAAAAAGGAATTCTCACTTAACTCTAATAGTATATTGTTTTATCTGTCCACATTTGGAGATGTTTGTCTCTTAGATTCCTGTTTTCATAAGCAACACAATGGTGGTGAAATAAGCTATAATTGTGGTGCCCTCAGAAGTTACAACTGACATCTAAAAAATATCACAGCCCGTCTTTGTCAAATAGTGTCCATGTGACTCCACAAACCTCACTTTAATTCGTTTTCAAAGGGACTATTTCTTCACTAGAAAGTAGTTCCAGTACAAATTCAGAAAAGTTTGTTGATTATCCAAAGTAACATTGACACTGTTTCAGAAGACAAGTTGCTGCTACCATTGTGTTGGCTATGAAGGCATAATAAAGCGACAAATATCTGAGAAATATGGGTAAATGTTTTCAAGCAAAGTGTTGTTTTTTTGTCATTTGGATTCATTTATCCTTTAATCTTCAGACTCACAGTGTCACACAGTTATCGATAACTGCATCTTGCTAGCATGAGCGTCTTTGCATACAATCTAAATGCATACCACTAGCATCTCCACTGGTAACAACTCATCAACTTTGTATCCTTGTCAACATTTTTCAGGGGAATGACTGGAAAAAAAAGAAGAAAAAAAAGAATGTAGGAAAACATTGCGGGAAATCCTGTTGTCCACTCAGAGGATTTGAACAAATAACACTGAATTCCAAAGAGTCACTGACATGTTAACTCTTTAGCTGATTTGTAGCTCTTCTTCATCGTTTTAAACTTGTAGTCTCTCGGCCGCCGCCCTGCGTCCCGCCTCAGATCCGTGTCTCTAGCTGTGCTCGTGGTGTGTTTCGTTGTAGTCCATGATCTTTAGCTGCTGCTGCCGGGGGCGCCCTGACCCCGCCTGACCCCTCCCTCCGCCTGAGCCTGACGCTGCCTTCCTGCGGGGGCTTTCCTGGCTGGTGGCCCGCTGCTTGGGCTCAGCGGGGGTGGGTACAGTGAGAGGGGGGGCAGGGGTTGGGGTTGGAGTGGAGGAAGGTACGGGACCGACGGGGGCACCGTAACCTGGGCAGGACGGCTCCACGCACAGATCCGTCTTCAGGCCGTGGGCAAGACCGGACAAACGCGTCGCCGGTTGCTCCGTGTCGCACTGGCTCTCGCTCTTGTTGCGGAACAGCTCGCGGGCCCTCATGCCCAGGAAGCTCTTGGCGCTGGGGTAGGAGCCCACGGTTATCGGTGCGTCGCCGGGGGGCAGGGGAGTGAGCGGGTTGCCGTAGGGACAGGTCAGGGAGGGCTCCACCAACAGGGGCGGTGGGGCCGGGTCCTGGCTGCCGTTCATGGAGTTGGCCGCCGCCGTCGTCGTCTTGGAAGAGTTGCTCACCTTTGGTTGCCGTGGCGATAAAGTGCTGCCGTTGCCCCGGGAGGAGTCGCGGGGTGGTTTACCGTCTACCAACTCCTCGATGGTGTGAGGTTTGCTTCGTCCACTTGGCACCGTGACACTGTGGAGGAGAAAAATATGAACACGTTATAAAAAAGGACCCAGAAAACCATTGATTGATCAGATGATACAAAAACTGTATTTAACTGGCCACTAATGTTTAAATGATTACATAGACAACATTCAATCATACAGTATCTGACACCATCAGGTATCAGGTTTTACTCCAAAGTTAGTTAAATATATCATTTAGGTGAAGGCACTGCTTTCAGTAATATAATAAAAGTGATGAAATGTTAGCACTTATAAAGCACAATGAGACACTCAATTCATAATGTTTACAGGGGTCCAAATGACCAACTTAACTTAGAAGTGCATAACCCAAGATATTTACTTGAGAGGTGATTGGATGATTAACAAGATTAAAAAAAAAAAAGCTGAAATCTGTTTCTTTTTTTACTCTTCAATTTTTTACATGAAATACAGTCATAGTTGATAGTTTTAAAATATGTAGGCTTTTGTAAATGGGTTAAAAAAGTACAAATATAACATGTTGTTTGGGGTTGCTCGTAAGACATACCACATGTGAGCATCACACTGGTCAGTTTAAACTCTCACAATGCACAAAGATTGGGGACCATTATAAAACATAGCTTAAGTAGATTGAATCGAGTGGTAATTTCAGCAGTGAAATCGCAATACAACAGCTCACTAAAAAAAATGTGCTGAGCCTGACCTGGAGTCAGCACAAGTCTGTGGGTCAGCTCTGCCCCCTGGTGGTGGACTGCTGACGGTGCTGGCGGGAGCCTCCATCTCCACCCTGCTGTAGAGCTGCAGGAGTTCAGTCTGCAGCATCTGAGTGATCCTCCTCTGAACCTGATACCTGCTGTCGGAGGCCTGCAGCTCCGCCCTGCAAACAGAGAGAGGAAGATTGTTAGGAAAGATATCACTCGTCACCGGCTTGAGCTTCCATATCAGGATACATGCATTTATTATCCTTGCAAGAATGAAAGTAGTCATCACATACAGAGCTGCATGAGACAAAATAGTTCCCTGAATAGTGTCCTTCACATGCGTGTATACAAGAGAGGGTGTATCAGTCACAAGATGCAGGAATACCGGTTCAAAGCAGTATTCAATGTTTAGTTAAGATCAGCTAAGGCCCACGTAAGCAATAAACATGACAGTCATATGTCTATCTCCATAGAGGCTGAATCTTATTGTTAATCGTTGTCACATAGCTATCATATGCCTAAAACAGTGTGTCCTGTCGCTCTTCTGGGTAATCATAAATCCGGTTAAGTACGTACGTCAGGCCTTTGTTATATCGATATTGGAAGAATACATTCAGTATTTTCCCAGCAAAGAGGACATATGAAGCTTCTTGTGAGGACTTGGAGGTTCAGACTCACTTTGCTTGACACTTCACATCCTCCAGGAACTTCTTCTGCTCGGCGATGAGGTGTTCCTTCTTGGAGAGGTGCGTCTCCAGCTCGGCGACTCTCTGCTGGGCCGCCTCCAGTTTCTGACCATGGACCAGCAGGCTTTGCTTCAGGGTCTCCACCTCGTTCCCGTAAGACACCTTCAGCATCTGGGTCTCCTGCATGGTGGTGGGTCAGTGTCCACACAGGCACAAAGTGAAGAAAGGATTAAGAAATAAAAGAGATTAGGAGACAGTTTGACCCCTACGCTTTGTCATTTCTACTTCCAGACTTTACAAATAATGGAGCTAGAAATGAGATGCAATTAAAACCACACTAGATTATCCTATTAAGTATGAGATTAAGGTATTTACCGTAATTTTCGGACTATAAGGCGCACCTGAATATAAGCCGCAGCAGCTAAATTGAATGATGTGTACATATATAAGCCGCACTGGACTATAAGCCGCAGGTGTTTTAATGTTTAATTACCATATGTAAGGGTTCGTGCACAGAGGGGATTGTCGGGAAAGAGATGGCTGTTTGAGGAAGCTCCCATTTATTAACATTTCAACAAACAAGTTGCATATTTGCATAACGTATTCAAGTGTGAGCATTTAGTGCAATAGTAGCTACAGAACATGTACTGTGTAAACTGTACTGTACCACATAGCGTTTCAGACACACAAACTTTTCAACTTTCAAACTTAAACGGTGCGCTCCCAGCGCACGTACCGGCAGTGATCTACAGCAGTGGTTTTCAACCAGTGGTACGGGGACAAACTGTCTCGCTCTCGTAATGTCTGTCTGTCTTGCTCTCGTTCTGTCTCTCGTACCACTCTCGGTTCCACTTCTACTTTTGCGCGCTACCTGTCTCACTCTTTTCCGGCCTCCAGCTTTTCCTGCTGGAGCCCGCCGCTTAAAGGTGGGGGGCGCGGACCGGCCATAGAGCCCATAGAGTTAAAGGTGGTGGACTGTAACCTGTAAAATCCATAGATTTAGGAGGTCCCCTAGTGGCCGTTAGCTGTAAAGATCCATAGATTAGCCGCACCGTTATATAAACCGCAGGGTCGAAAAATGGGGGAAAAGGCGCGGCTTATAGTCCGAAAATTACGGTAATCAAAATGAGTGTTTCCCTATAGCTACTTTGATACTTTATATTCCATTACATCTCTTTGGGAAATATTGTACTTTTTACTCCACAAATGACAAAAGCTGAACTTCTTTTCGGAGAAATTCATAAAAAGTTGACATTTTTTAGAGATGCGTCTTTCTCACAGAATACGGACAAAGCTTCAAACATATGATAACCTGATACGATATCATTCTTTAATGGAGATTAAACTACCAAACCTAAAACATAAACAGCAGGAAAATGCAACTTACTCATTAATCCAGTGCTAATATTATTCTAAAAATACCATGATAATATGCAGTATTTTCCCAGGGTGGTAAGAGTACTAAGTTAGGGAACTGTAAGCCAGTAACACCAGTAAGTTAGTGTTCCTATATTGTGTCTGTGGTCCTTTGCACCTGTCCCGCACACAGACACACCCTCTCTCCAGCGTACCTTGGTGTTATCGGTGCCTCCGTGCTGCAGGTCCTGCATGGACAGCTTGTGCGCCTCCCCGAGGAGCAGCAGCTGCTTGTTCAGGAAGCTCATCTGCTGCTGGGTGCTCTCGCTGTTGCTAAGCTGAAGGACACGCAAGACAAACAATGACGATGGAGGGCAAAACAGCAATTATACTACAAATCACACCTGTCCCGAAATATCTGGGAAAGCATCAACACTGAGTACGGCGGAATGAGTCATTAATGATCTCTCCAAACGTGCCGTGCACATCCCAGCATACACATCCATCTGTGGCGGAAGTTCACTTTATTTCTCTGTTAAAATGCTGTTAAGAAATTCATGCCCAGGCCTTGATATGACAGAATACTAAACTGTACAGGCTATTTCTTTTGACTGAATATCACAAATAGGACCTTTAGTCATCTAAATCCTTGTTTCCTGGGTCAGAGGATTTAAAAACAGACCTCACACAAACCCCAGGAGGTAGAAAAACACCCGGACCCCCTGTGCCGCTGACCCAAAAATAGAGAAGGCGAGACAGCATTTCCAAGGCAACGGAGCCCTGGGACAGTGTGCAGACTACAGAGAGGTGGCAGGACGAGGGGGGGGGGCATGTGCTGCTGTAACCCTCCTATAGTCTGACCCAACTGTCTAATCACTATCCTGCCCAAGTTCTTTTTATAGAAAGGCAGGAAAAGGCATTAAGAAATCTGACAAACATTATTAATGACTCTCTGGTTGGTCGTTGACAATAAATGTACTTGTGCTATTTTTTTTAATTAATGAAGTTTCCTACTATATTCTGTAAATTGACGTTTATCATATCTGTTTTTCTTCTTTCTTTACTTTTACTTGTGTCTCTTTCTAGCTTTTTGTCCTCTTATGTTTGTTGATATATATTTTATATATTAGAGTTTTGAGTAACTATACTATTTGTTTATAATGCAAAAGAAGGTGGATTTTTATTTCCCCCAGAGGAGCCTGAAACACTATTTCTGATTCAACTAAGATCAATTTAATGCTGTGTGATAGTGATCAGTGTTAGTGAGCAGACACGCGTTTATATTCTTATGTGAAATGTAAAACCTGCCCAGACATGAAAGATAAAAAACAGAAGACATCCTGCTTTTTGGAAGGAAGCATCCGATACAAGTTGGACTGGAAGCGTCACTTTTCTATTTAGCACAGAAAAGTTTGGCTTTTTGGAATTTATATGCAGGATTTTTGTGGTGTTTTGGTTCATATTGCATTGCACCTATTGTAAGTAAGGAGGAAAGCATCAGCTAAACGAGACGTAACATATTGTAGACCCTCCAGAAAAACGCGATTCTGCGATCGCAGAATTTACCGCATAATCAGCAAAATAGCGCAGATTTTTAAAAAGCCGCATATTTATCAAAAGGCCGCATAATCCCCCCATTTTTCCACACAAAGTTGAGAAGAGAAAAAAAGTGAACTCGTCTTGACGTGACGTCATCAGCTCGCGCATCACAGAATGTAAACAACACTGTATAGAGCTCATTTACCAACGAACATTTCTACTAAAGACCGTGCAAAAAGTGGGGGGAAACTATTCTGCATCCCGTGCAACTGTGTGTTGCAGCATAAGGGAAAATCGACGGTGGCGAACCACTTTGATTCATTCAAACATTCGAAAATGCTTTCTGCTGCTGCGGACAAGAAAGCCATTCAACTCCCGTTCACCGAGGCATCAACCTCCAAAACCCTTTCGAGGGCTACAAGAAACGAAGTGAGTAGCCTACAAGATTGAAGCTGGTCAGATAACGAACGAGTAAATGAAAACAGAATGAGGCGGAGAAGTGTGTGTGTGTGGGGGGGGGGGGTTAAAATAGCCCAATTGCTTTTACAATAAATAAACATTGAATGTGTTTAATTGAATAGTAAAGGGGTTTAACGTTAGTGGCAGGTTGTGTGTGAGAGAGAATAAATAAGACAGCCCAATATTTAAAAAAATTGTTATTCTTTCCCCCCCGCATTTTTATTATATTTCGCAACTTTCCGCATATTTCCTAACTTCCCGCAATTTCACCGCATAAAATCACATAAAACCCCGCATGTTTAATCGCATAATCAAGGAATTTAGCCCGCGTTTTTCTGGAGGGTCTAATATTGTAATGTAAAGGCTGACATTTTTCCATGGCAGAAACACCAATTCAATTCAACTCCCAGTAATAATATAGCAGCAATGTATTGAAGCTGGTTTACTTTTACACATCCGTACCAACAGTATCACAAATGGTATCAGAGTGCAGGCTCTCGTACTGAATAAACCACTGTTTTCTTACCTTGATAGTCATCTGGTTGAGAAGGTGACCGGTGTGGCAGACTTTGTTGTTGGCCCTCTGAAGCTCCGCCTCCAGATCATCTATCCTTTTCTGACCCTCTTGCAATTTACTCTGAACACAACATCAGATTAAAGAGATTTACAAGATATCTTACAAATGCAAAAACTGTGGACACGTGTATTTGTACAGTCTGATATGTAATGTGTATAAAGTGGTGAAAGGATGTGTACCTGGAGCTCCTGGTTCTTGGTGTAGTAGTCGTCCCGGCCCTGCTGCAGCTGTCTGATCTGACTGTGCAGTCGCGTCACCACCGTCTCCCGGTCGTCCCACAGCTGCCTGTAGCGCTGCTGCTCCACCTGCAGACTCTCCCTCAGAGACACGATGTCCACGCTCTGCAGGTTCAGCTGGTCCTTCTGCACACACACACACAAATGCACAAAATAAGCACAAAGTGTGAAGCGGTTAGAAAAAATAGATCTTTTAAAGCACTTTGCAGCAGTTTGTGCAAATCCAGACGGTCTTTTATGCTGCGTTCACACTCCTGGAAAAAGTGTCCTAAAATGGAATGTGTTTTCTGTGCCCGTGTGACTCAGGGGGTTTTTTGTAATAGGGTGAACAGAAAAATCACATGGAGTCTGATCTCTCTGGAATATGATTTGGATTACTTTTATTGGACAACTAAAATCAGATACAGGTTGGACTTTTATTTCACTCTAGATGGAAAAAGTCATTTACATTCTCTGCTAGCCCGATCCACTAAGCGAATAGAAAAAAGACATAACTCCTGCTAACCACTGCTAACAAATCAAACCGCAAAAGCTTACGCAAGTGGCCTTCATGTTTCATTTCCTATGACAGCATGCTAAGTGTGATGGGATTGTTCTTTTTGCATTTGGGTCAATCCAGAAACATGACCAGTTCACACAGGAATCTGACATCGGACACATGTAAAAGGAAAAAGCACAAAGCCTTGCAGTGCGAACACAACCTTACTGAGGGCCTTTTCCCCCTTAACAAAACTCAATTACCAAGCACGAGTTTCCGCTGATTGCTGCATGAATGTGTCAGTGTTTCACCACTTTGTTTACATTTCATCCCATGAGACAGAACAGCCTTCTTTGAAAGTATCACTTGTTGTCTGGGTAACCAAAACAACTTCAGTCACAGCTTCTCTGCGGCGTCCTACATATGATTCTTGACTCATTTGACAGCTGGAGTTTTTAAATGCCTCTGGAGATGTCTTTGAAGTATTTAGATGTGTTTTTATGTGGGGCTCATCTCATGAAAAAGATAACGTGCAAACTTGCCATGGCGTTGTTCTGCTCCTCCAGCGCGGTGGCGTTGATGATGCGGCGGAGGAGGCGGCGGTTGCGCACGGCGTGCTGCTCCCTCTTGTAGCGCTCGTACAGCAGCTGGTTGTGCAGCAGCAGCAGCTGGCTGCGCAGCGTGTGGAGCTCGTCCAGCGGGGCCGAACCTGGGGAGCCCGCGGGAAGAATAGTGTAAATAACAAGGTCGCAATCATGACACACATTAAGTTTAAATGTGCATCAAGGTTTATTATATATTACACATTTCAAGCAATAGTCAGGTTTTCATCATTAGGATTGTAGTTAATACTTTAATAGAACTGGAGTTAGAGTGGAAGGGTTGCAAATCAATTGTTTTGACAATATGCATATATATTAAATATTTGTATTCTATTCATCTTATTATTGCACATTTGTATTTTAAATATATTATATTTTTAAATATATATTTATGTAATTTTTTTTTAAATACTGTATAAATACTATGGATCTTATATTTTGGGATATTTTAATTGAAAAAAAACGGGCGGAAAAAGGATGAGCTTTTGCACAAAAGATACATACAACTCTTTTAACAGTCCAAGACTTTGAACCTCTACCTACTTCTGTTGGGACAGACTAAAATCTGACTGTCGCAGCATAACAAATATCTCAAGGACCAAAAGTTAGCCTTGACCATCTGGAGTAACAGCAATGATTTTGTTTATCTACTATTTGATTAAAGACTTTCATACATAAATCTAATCTGATCTTGAGTACAGCATTTACTTTTTGAAAACTTTCGATTCTATTATTAAATCAAAAATGGTTTCAAATGAAAAGTAAGGTTAGGCGTCGGAACAAAAGCGTTTTTTTGTATTTGCAAAGGACATTTTTGAATTACATACCAAAATGCTAGAATCTAATTAGGTGGAGACAAGTTAGCTGCATTGTGCTAAGACTTTTTCAGTTTCAAGAAATGATATAATAAGATTACTAAATCTGCACTTAAACTAATCACTTGTACCTTGGCTCATGGCTCATGGTGCAAACTTCCCGCAGCCAAACAGGATTGAAAACAACCTTAAAAGGTGACTGATCCATATCCAGTGATAGGATTATATCAGCTTGTCTTGGATTTGAACCACTGACCTGATTGGTTAGAACTCTACTTGGCTGACCTTAAAAAGGGACTGTTCGTATGTTTGAAGGTTGTATTAAGTAAATATCTAAAGTCATTTTATTACTTACTGTAGATGACAATCTGCACACCTCCAGTTTGGTAAAAACTACGGCACACAAGTTAAAGAGGCACTATTTAGATTTTGGGGATTTTTCCCTTTCCTATAGTGTGTGATATAGGTTTTCGTGCATGTAAATGGTCTGCAAACGCTAAAATCCCAAAGTTACCTCCAGAGGGAGTTTCTATGTATTCTGCAAGGTAAAATATCTGTATTGAAAAAGGGGTTTGGTGTGTTTGAAGAGCCAAACCTTAAGCTGACCAGTTTGATACCCATCACGGATTTTAAACTCATTTTAAAAAAGCTGGAGAAATCATCTGTGGGTGTTTGCACCGGCTATATCTGACTGTATATGGATTTCAATGACTACTTTTTTTACGATGTTGTATTTTAGTGTTGCCTCTGTGTTTAGTGTCCTGTCTGTCTGTAACTTTGTGTGGTAGTGTTACCACTGAACAAGTCTCTCTTGAAAATGAGACCTTGTGTCCCAATGAGATTTTAGACCTGTATAAATAAGGGTTAAATTAAAAAATTAAAAAAAATTAAAAAATATATATAACCGTTTTAGTTCTCTGATCAGAAAGGGCTGTAAAAAATACATGTTGGTGCTGCCCCCATCCAGAACAATGCTTAGCTTCCTTTCTCATACTCCTGTGTGTTCCTCCAAACTAGTGGCATGCCGACAGCCCTCGACTTTAAAACAGGCCGACTTGTGGATCAGTATACACATCTCAACCTCAAGACATCCGTACTATCCCTTGAAGGCTGCTTTAACCATTTAAATCACATTGTTAAGATATTAAAAATGTGGGAAATGCTGAACCCTTTCAAGATAACGCTGCACACAGAGCTTCACTTGCTAACGTGTACAAAGGGGAAGAGGGCAGAGAAAGAGCCTTCAGAGGAAGATTCCCATGAGAATCCGATCCAGAGAGGTCACATCGGTTTGCAGAGTTACAGAGAAATGACTCCCATCACACAAACCCGGGGAGATGATTACATTTCAGTTGTAATTACAAGTTGGCGGAGAGTTTAAAAAACAACAGAGTGTTTCTGTTTTCTTGTCAGCTGGAGAAGATTAGATTCTGGCTCTGCTTGACTGAATGCACACAGGGGAGGTAAATAAACGGGGAGTAAATCTCTAATAAGTGGCAAACTTTTCGAATTTCTGAGTTGATCGGGTTTCTGCGTGACTGTGGGAACTTTGTGCTTCTCGATAAAACCCTCCGCTGAACAAATTCCCCGTCTGTCTGGGTGACGTTTTTAACATGCTGTTCACGTCTCGGAGCTTGTGACGAATCACTAGTCATGCCTGAAAAACGCTCCATCTGCAGTCCTCATAATAGAGTCTTTTATCAGTGTACGGCAGTGCTGCGCTGCCAGTGTGTTACCTCCAAAGTGCGTCCAGTCAGCTGACTTACTTGGCAAAGGTAATCTGGAAAAAAAGGAGAGAAAGAAAAACATTTTAGAAAGATGATCTGCCTCGGATGTTTCTCTCTTAAGCTGCTCAGGATAAGACCGTAAATAGAAGTCCTTCCAGTAGCCATTTAAATATGTGTATAAATAAGAGCTTGTGGTTTTTGGATTGGGAAAAAATATTGCTGTGTCCAAATTCATCCATGTTTTATTGACGTTGGTTGTATTACAAAACACAGTACATCTCAAACCAGGTTTTCCCAGTTTACCGCAAGTACTGTGCCATATTCAAAAGGAAACACAGGTGGTGCCAGTTCAAACAGGACACATGCCAGACTTTTGTCCTGCTTTTGGATGTTCCAATTAAAGAAGTGATGGACCCAAGCAACAGGCAATAACATTTTCTATGTTGTACGGATTTTACTGATTTAAACGTGTTGAGTTTATCACAATAAGTACAATAAATATCAGTCAAAAAAAAAAATCTATCCACACCGTTTATATTGTCATTTACACCAACTTTATGTGTATGTAAAGCAACCTGTTCCTTTTTTCATATTTGCTTGTATGTGTAGTCGTCAGAGGTTTGAAGTCCTTTCTGGATTAATTTACTTAATATTTTAACTTTAGTGTATTTTTGTAATTACATTAAATAATTTAAATCTTTATTTATTTCCCAAAAATATAAACACAACTATCTCAGCAGCAATTTAAAAATGCAGGAGATATTTGAATGTTTTAAATTAAGTATCTTTTGTAATTGTTTATTTTTTAAATGAATTACATTTAAATAAAAAAGCCATTTAACAATATAGTAAAAAAGTGGAGGGTGATATATTATATTGTTAAAGAATAAACTACCAAACAGCATTTATAATAATATAAAAATAATAATATAAAACCATCTGAAACAATAGAGTATCGCAAACACTTGAATACAAATAGAAGTAAATACTAAAACCAAAAGAAACTAATTACATTGGGCAATTTGATCTTAAATATTATATTGTAGAAATGTCACTGCTGCAGTCTAATTATTGGTTTCAAGTATTTTGATATAAAAACACTGCATGATACATTTAACAAGGTTTCAAAAATAAACATGCCTGACTTTTTTTCTCGAATAAAACTGCTTAAAAATGTGTTCAAAATTCAGCGAGGTGTGTCCATTATAAACCTCCTGCCTTGATAGACATAGCTATTTAAAGGGGGCGTGGCCTAACTGTACCAATATGACTGCCATGTTGGCATTTAATGCAATGAACACTAGCAGCCAGTGTTTGGCTCTGAGGAAGACAGGCGTGGGGGTGATAGATGAGTGAAATGAGTGAAGCCAGATTGTTCTGTGTCCAGAGTTGACTCTGCTGACGCGCTTGTATTATTGGCTCTGAACGGTTTGCTGTGTGTGGAGAAAGAAAAAAGGGCCGACGGACTCTGAACAATGTCGTGCTTGTTCTCAACGGGCTGTTTTCTTTGGCCGCAGTAACAGACTGGAAGCTACCTAGGCAGGCTGAGCACAGGAGAGAGCTTTGATGTAATCTGTTTACCGAGTGTGTGATCAACATGAGTTTCATACAGAGTAAAGAACTAGCGAGCACAAACACCTCCTCCACGGCTGCACTGTCCACTACATGAGATCATTTAGTCACAAAAAGTAGTGGGAATAATGGGGTTGTATTGTTATAAATTGGAACCAAAATGGCTGCATTTGCTATACTTTTTTGTGTGTGCCAGGTAAACTTTCCATGGTTGCAATATATAACTTTCAGTGGTTTCATGCCAGGATAAAAAAAACATGAACCACTGTCTATTCTATCCCCAAATCTTCAACAGTCAACTTGATGAACGACAGAGAAGGGAGGGTCCGGCTTGCGCTCGTCACAGCCCCATGCTCACACAACATGTGTGCACACGGCACGGTAACGCTCTAATGCAAGTATGCTATTCCACTCACAGATAAAGCGCTGTGTGTGTCTGACGGCCGATCATCTGACGAGTTGGTATTCTGGAGCTCTGCTGTCATGTGGCAGTGACAGCAGAGAGTCAAACAGTGCACCCTCGACACATCTTGTAGAACTGTATGCCTTGTGAACAATTGTGGGGAAATCGTCTCAATATGCTATGTACGTGATTTGAGGATTATCGGATGAGTGTTGTTAAATAATAAGGCTGAAAAAGAGTTAGGGTTAGGTGCAAAAGTAAAATGGTGGAAAACCTCTTTACACGACAACGATTCTGAATAATTACATAAACCGGCCATATAACCTTGAATAAAGTTACGAACTCATTTGAAGTTAGCCCGGTGTTTCCCATAGAATTTGATTATATTTGTGGGGGCACCGCACCGCCCAAAAATATAATTTACAATTTAGGCATTTAGCAGACGCCTTATTCCAAAGTGACTTACAATGACCAATTACAGGGACATTCTCCCTGGAGTAACCGAGAGCTAAGTGCCTTGCTCAAGGGCACACTAGTAGTGGTGTTCCAGGAAGGATTTCAACTCGCAAGCTTCCGATCATCAGCCCACCTCACTATCCATTAGACAACCCAAAAAAATAAATAAATAAATAAATAAATAAAAAAAAGATAATAATAATATATATTTTTTTTTGAATGAGATCCATTTGTGGTTGACGATATTTAATTGTGGCGGCCTGTCACAAATAAATCAATGTATGGGAAACACTGTAGCCCCTCACCTCTTGAGAACTTTATCATGGGTGTCGCTCCCCTGCTGAACAAGGCGATCCAGCACCTCCAGTGGCGAAGCGGTCACTACCCCCTCCTCCTCCCCGTCCTCCAGGCCCTCCTCCTGCTGCAGCAGCCTCTCCAGCGCCGCCTTGTGCACCGCCTCCGATGTCTTCTGGCCCACGAAGAGCGAGGCGGCTCGGGGCAGAGCCAGGTCAAAGAACGACTCGTAGGGCACCATGGCCCCCGGGGTCTTGCAGCAGGGGCTCGGGGAGAACATCCCAAACTTGCTCACCTCGTCGTCCGGAGCCGAAGGGCTCCGGTGCAGGTGGTGGTCGATGGGGGTGAATCCGGACTGGAAGGACCAGGACTGATCGAGGGCTGAACTCCTGCTGTCCCCCGCTCCCCGTCCTTCTCTTTCGCTCCCGACCCCGCTGGTGCTCGCGGTGCTCTCCCCTTTGTCTGGCGTCGATTCAACAGGGTGGGTGACGGGGTCTCCGGACTGGGCGTTGGAGAGGGTCTTGTCTTGTGCCTGACAGCCAGTCAGAGTCTCAGTGGTGTGGTAGAAGGGCGAGTCGAAGCCCCTCAGGCCCGACAGCTCCTGCTTCTCCTCGGTGATCTTCAGCAGCTCCTCAGTGATGGCAGCTGCACCGGAAACAACATAAGGAGGATTTTGGAGGCTTTAAACCTGCATGTATGTTCAGAATGCCAATATCTGTGCTTAAATATTTCTGCCGGCGCTTCAAGTGCCAAGTACCTGCTATCCTTAACAGAAAGAAAGAAGATTTCTGGGCTTCTGCTTTCCCCCCAAAGAGAGTGGAAATGTTTAAGTCTAAAGCAGCGAGCTTTGGCAGCAGATCTTGTACCATTTGGCAGATGCTCTGATCCAAAGCGGTTCACAGAACTGTAGGTGCATTTATTTTTAGTACGAGTGGCTCAAGTGGGATTTAAACCAATAACTGTGCAGAGCTAGCTAAACACACAGGCATATAAACAGGGATGTGTTAGTATTTTGGATATTTTACTAAAAGTGCATGAGCTCAGGTTCTTTTAGATGAAGTGAACTCTAAAAGAAAGATCCTCACATAACAGTAACAATATCTGAATTTTGCATTTGGTACAAATTGTGTTACACCCTCATGGTAATTATTATACACATTAGAAATGGTCTATGCTGCTTTTATGGGCTATGTTCTTTATAAATAAATATTGTTTTACTCCTGGAACTGGATAAGCAGACTTGATTCAGGAAACCCTGTGGTTTGGCTCATGTTTTTTCGAGCCTCCACGCCTCGTCAAAGAGAACTCAAAAACAGTTCATTCCTTCTTTCTGGGACGGCCCAATGTAACTTAAAATTTTGTTTTGGTGGATATATCCCACAATGTGTCCCGGTGTTTTTCTATGCTGAGTCAAACACTGATTGTATGTTGTTATTGATTTATTACCAAGTGGATACTCACCCTCTTCCCTCTCCTTCTCTGTTCTCAGCTGAAGCTCCAGCTCCTGCTTCTTCATAAAGACCGACAGCTCCGTCAGAGTCATGGAGATGATCTCAGCAGCTCCTGCATCTGATGAGGAGGTGTTTTTAAAACAGACGTGTGAAAAATAACATCTCCAAAGCATAAACACAACAAGTAACTAAGGCTGGAGCCACACGAGAACGGTAACGCAAACTAACCAAAATAGTTATCAAAAAAGTCTTCCGTCCACACGCAACAGGCACCAGAAACGTGTCCTTCCACACGAGACCGCTCGACCCGCTGTAGTACATATGCCAGGCCTGTAAGTGGCGCTGTACTTCCGCCACAAAATACACCAAAAGCAGTGAAGAAGACTTCCGAGCATGGTCTCCATGGTTGCCCTTCTGTTTATTCTCCGCGGTGGATTTAGCAGCAGAGGTGGGGAGAGGCGGGGCTCTTTTTCTCCCTCAGCAGCAGCTGATCTCTCTCTCCGGTCCGATTAGACTTCACTCGCGTTTATGTCCATATCGATCAGATCTAGCTAATGATATGACTGCCTGAGTGTCAAAGGACACCTAACAAATAAGCGACATTTTGACCGGAGAATTTTTGATTTCGGCTAACGGGAACTCTGCCGTGCGGGGGGGTTCTGCTGGAGGCACCTGCTGGGTGTACTGTCCGGCGAGATACCGGGACCTAGCTCAAAACACTCGGAAAACTGTTGTTGTTGTTGGCGAAACACATCAACAATGACGCGGGTGACACGGGAGTGAGCAGGAGAGGTGGGGAGAGGCGGGGCTATTGCGTCATCGTTATCAGAAAATGATCGTATAGGGCGTAGACACGGAGCCGTTCGCCCCCCCAGAGCGTTTCATCCGCAGCTCTACCTACCTTGGGACCCGTTGTCGTTATCTGCATTTCCGTGTCGGCCTTGTGTGGCCGAACCGTCTATATTAGGGATGTCCCGATCACCTTTTTTTGGTCCCGATCCGATTCCGATCATTTGATTTTGACAATTTGCCGATAACGATTTTTCCCGATCCGATCTTTATGCAATGCATTAAGAGAAAAAAAAGACAAAAAGCGTTCAACTTGTCCCTTAAGGTTATTTTTTTATTTAAATTGGATATTCTATCCAACATGGATATAGCTTATTGTTTTCACAGCAGCATTGGATCAGTTCAGTTGTGCAGCATTGGATCAAAACAAAATAAAGCTTATCAGTACTCGTTAGCTTACTGCTACAATTAGACACTGCGCCCTGCCCACTCTGTTGCCAGATTTGAGAGAAATAAGCAACCAGGTCTATGAAAACAAGCCCCAAAGAAGCAACACATACATGATGTTGTGTCATTTGAAACTAAAACTAAGGCCTCAGGATGACTTTAAGAATTGAACATGGTCATTTTTGTTTTGAAACATTGAATACAACATTTTTAAAAAGTATTTATATATAAAAAAATAAATTAAAAAAATCCCGATCCCCGATTTTTTTCTCCCGATTCTGATCTTTTGAAAATCACGTGATCGGCTCCGATCCCCGATCACGTGATCGGATCATCTCTGGTCTATATGATAGAGAACTGTAGCGGATACGACCGTTACCGTTCTCGTGTGGCTCCGACAATAAGAATATTGGTAAAGATGTTCGTAACACAACGATATCACTGGGCTCTGGTTTCAGACAGAGGGTGAAAAGAGGTGCTGCAGCACAGGCAGTATGGGAACAATAAAGACCTTATAGAACATTAAAGCATGGAAACATGTCACAGTAGAAGTCACTTTAAAGAAAGTAAACATGTTTTTTTTTTTACGGTATAATATCTGCACCAAAAGATTTATGAGTTCCATGTTTGTGCCATTTCCAAAGAAGGAAGTATTCTGTAGATTGTAGTGAAAGTCTTGCCCCATTGAGTAAAATGTGACAGAAGCAATAGAAACGCCGGCTAATGAACCAAATTCAAAATCAAAGTTTAGCAACAAAACGAGAGCTCAAGCTGAGTTTCAATTACATCCAGGCTAATTGAGTCCATGTTGGATCCTGTTGTATTGCAGCAGGTCTGCCTGTCTATATGTTAAACACCTGGATCAAATGTCAGTTCTGATCATGTGGTACATCATTGTCCCCTCAGAAGCCAGACACATCTGTAAAAGGTGTACAATTATCTCTAATTTCACACCTTTTTACCGCGACTGAGTTAATTGCTTTCTCTGTTTCTACTAGGTCTTTTCAGGTTAGACATATTTTGGCTCCGGACAAATTATTTGCGCCTCTGACTGCTCTCTGGTCCTTTCCAGATAGACAACTAACCATGCTTGTTCCTAGAAGTCATTTCAGATACAATTGGGAGGCTGTGGCTCAGTAGATAGTGTGATGGACTTCGAATCAGGGGGTCGCGAGTTCGAATCCCACTGCAGTCAGCATGCCGTTGTGTCCCTGGGCAAGACACTTCACCCCAAATTGCTCCTGTGGGGATTGCCCACAGTACTCAATGTATGTAAGTCGCTTTGGATAAAAGCGTCCAACAAATGACATGTAATGTAATTGAAAAATGTAGGGCCGTTACTTTGGAATTACTGACGGTCAATGAAAGTGTTGAGACTCGTCGAGACTAACCTCTGTTTGCGGATCCTTCTGCGCTCTTCTCTGTCTCTTTCACGGGCTCCTGTCTCACCAGCGCAGGCTTACTGCTCTCTCCTTGTCGGCGGTCCTGGAGAGTTACACAGACAACAGTATTAATAATTAGTGAAGGATAATATTTGTTGTGGTTTACTTCAGCTCCTGAATGAGAACATTTCAACATTCCCCGTGAGGTAAAATGCGTGCATAACAGTCTGATTAGAGACTCTTTGCTTATTTCTGCACCAGAATAAAGAACATTTATGAGACAAGAACCCAAACAAGACTCAAACGAGACAAAACAATGATGTGAGTTTACTGATATACTGACTTCAACCTTCTTTTGCTGCTTTACAAAAATCAAACATTTCAATCTTGATAAATAAATGTCCTTTCTTGCTATCAATGAATTTAGTTTTCAAGATAATAGAATATTTACTTGGATCTTCCTCATAAAGCCACATAATAATAATAATAATACTTATTATAGCACCTTTCACAGAAACAGAATTCACAAAGTGCTTCACAGGCAAGATCAAAAGTCAAAGTTAAGACCTCCGAAACATGAATACAATAAGCACATGAGGCAGACATTTTAGGTCAACATAAAAACAAAACACAGACCATGTGGAGCCCTGAAAGGAACAAACACAATAACAGAAGACATGACACACATCTCAAGTAGAAATAAAAGCCAATGTAAAAAGAGAGGAACAGGATCTGGAACAAAATTCAGAAAAACAGCCTGCTGGAAATTAATATTCATCACAAGGTCATTGACCCTTTGCAATTCTGTTACTCTGAAAACATTCAAGTTCATGGGGTGTGGTGTAATGATGTGAGCATGGAGGGGGGAGAGCATACCTTTCTAGGTGGACTGGACTGGACTGTGTTGGCTGGTAAGGAGATTATGGGGAAGTCATCTGATAGGCTGGGAGGCGGGGAGGAGGTGGCTGGAGTGCTGGAGGCAGGCGTTCCTTTCCCTCCTGCTCAGGAAACGATCAGCAGGAAAGACAATTCCAGTGTTACTTAGTTAAAAACACTACAGTCAATCAACAGCTGTTTTAAACCTGGTGTGAGTGTGTACCTGATGTGCAGTGAAAGCGGCTGGGAAGGTGTGAGGCACTCTGGGAGAGCTCTAGGTTGGGCGACATGCCCCTGGAGGAAGGGGGCGTGGCCATGCCGCACAACGAGGAGGGGCTCCACAGAGGGTCCTTCCCCCCGCAGGAAGAGTTGGGTTCACAGGTGGAGTTCTGCATAGAAAGAGACAAAACAGTACAATTATTACAGAAAAGTAAGAATAGTTTAGCAGTTTGGCGGCAAGTAGTTTTATTTTTAGGATACGGTCTGCAAATGGGGGGGAAACAGCTACCTTAGCTCTGTTCATTTGATATATAAGTGGCGAGACTACTTGTTCCCTCCTGCTTGATTCTTTAACAGGGGTAGACATTAAGGGTAAAATGCCACTGGCCCTCCTTAAGAAAATTAACACATTTGTTGCAATAATAATTTATGCACTAACTACATTACTTGTACTACAACATTTGAATAATCAGTTCTTCCTCATTTTCCTCAATTGTTCATATTTGGTTTATTAAAATAATGATATTGTGGTCATTGTTAAAAAATGTCTGCTATTATTATGAGTATTATTATTTGTATAACAAACTTTCTGCTTTCCTGTCATCAGGAGTTAGAAATGTAATGGCTATGTATTAGATTAGATTAGAACCTTCATTCTCCTAAACTGCTGGGACATTTCCCTATAGCCAATACCTTTATATTGTCTACTCTTCACTTACTTGTCAGCATAGGTCGGCATTGATGTACAGAGCCGACAGAAGACCTTGTTTATATTGGCATCATATTGAGAGGTGCAGTGACGCGTCATAAAACCAGGAAGTGAGCTGCTGGTTCCCCCGACAAAAAGCAATGGGATTTCTCCATAGGGTTTTGGAAAATAGCTTGAAATAAGGTCTGTGGAAAACGAACCTGTTTGATAAATGCACGTTTTGTTCAGCCGGATAATCTCCACATGTCTACCCTACTTTTATAATTTTCTAATCATAAATGTAATCGATGGGTTTTAGGACGCGTCACTGCACTAGAAGCCAACTCCATTGATCAAGCTGGCTGAAACGTTCTCTCCCTCTTCTTCTCATGCTCCCTGTCACTCTCCTTTAACTCCTCCGGTGACTTTCTTTTATTTGAAGATTGTTTTTTGCCCGGCGCTTGGCCGGTTACCGCTGGTATTAAAAACATTTTGGCGAATGGTTAGGTGGCGCGATAGTCTGTAGTGAAGGAGCGCGCTCCCGCTCACGGGAGCCTGCTCGCGCTGCGCTCCGCAGCAAACAGCTGTTTGCTTTTCACCCGACAACCGACTCACGAAACGCTATGTTGTAGCGTTGATAAACGAAACAATTTATCTAAATTGCTAGTCAAAATACCAATACCACAGGACAATTATTTTAAAGCAATATTTTTAGTGCCCCGAGCGGGCAAGTGGAAAGTACGTTATGCTGGCCGGGGGTCTCTAAATAGTGCTTCCGGGCCAGCGGGCCATTTATAATGTCGAGCCCTGCTTTAAGGATAGCTAAGATAACCTAGCCTCAAATCCACAGACCAAATCGCAAAAGTGAACCTGTCATTTCATTTTGAATTTTCAATGTGTTCAGCAGACATAGAACAAAATGAGGCAGGACACAATCCGATGAAACTACAACCAATCAGATTGGCCAACACAAAATTACAATATTAAAGCCTTGTTCACAGAAAGTGTTATGGTCCTATTTGGTCATCTTAAAATGGCAACCCTGGCTTGTTATACTTGCCATATCTCCTATTCTGCTTATGTTACAGTGCCTATTTTGAGCATCATCAATCATCAATATACAGTGGGGCAAAAAAGTATTTAGTCAGCCACCAATTGTGCAAGTTCTCCCACTTAAAAAGATGAGGCCTGTAATTTTCATCCTAGGTATACCTCAACTATGAGAGACAGAATGGGGGGAAAGAATCCAGGAAATCACATTGTAGGATTTTTAATGAATTAATTGGTAAATTCCTCTGTAAAATAAGTATTTGGTCACCTACAAACAAACAAGATTACTGGCTCTCACAGACCTGTAACTTCTTCTTTAAGAGCCTCCTCTGTCCTCCACTTGTTAACTGTATTAATGGCACCTGTTATTCTCGTTATCAGTATAAAAGACACCTGTCCACAACCTCAAACAGTCACACTCCAAACTCCACTATGGCCAAGACCAAAGAGCTGTCCAAGGACACCAGAAACTAAATTGTAGACCTGCACCAGGCTGGGAAGACTGAATCTGCCATAGGTAAGCAGCTTGGTGTGAAGAAATCAACTGTGGGAGCAATTATTAGAAAATGGAAGACATACAAGACCACTGATAATCTCCCTTGATCTGGGGCTCCACGCAAGATCTCACCCCGTGGGGTCAAAATGATCACAAGAACGGTGAGCAAAAATCCCAGAACCGCACGGGGGGACCTAGTCAATGACCTGCAGAGAGCTGGGACCAAAGTAACAAAGGCTACCATCAGTAACACACTACGCTGCCAGGGACTCAAACGACAAAATGATTGATCCTTGCTATAGTAACCCAGAATCCACAGATTTCTCCATTACATTTAAATTCTTCAATGTTTCCCTAATTATTCAGCTGTATGTCTCAGAGTCAAATCCTCAGAGAGACCCCAGGGGGTAAAATAACACCCATCCCTTGTGTGGCAGACCCAATAATAGAAAGGAAGGGACTTGATCTCTATGGCAACCAGCCCTAGGGAGTGACTACATAGAGGTGGCATGATGAGTACGGTGCACATGTTTAATTCCTGAGTATTGATCTGCCTGCTGACTTTGATGACACAAAAACTGCCCACTCACTTCCTGTCCGCTCTTTTACAGAACATGGATGGTTGATGTGAATGAGAGTAATGTGTGGTTTTCAGAGGAATGCCCTGACATAGGGAGTGTAAACATGTCCGCATTTACAAGAGTTAGCAGCAAACAGAAGATTAACGGCATGTAGCTCCATTACTACCCTCTGAACCGTGATTTTGACAGCTTTTAACCGCATTACGGATGATCTTACCTGCCGTCTGGAGGTCTGTGGGCTGCGGGGGGAGGACTGTGTCCCTGAGAAGGGGGGCAAGGACAGGGGAGGGGGGAGCCGCGGAGTCGAGAACGGGGTCGAAGAGGAGCTTCCTGTTGGCGAGAACACAAATAGTCTGATCAATCTTTCAATGGATGCACCTGCCGACCTGCAGTGGTGTTTCTTTAGTCTTCGGACGACACTGTTTGATGACTACTCGTTCAAAAAAGATTCACATCAAAAACACAAGTGTTTAACTGAAAAAGGCCTATTATGGCTACAAATAACATTTTCATTATCGAAAAGGATACAGAATGTTTCTTATTTGAAATTAAAAGTGAAATTGAAACTATACGTTTGACAAAGCAAGGAAACAAAAAGGCTTATTTTATCCTCATATTACTCCTAATATGTTTTTCAAAATATTTTTCCAGAGACTTTGTCTAGAGTTTGGTTTAAACTCAATAAAGTTTTAAGATTCAAATTCTGCTGTTCATGTTAAAAATCCAGTATAGACAGGAGAATAATTAGACAGTGTCACCACCTCTTTTAACACTGCAATCTAAAAATAAAGGCACTATCGTCTAAAAAAAAAAAAAAAAAAAATCCAGTATTGTTGAGGCTCTATCAAGTGTCACGTGTATGATGTGTTTCTGACCGTAGCTGCTGTGGAGGTCAGTGTAGGGGCTGGAAGTGCAGTCTTGTGGTCGCAGGTGGATTTGGGGGTAGAAGTTCTCAGGCATGGTGGCGTACCCCTCCTCACAGGAGGCCTCCTTCGGGTCGAGAGACACTTTGGCACATTCGATGACGATATCGTGGATTTCATACTTTTTCCACCTACAAAAAAGCATAGCACCGTTAGCCAAAGAGATGCAGTTGACTTCGGAAAATAGATTGAGAACGTAATTGTTCCGATTCTAGACAGAGCAGGAAATAATAACCTGGTGGGGTCCAGCTCGTGGTCCTTGGTTCCCGTCACCAGTTCTGGGTGAATACGGACGTGTTCAAGCATCGGCTGAAGGGAAAGGTTCAAAATCTTTGTTAGTTATCGGCTAAGAAAACTCGAATGAAGTGCAAGAAGCAGCAGGGATAACATCCTCACCTTCACTACTTCTTCAAAGGTTTCCATGTTCTCCTTCATGCTGTAATGGGAGCGCAGGTAGGACACGAAGTTGCACGGATACATCCCGTAGAGACGGTGGAAGAGGGAGTAGACGCTGGCGTGCAGGTGGATTAGATACACCTCAGAAACGTGCCCTGAACATGTGAAGAGAATTAAAGAAAAAAAGCACAAACTTGAACTGCGGCGATACACTACACGATATCTGGAAATAAAGATGGTAACTATAATTTTAAGTAGCCAAAGAGTGATTGACACTTTGATGAGATGTATTTCATATATATATATAAATTATATAAACAAATGATACCTTAACACCTACTCCCTCCAAAATAATATCATTTTTATGTGTATAATACCAAAGTGTTGCACCGAAATGTTTTGTGGGAAATGACAGGAAGCTCTAACCTGGATTCTTAAGGTTCCAAGACGCCAGGCGACCGAAGATGTCGAAGTACTCCCACAGGTGTTGTTTCCCAGCTTGAGGGATCATGGGTAACAGAGTGATCAACACCAGAACTCCAGTTATCAGCACCACTACGTCTGTGTCCGTCTGCAGGAGAGAGAACACGCAAGTATTCAAGTTAATGATAAAGTCAGAGATTAATAGTTGTTAATAGTTAAGAACATTTAATTGTTTATCCGATAAGATGGTCTCTTAAGTTTCTGAATGTCATTATAATGAGGGTGGCATTGCAGTTTAAGGGGTTTAACCATAGCAGTATTTAAGCTAAGCTAGTAAGGACAGGCATTGATAAGTAATTTATTGCCAATATTCAGCTTGTAGGGGGGGGGGGGGGGGGGGGTGTAGTAATCAGCAGCGAACCGCTTCAACACGTGTATTTCGGTCTATTCACGGCATTCTTTTTGTTATTCTACAGTATTGTTGTTTTATAGTTATTTGTTAATGTAATCCAATTTGTGTTCTTTGAAATTGAAAAGGATATTGCATTGTGTTTGTTATTTTCGTTGCAGTTGTATATGTCTTAAGTGTCATTTTGCTTGGCTTCCTATTTTTTATGGATATGCTTTTATTTTGAAGGCGAGTTAGCGCTGTTGACAGGAAGTTGTTGTTGCTATGGAAACAACGTGACGGAGATTAATGGACAAAAAGTTATATCTACATATGAAGACGGAGAAAGTAAACGATAACGTTTATGGTTAAGTGTTAGCACCCCCCGAAGAGGCACAAGCTCTTACGTTGATATTGGAGATTTCAATAAATTCAACAACAAAAAAACAAATAACGAAATTGAAACCCGAATAGTACTCCAACGAACGAATATTCGGGTACAGCCCTACTGATTACATAATGTTTTCAAGACACTAGTATTCAACATATTAATATTTATTTGACTAGAGAAGATGGAAGTAATTTTGCATCTATTTTCAGCTTTTTTTCTGCAGGAAATGTCTTTAAAAAAAACCCTGAGTTTTCTAACTGGCTGTTGTTTTTGAGGGAGTGTTATGTTTAATATTAACTATTCAAAAGGGGTAATTTGCTACTTTGGTAGAGCATGCATGTCATTTATTACAACCTCTCTTATTGTCTTAGTTTGGCAGAAAGAGGTGCAAGTGAGTCCAGGAAAGGTCTGTGTTTAGGTCGCTAGAACATCTTCCAACTGTACCGTAGGGCTGTACCCGAATATCCGAATATTCATTCGTTGGAGTACTATTCGGGTTTCAATATCGTTGTTCGGATATTCGTTTTTTCCCCGTTTTTTTTTCTCAAATTGAATTTATTGAAATCTCCAATATCAACGTAAGAGCTTGTGCCTCTTCGGGGGGTGCTAACACTTAACCATACACGTTATCGTTTCTTTCTCCGTCTTTATATGTAGATATAACTTTTCTCCGTTAATCTCCATCACGCTGTTTCCAATGCAACAACAACTTCCTGTCAACAGAGCCAAATCTCCTTCAAAATAAAAGCATGTCCATAAATAGGAAGCCAGGCCAAATGACACTTAAGACATATACAACTGCAACGAAAGTAACAAACACAATGCAATATCCTTTTCAATTTCAAAGAACACAAATTGGGTTACATTAACAAATAACTATAAAACAACAATACTAATACACGTGTTGAAGTAGTTCCACCCCCCCCCGAATATTCACTGCTGATTACTACCGAATATCTGGAGCCCGAAAAATGGTATTCGGGACAGCCATACTGTACCGTGGAGTTAAAGTTGGCAGGACAATACAGAAGGAGCCACATTTCATTTGGTTACCTTCAGGCATTTGAGCAGCGAGAGCAGCAGAGGGTATCGAGCGATCTTGTGGATCCAGGACGGCTGCTTGCGGATGACATGGCCGAGCAGAGTGAGGGTCGGCAGCCGGCAGGCCTGTTTGGTCATACACTCATTCATCTTGTCCAGAAGGTGCTGTGAACGAGGGAGGGAGAGCCGAGTTAGCTTTGTACTCAACACATCAGGGAGCAGGAGTGTTTCGTGTCATTGCCTTATAGGCAACTTTAATTCAGGGAACTTCATTTAGAATTGAGCTTTTTCCATTTCTATAGATATATGTATGCTCTATTTACAAATCAGCTGTTTGATTCTACTTTGATCTCTCTAATGGAAGTTCAGACTCCAGGATGGTAAGATCGTTTTGACTAGATGCAAATAAAAAGAGACTACAGAAATAATGAAAATCACCTCAAAGCCACAACAGATCCACATCTACGTTTTCCATGGCAATATGCAAATACTAATAAAAACAATAACAACACAAAGACAATTGATACTATTGTAACAGGACTGGGCAGATAAAGAGACAAGTGGTAGTGTAGCAATCACGACAGAGGCAGTGTTCAAGTCCAAAAAAGAGGCTTTATTGCTGTTAAACTCGAAAATACCTTTAACTATACAAAGGCTAACGTAGCCGGGCCGCTAACCGACTTACCAGCTTACAAAATGTTTCCTCACGCTGGGAGTCTCCTGCTCCCTCCATGTGCCACACACAACTGAGCAACTCTGTGTGCTTTGTCTCCCTTGAGGGAGGTATTAGCACCAGGTGTGAGGTCTCCACACCTGCTCCCAATACTGTTCATTGGAAGCGGGTGGAGCCACCTATTGGGAATGTAGGCGCCTCCCACTACTCTGCCTCTCAGTTCCTTACACTATTTTGAAGAGCTAAGGGCAACACCACCAACACACTTAATGTGTTGTGGTGATTTAAGTTCTGTTGTGTTCTTTGTTGTTTGTAACTCCTTCAATGATGTGACTCCTGGCAATCTGAAAATGCAGCGACAAAGACAGCCTGAAATATTTTGTCTCAATCTTTTTTGAAAGAAACTGAAGAGATTTTGCATTTTTGTGTCAACATTACCGCATCTAAAAAAAACGTCAGTGTTGAAATTGTGTTGTTTTTCTACATTGTTCTGCATAAAAGTGTAGACTTTTTAAAATATGTATAAGCTATCTGTGATCATTACTGTGTTTATGGTTCAATCTCCATATTATTCCATTATTTCACATGATTGGCTGGACCACTCCTGTCATCATATATCAGACCGACATAGATTAGATAGAGCTTTATTGTCTCCCTTAGGAGAAATTTGTCTTGGGCATCGAGAAAATAAGCAAAAAACATTCAGGTCAATCAGTCATAGATACAGAACAGAGATCACATATCACATGGCAAAGGAACAAACAAGAAACGTACAGCACTTTCCCTATTGCACATACATAATCAAATTGCACTTTTCCCTATTGTATTATACATAAATCAAATATTGCACGTTCCCTACTGTATTCATACACAATCAATATTTCACTATCCCTATTGCACCTATGCATAGTGTCCGTCAAATTGCACATATCCCTATTGTGTCCATACCTAATTACACATAATGCACTTCCCCTATTTAACCTTCTCGATTGCCCAAACTACACTGTAAACATTGCCCTCCGAACAACTCCTAACACAGCATAATCACAATTGTTTCTGACTGTTCAGCAGCTTGATTGACAGCGGAACAAAGGAAAACTTATACCTGTTCAATCTACAGTTTGGTAATCTATACCTTCAGGCAGCAACTCAAACTCTCTATACAGGATGTGTTTGGGGTCGCATGTGATTTTACGGCCTTGTTTTCTCACATCTCCTCAAATATCTCCTGAAGAGAGGATGGTGGAAGCATGCCAATTATCTTTCCAGCGCTTTTTATCAAGCTCTGGAGTTTTGATTTAGATTTAACTGAAAAGTTACCAAACCATGTTGTGATGCCATAACGAATAATAGACTCAATTGCTTCCCTGTAGAACATTAACATGACACATTTATCCACTCCATGAACCCTGAGCCTACGCAGAAAATGCAGACGCTGGCTTATCTTTGAGCATACCTGATCCACCTGATGGGCCCAGCCTAACTGAGCATCAAAATAAATCCCCAAATATTTAAAACTTGTAACCTGCTCAACTCCCTCCCTGTTGATAAGGACGGGCTGTGATCACCTACTGACTTGGGGTCAATGATCATTTCCTTTAACACCAGGTTGTGCGCCTCACACCACTTCACGACCTCTTCAATCTCAAGTTTATAAATAGAAATGTCTGAGTCTCTAGTCAGTAGACTAAGTATGGCTGTGTCATCAGAAAACTTTATAATGTGGTTGTGTGTGTGCTGACTCCTACACTCATTTGTGTAAAGTGTGAAGAGAAGAGGAGAGCTAAAGCAGCCTTGTGGTACCCCTGTGCTTACGACCTGTGTGTCAGAGAGGGTCGAGTTTACTTTCACCTGCTGCTGTCTTTCAGTTAGGAAGGAGTGATACCATCTGATTAAGTAAGGATTCACATCCATCTGTTTGAGCTTTTTTAACATAATTTGGGGAAGAATAGTATTAAAAGCTGAGCTAAAGTCCATGAACATTAATCTAGCATAAGCTAAAAGATTTTCCAGGTGTTTTAGAATAAAGTGAGTTGTAGAGGTCAGAGCATCATCTGTACCTCTACCATCGCTATACGCAAACTGGTAGGGGTCCAAGAGGTGTTGCACCTCAGTTCGCAAGTTCCCTACAATGATCCGTTCTAGTGACTTCATAACTATTGAGGTCAAAGCCACTGGTCTGAAGTCGTTGTTGTCATGTGTGCATGTTATGGTATGATGACAGACACATGCACATATCAGTTGGTGTACATAAATCAGGAGGACAGACTTTATTTATTTTTTGTCCCTCTCAAACTAAATATATTCAAAGTATGGATCGACAGTCACTCAGATCCTGTTTTCCGATAGGCAAAAAATGAATTTCACAACCAAATTGTGCAGTTTTACATCCACACGACCATCAAGCTGCTTTTCTCACCTTATCGTGTGGCTCTCTGACAGAGGAGAGGATATGCATGGCCTGGGCCGAATTTGTTTCCAAAAAGTAATCCACCAGTCCGTTTAGCAGCATGGACCCTCGCTCTTTAAGGGGGGGAAGTATCAGTTAGATAAGTTGCAGAAAAAAAGAAAGAAAGAGTAGTCTGGAGAAACAAAGATAAATGATTTTAAAAACACCACGCTGTCCTACCAGTGCTGAGATGCTCGTTGATGAGGCCTCGGATCTCATCTAGCTGCTGGAGGTCGGAGGTCTCGAGGAGCGGGAGGAGGTCCCCCACGTTGGGCTGCTCCCTGGCCATGGTGGTGGCAGAGCTGGGGGGAGGCAGCGTCTCTTTTACGGTGTCCGTCCCTGCCTGCCTGGAGGACTCCTGGGGCCACCCACCAATACAGTCTCCAGGCACCTCTGCATCGCACCGAGACAAATGCATAAACATTTCCCAGAGTTAGTTAAGAGCTCTGATCTTGGATTAGCAGTCACATGATATTACCAACTCATAACTGGGGAGCAGGGTTTGTGCATAACGGAAACAAATTGGAGTGTTGTCATTAATGAGGGCTTTTATGAAATTGACTCAGTCATGAAGAAGAAAGGCTCTGAGGAGGTAAGCTACATTTTTCAGTGACATAATGATCTTGAGATGATATCATCCTTTCAGACAGACTGGCTTCAGTTCCCATGAGGTCATCCCATTAGAGACGTTGGATATCTTCGACAATATGTTCCTATTTTTCATAGTTCTAATTAGGGATGGGAACGATTAACCACATTTTCAGAATTATTCAGGTATTCGAATATGAAAATGATTTATGATTATTTTTTATTGTAATTTTTTTTTTTTTTGATTACATATTCACCAAATTGAATAATTCAATGTATACGACAGTGCCATGGCTAAATGTGCTAGGTCTAAAGGTGTGTTTTGCTCCGCTTCGTCCACACAGCGGCTTTGGAAAAAGTTTGCCGGCGGGCGTGTCTGAAGCTCGACCAACAACCAATCATATGAATCTTCCGCCCCTGACACACAAGCAGCGGTTTGATTGGCTAGAGCTTGTACTGGCATATGATTTGATTGGCTGACGCTTCCACTGAAAGCTTCAGAAGCTTCAAAAGTTGAACATTGCTCAACTTTTGCAGCCTGAAACGCCAGGAAAGCGCCGCTCTGTTTCCCACAATGCAGTTCGGCGAAAAGTGACGTCACCCCATTCAAAGTAAATGGGCAGAAGCTTCCAACGCCGCTGTGTGGACGGGCCGTCACAGCGGGCAGAGCTGCAGGTGCTGATCTCTCTCTCTCTCGCGTCCGGTTATACTTCACTCACTTTTATGTCCAAATCCATCAGAAAGTTAATTTATGTTTTAAGCATGAAGCTGTAGGCCTATAGCTGTCAACTGTTCAAACTGATCACCAGTTCAATACTTTTTTCTTTTTTATAGGATATGTACATTTCGGTTAACCGTTTTTTTGGGGGTCGAATATGCTTTCAATTCCCATCCCTAGTTTTAATACTCATGAACAGAATGGCTTTGCTATGAGGACTCACACATTTTAGTGTTACTGAATTCTGTTGTATAATAAACAGAGGGTATTTTTACATGATATAGTCGGTCTTTCTATTGTTTCAAAAAGATACTAGAAACACCAGGACTGTTTTCATGAATTGCAATGTTGTATCTTTGTCAAGTGAAAGCAGTACCTTCTCACCACCTTTATCCTTCAGTAAAGCCCTTAGCCCCCAAATGCCTAACTGGAGAAGCTCAGATGCAAACAGTGGAAGTGCTGGGCCACTCTCAGGTGTGAATGTGCGAAAACTGTGAGTGTAAACAGGTCGTGAAAAAAAAAAGCACTGCTCTGAAACGTCCCTGCATAAATAAAGGTGCTGCTCACACAGGAACGTTTGCGTTTATGCACAGTATGCGTTTTCAAAAACGTCTTCCGTTCACACGTATTCGTTTCATTTGACGTGTCTGTTCACACGAGAACGCTGGACACGCTGTAGTACATATGCCGGGCCTGTAACTGGCGCTGTAACTTTCGCCACAAAATAGACCAAAAGCAGCGAAGAAGACCCCGGAGCATGGTTGCCATGCCATGCCATGGTTGTCTTTCTGTTTATGCTCCGGTGGATTTAGTAACATGTGGTAGTTCATGTAATTCTCCATGTCCACTTGTTGCTGATGGTTGTGGTAGAGGAGCTGTAGATTTTGCACTAACATCTGTAGCATGGTCAGTAGCATATGGGCTCAGAACAGTCTCATAATACACACATGCACACAGAAGGAATCAAACTTGTATTTCATGATCCGCAAAATGATTCACACTTGTATTTCCGGATCCACACTTGTGTTTTTCAATGCACAGACAAATGTGTACCGTTTCATATACATGTAAATAAAATCCAAATACTGAAAAAGGTTTTACAGATGTATTTTTCATCCTCACATATTTGTTTTCCGTTTAAAACCTCTGAACCTGCAAACACAAACCGCTTTCTGTGCACGGATCGCTGTGCATTCGTGTGTGGGTTTTTTGAGACTCCCCTGACGCTCACCCGATTCGTACTTTAAATGTTTTCTATCTATAGCCAATCAGATGTCTCCTTCATTCTAAGCCAATCACATGAGCGCGCCCCCACCAGGGTATGATTTCTTGCATTCATGACACATATACACATTTTGCGCTGTCCGGTCAGCTCGCTAAACAGAGGGTGGAGCTTCAGGTGATCATGCAGAGCTGCGTGTCGCCGTCAGACTCAGCAGCTGATCAGATCTCTCTCTCGCGTCCGGTTATACTTCACTCGCGTTTATGTCCATATCGATCAGATCCAGCTCTCCTGATCGGCCTTTATAGAGAGCACTGCTCAAACTATTTAGATTGAATATCGGCCTGTAATGACCGGCGGGGCTCCCCCCGTAGACAGTTCACTGTCTAGCACTGGCTTTGTAGTGCACTGATCGATTAGGCTAAGCTAACCTGTAGCTGCTCCCTCCACACTCACAACAACTTCATACAGACATAAATAAAGCAGCTGTATTGAAACACACATTTAAAACGGTTTTGCCTGCCGTTTTTGTGTACACACAAGCATTCATCAATGGTTCGGAAAGTGGCGCTGAACCATAATAATATAAAGGCGTGTATTTGCGTGCATTTCCTGTTCGGAAAGGCAATGTACTGAGAGTGGAGGTGTCCTGAGATTAGCGCCTGCAGGCAGGCTCCATGGACCAGTCAGCTCAGGACTGCGCAAAATGCGTAGGCCTACATGAAGCGCTACGTCATGAACGCAAGCAATCTACCCTCATGGGGGCGCGCTCATGTGATTGGCTTAGAATTGAGGAGACATCTGATTGTCTATAGATAGAAAAAATTACAAGTACGAATCGGCTGACCGTCAGGGGAGTCTCAAAAAACCCACACACGAATGCACAGCGATCCATGCACAGAAAGCGGTTTGTGTTTGCAGGTTCAGAGGTTTTAAACGGAAAACAAATATGTGAGGATGAAAAATACATCTGTAAAACCTTTTTCAGTATTTTGATTTTATTTACATGTATATGAAACGGAACACATTTGTGTGTGCATTGAAAAACACAATGGATCCGGAAATACAAGTGTGAATCCTTTTGCGGATCATGAAATACAAGTGTGAATCCTTCTGTGTGCATGTGTGTATTATGAGACTGTTCTGAGCCCATAGCAGTAGCACTAGCAGTAGCTACTGACCATTAGGGGTATAACGGTTCACAAACATTTCGGTTTGGTACATAGCTCGGTTTTTTGGTCAAGGTTCGGTTCGGTACAGCAGAATCTTTTTTCACTGTACTGTACTAGTACTCACGAAACATAAACTATTAGTTTTGGGTTTTTAATTATTATTAGACTGTGAATATTCACGATTGGTAGGGACAGAGGTAGCAGATACAGCCAGGTAGCGCTTTGCTAACATTCAACAAAAACCATCACCCCCACAACACACTCCACTCTCACCAACTGTCTCTCAGAAATAAAAGCATGGATGCAAACAAACTATCTCCAACTGAACAGTGCCAAATCAGACATCATCATCATCCCCCCCATCCCGTATCAAAGACATCCAGAATTTCAACTTCACCATTGACAGCCACACTCTATCTCCCCCCCCTCACATCCGCTACCTCGGAGTCATTTTCGACAGTCAGCTCAAATTCAACCACCACATAAATCACATTACCAGGACCGCCTTTTTACACCTCAAAAACATTGCCCGCCTCCGCCCATCACTCTCCTCCTCTGCTGCTGAAACCATGATTCATGCATTCATCACTTCACGACTCGACTACTGCAATAGCATCCTCTATGGCATACCATCCAACCTCCTCAATAAACTTCAACATATCCAGAACTCAGCTGCCCGCCTCCTCACCCACACCCGCTCCCGAGACCACATCACTCCCATCCTCCAGAACCTCCACTGGCTCCCCGTCCGTCAAAGAATCCACTTCAAAGTCCTCCTCATTACTCACAAAGCCCTCAACAATCAGGCCCCCCCCCTACCTCACAGACCTGCTGCACCACCACACCCCTTCCCGCTGTCTCCGCTCATCAGAAGCCAACCACCTATCCATCCCCACCCGCACAAATCACCGGACCTAGGGGGACAGAGCCTTCTCCGTCGCTGCCCCCTCCCTCTGGAACTCACTCCCACAACCCATCAGAGACTGCACCGACCTCACCACCTTCAAAAAACTCACCTCTTCAATCTGGCTTTTAATGTGTGATTGTTTTTGTATTATTTGACTTTAACTTTAACTATATATTTATTTTTTGTTCCTTTCTTCTCTTTTCTTTTCTCTTCACTATTATCTGTAAAGCGTCTTTGAGCACCTGTAAGAGCGCTAACAAATTAAATCTATTATTATTATTATGGCAACATAAGGATATTTGGCGTTTGTAATAGCTTTGGCTCGGTCTGAACTTTTTGCGAGTGGTGGAGGCTTAAATGCTAGCGGGAGTTGGGTTTGCACTTCAGTCTTTTTTCTTTTGGTACCGGTGATATTCACGTTCGGGTGATGCCTTTTCAAATGAGTGGCAAGTTTGATGTATTGCCAGCCGCGTAACCAATTTTAGTTGAACAATGCCGACAAACAGCTTTGGTTCGGTACACCTGTCTTTGTCCGTCATCCTTCTACGTAATTGCGAAACCAAAATAAATGTTCCCAACCCGGAGACTTCAATGATGCTGGAGGATTTTCGAGCTCAACTTTATCTGCGTTCGACAGTTCCTCAAATTACTGACTAAATTTGAAAGCATCCCTCTGACCAGCTCTCATAGTATGCCTCTCATCCAATGAAATTACTTAGTCGCTCTATGACGCGTTGAACCCAATGTGAGCAAATTACTCTGAATGCTGCGACGCAGCACCTGAGATTACTTCCAAAAAGTTGTTCACGTTCTCAATTTTTTACGTTTAACGTTATATTCGTTCGGTACACACGTGTACTGAACTGAAGGACCCGTACCGAATAATTTTGGTATGGGTACGTATACCGTTACAACCCTACTGACCATGCTACAGCAGTGAGCAGCAGAGGTGGGGAGAGGCGGGGCTATGGCTTCATCTATCGGGAAATGATCGTATAGAAGCGATTACACGGAGCCGTTTGACCCCCCAGAGCGTTTTGTTTGCAAATCTATCCACCTTGGGACCCGTTATCGTTTGTGGGGTCCGTTTCTATCGTTTTGTTACGGCCTCGTGTAAATGTAAGGGCTATACGCAAGAGAAACTATGCGGATCCAACCCGTTTTGTTCTCGTGTAAACGGGGTCTAAACCTAATTTTCTGCTGCAGCTGAATAAGAGGCTATAATGTCGTGCTCCAGACACCCGAAAACAAGTTGTGCAGGCTGTGTGTTGGCCATAAATTAAAATTAACTGCAAAAGAAGCAATGAACGTTAGACTTTAGCATCAGCACTAGCTTGCCAATTATAATGACAAATTTGTAATTCACTAAAGTAGGGATATAGCAATTGGTTAAGGCTTCAGTTTATCACTATCACATTCCCAATATAACGGTTTTAATTTGCATTAAACATGTCACAGCCACACACACACACATTACATCATTGGTGGTTTTGGGGGATTTTCCCTTCAGTGTAGTCATGTGTTACATAGGGTTTTGTGCATGTTAATGGTCTTCATTGTATTCATTTCAAATTAAAAGACGCCCCTTTTCGCAGAAGACTTTTTAACAAAAAGGCAAGACCCAAACCTCAAAAGTTATACAATTTAGTACAAAGTACAAGTTGAAGGGGCCCTATTATGCTCTTTGGGGTTTTCCCTTTCCTGTAAAGTGTTCTATAGGTTTTTGTTTTTAATTAAAATCCTCTCTTTCCTACCACTTCTGTGAATGTTCAGTTTATTTCAAGAACCTAGCCTAAATTAGACATCTAAATGATACCAATAATTGACTTGCCTAATGTGTTTACCATTTCAGATTATTAGCTTATGATACATTTAGGCAGAACGCTGAGTCACAGCAAAGGAGGCCAGGGGAGCATTGCAAATCTCCATCTGAAAAAAACAGGCATAAATAATCCTGATAGGCAGGTCATCATCGCGAGGGTGCACCAGCAGCTTATTCCCTAAACACGAGATGAATGAATCAGCAGCAGACATCTCATCAGCTCTTAAAATCGCGTTTGGCCCTCGACACGCGAGAGGATGAATCTGACAAACTGTCCCATTATCGCGGAGTATTCAATCTTTTCAACACAGTCACATGCTACCAGGAAAACAACAAGAGCTAATCTGGAGCGTGGGATGGGTAGATATTCCACTGAAGTCATATGTCGGATAAAAACACTGCCCTCTGGGTGGAAACATGACAATATAAATGTCCTCGGGCCTCTCTAGTTCTTCTCAACGCGCTCCTGTTCGTTGATTCACAGAAGAGGTCACGGCGCGATTGCCACCCTGTTATCAATTAGCTGCTCAGTCACAGGGTTGGCAGTCTGTGTGCAGAGAGTGGATTTGAACGCGCCGGTTTTTTTCACCCTGCGAGTTAGCGTCTTGCGAAAGAACAGGTCCGTCTGTGGCACAAACACGAATCGCACCGAGTGTGAACTCAAAGACACAAAGGAGCTTTATGCGGCCTGAGCACTTCCATTTACACACTGGAATTACATTTGGCTGTGTGCAAGTTGTTTACCACCAGCCTCCTTTTCTCCTGTCCTGGGTGAATGCTTTAAAACTGTTTCATAAAAAGACACACACAGCCTGCTCAGTCCTTGTGAAGGAATGATTTTCAAGATCCTAAGAGCCATTTTCAGGAAGCAAACGGCCGATTCCTTTTATCTACTTACTGCAGGAGATGAAAGGAACTAGGGGAATTTGAAGTTGGACTAAACAGGGGTTTGAGCACATCTTACAATAATTGTCAGTACAGATTAACGAATGGTAATTACTTTTAACAATGCACCAATCGATCAGCCAATGGTGGCAGGTTTTGAGTTGATCGGCCATGACTGGTGACCATGGATGAACGTTGATCATTTTGCCGGTCAAATGTACACACATGTGCTGCATGGTGGGGTTTTTTGCCACACACTGAATAGTACAGACAGTAATGTGAAAGCCACACTCAATATGTTATCGGTGAAAACATTTTCCAGCATGTTTGAAGAGAGGAACTAGGCGACTTGTGTCCAAAATAAACCATGGAGGAACAAGGTCAAGTATCGTGGTGCAATTCTGGAATAAAAGTTCCAAATATGTCCCTGTTTGCTTAACTATAGTTATAATTTGATTTGTGGGGAAAAATGGCCATCACATCTTCCCAGAGACTGATGTGATGTTTGGTTCTACCCAACCAGCTGTCCAAAGTCCATAAGATATTCATATCATATTCAAAGTAGTAATTTATTTTATCTGAGAATGCTTTTTTTTGTTGTTGCTAGAAACTTTAACATTAATCCATTTAATATTTGGTTTAAGTTACTTTTCTTTCAGCAGATTAATTGATTAATTGAGAGTCTGCAAGTTACTTGATGGTGATAATGATACAGATAAAGACCATGAACTATCCTTGAATTACATTACATGGTAGATGCACTGTTTTTTATATTGCCAGAATATGTGCTTTGAAACATGCCTCTCGTCCATTTACGCGTGCAAACATAGGGACAAGAAGCTGGGATCGAACCGCTAATCTTGAAGGACAACCTGTACTACCTCCAGAACATTTAGGCCCATTCCCAAACCGCCCCCTACACCCTACCCCATACACCCTACCCCTCCGTTTGCGAGTTCACGCGGAGGGTCCGCCATATTGAGGGCTGTTCCAAAGCAACGAGTGTGGAGCGGTGTGGAGGGGGAGTGGGCTATCAAGCCCTCAAACAGCGAGTCTGCAGCGGTGCTGACTTGAGACCGGTCTCTACCTGACCGGAGTCACGCTGTTTGTGTCCGTCAGGAAACACGTTGTTTACAAGTAGTTCCAGCAAACATCCACTGATAAACTGCAATGATAACAACCTCATATGTTTTAACTTAGGATCATATCTGTGTTTAGTCTAGAACAAGGTAAATGTGTGCATTTTATTATAAAGTTGTGTATATTTACAGACTGTTGCAAAAACTAAGAAGCTTATAAACATCATGTTTAAAACTAAAAGAGCTTTGCAAAAAAGTAACAATTAAATATGTTTTGAGTTTTATTTGAGTCATTAATTTACATTTTTTGTCTAAGAGATGCTGATTTGAAACCGTTGTTACATACAGTTACGGCATTTCCTGTTTCTGCCGGAGAGAGGGGAGGCCGTCCCAAAGCTTGCTGCTGTATTTACTCCCTCCATCTGACAGGAGGGACCCTCGTTGAGCTGCGAGTGTGGCTACAGACGGAGTTCACTCCGTCACGGAGGGGTAGGGTCGAGGGAGTGGTTTGGGATTGGGCCTAAGTCTACCGTGATTAACATAAACATGGTGGCCAAAATAATAGAAACTCCTCTTGGTTAAAAACGCAGTGCAATTCCATAGAATCCCAAACGGTAAGCTCCAAAAGGACGATACAGGTTTATTGACACCACTTCAAATATGTTTGTGAAAAACAAAAAAGACTGCACCTATTCTAACTTAGCACCTCATAAACTGGCAATAGAGTTAACTAGTAGGAGAACAAAAACTTACAAAACTACATACCTCATTATTTGTAGGGGATTATATGTAAAGTAATTATACTTTTTAAGAGGGATCTATGTTGTGCTGTTAGTTGCTGGGGGGTTTACTTAGCAGAATGTGTGGTTTGTTGTTGATTTATGTGTCTAAAGAATTCCACGGGGATTGTGTAAATGGCCCGACACAAGAATAAAACTATTAATTCGTTCATATCATAAAACTAAAAACCTCCAGTATCGGGCCGGTCAATAATAAGCTAACTATTAACAACAGTGAGTGGGTGGGAATCATCTGAATTTCTCCTTGCTAAATAACAAAACAAACAGTGTTAGGTCTGTACTTCCTGGAACCCCCACAGACCCTCACTCTACACCAAACTTAATTTAGATCCGCAGATATCCATCTTCATTCAGATCACATCTTATTTTTACAAAAGTTCTTGCAAGGCCGCTTTCGTCTGTGGACATTAAGCGCTGATGCACTGAGAGACGAAGATGTTTTTAAAAGAGAGGTATTGAAAACAAGTATTTTTCTAATTGACGGTAACAAGAAAATAGTCTTGCAAGTGCCTTATAATGGTCACAGGGATTTTGAGGAGAGCCTCTGGTATTTCTCAGGGAATGTGCTTCCTGGGGGAAGTTCACTTCTTAAAAAAAAAAACTAAAAAGGCTCCCTCTGTTAATCCGACGCTCAGTAAAGTGACACTTCACTACATTCAGGCCTTCAAAATAATAATTGTATGTTTCAGCTAGATCCGTAATCTGTCAAATGTTCCTAAAGTATCCCAATAATTCAGTATTTGAAAGTTTTAACAACCAAAAACGATGGAACTCAATGCCAATATTAGAATCCTATCAATATTTTAAAAAACCTTTATATACACCAGTTTAAATCATGCCAGCCATAACAAAACTTAGGAACTGACTTTAGGAAATCAAATATACAGAAAACAAGCTGAATAAATAAAAGGATTTTACATAATAAGAACATTTCAGAAACATTTAAGGTTTATGTTCAGACATTGAATTCATCACCTCAGTATTCTGAAACACTGGCGAGAGCCCTTCTACTCAGATCTTAGTGTTTTCATAACTTATACAAAGCTATGTCAGGCAGACATGCCACATGGTGACAGTGAGTTTAGTATAATATGACAGAGAGGTCAAGAAGGTCAAACAATTAATCTAGTGGACCGTTTTGTCTCCATGGTGGCAGGAAAGCTTAATGACGACTGAATGAACACATGCTAACAAGAGTATATTAATGATTAGCATGGGGTACAAACTGGTGTATTAGAGTGGGATTGCAACCAAAATATAAAATAAGTAAAGTGCAGAATGCTGCAAGACAAATATTTGTACTCTGATGCATAATGAGCAAACCATTAAGCAAATAGGCCATCATTATAATACGTCGTACTGACATGCATAAGGAGACAGGGACAGAGCCAGGACAAGCCAGGACAGAGAGCCTCAGAGCCCGGCCCGGCTCAGGTCTGAGCACCGCTGGTCTGGAGGACTGACCACTAGCTGCTTGTCGTAAACAACTCGCAGAGAACAATGGGCAGGGTTGGGTTTACTTTATCCGATTATAAAAATATGCATATATATTTTCTCCTGCGAACAGATAACCTATTCAAGCCCCGCAGAAAACGCAGATATAACCTCGATTAAACATCATAGCACCAACGTCTACTAAATCCATCACTGGGTCTCTCCAAAAACAAGTCAGCCCCAGCGCGAGAGCTAACGTTAGCTGGGAGCAGCGACCCACTCGGTCGGGGATTTATCTTGCCTGTCAGCCGTGTTTTGTCGGGCAAAAAGCAAGCCAAACACCCCGTGTACAGTAAAACAAATCATATGCGTTGATATTCACTCTCAGAAAAACACACAAACCATAAATAATCGGACCTGTTTACCTGTTAGAGTAGCTGCACTCCACAGGGCGCCGCCATCTTTAACACCTCACAGCCCATCCCACCGTAGTCTGCCTCCGCTGTCGGGCTGCATACAAACTAATCCCACAAGTTAGCGCCCCGCAAGTCGCAAGAGAGACTTTTACAACTAATTAAACCTTAAAAATAGCTCTAAAAAATATGTTGACCTACATTAAGTCAATCTTAAATTATAATAGCTTCCGTAACCCGACACATTAATCGCTAGGTTGCAGAGCTAAGATTGTTTTTCCCATCTCACCCATTGGTGGAAGGATGAAATGTGTGTAATGCGGTTTCGCGTGACCCACATGTGAAGAGCGCACGCGCATATTAGATTTTTTTTTTTACCAGGTAGTTGTGAGATCACTGTGCTGTGGAAGCCAATTGACGCCAGAAATGTATTTTAAAAATCGAGTAGTTAGGAATTGTAAAATGTGGGCCTATGCAGTATTTGGAAATGATGAAATGTAATCAAACACGTAGTATTTGCAGTAATCTTATCTCAAATACATGTATTTCTTATTTGCCATTTGCTACTGAAACTACCATCGATGTTGTGCTATAAAAGTAAGCAATGATATTTATATTTTGCCATTACTCATCTTTAAATGAACACACACTGACCCACATGTGAAGACACGCACATTTTTGTTTCTGTTTTTTTTGTCTCGGTAGTGTGGGATAAGCATTGAAGCCCAATAACGCCAGAAAATTAAATATAAAGTTATGAATGACAAAATGCATACAGTATTGGGGAGAAGTGATAACGTGTAATCACACTATTACTTTTACTAGATTTTGTAGTAACGTATATTTACTGTAACTCAAGAGTGGGCCTAACTCAATTATATTAACATTCCTTTGTTGCCTTTACTTTATGTAGATAAATAATACATCTACAAACAATGTTCGGCCATAAAAGGTATGTAGAATTATATTTAATATTGTCATTACGTATGCCATGACTCTTGTTGAAATTGAACAGTAGTTGTAGTAGATCAGATTTGACTTGTACATCTTAATACAGTTGAGCATAAACGGGAAAGTATAAATAAAACTAACAAAAGATTAACATAGCCTACAAAACCTTGACTGAATGTAATTCTGGCATTTACTGTGGAAGATGGAGTAGGTAGTAGTAATAATAATAATAATAAAAATAGATTTACTTTGTAAGCGCTTTTACAGGTGCTCAAAGTTGCTTTACAGAGATAGTGAAAAGAACAGAACAACAAATACATATAGTTAAAGTCACATTAAAATCAAGCAATACAACAAAAATCACACATTAAAAGACAGATTGAAGAGGTGAGTTTTTGTACGTTTTTTAAAGGTGGTAGAGTGAATGTAACTGGTATACAAAATGCAAACATCTTGAAAATGTGGTGACAAGTGTTGTTGAAACTTGTTCAACAGGAGCTACTGACTTTTCTCTTTTGTATTGTATCATGTTCTTATATATTTCATTTTACAACATTATTTTTCATTATCCTAAACTACGATAAGTTATATTACAAAACTGTAATGATCTATTGCGTTTCATATCATCCTGATGATAACAACAGCCAAATAAATTCATTTTAAATCAGAAAAAATAAGCTAAACTCTTATTTTTGTAATGATTTGTATTACATACAGAAAGGATGAAACAAAATATATGTGGATTAATAAGTTACGTTTGATAGACTGAAGAGATGATTTATAAATACATTTTAAAAACAATTTTAGAGATCAAATATTATAAATATAAGAAAATCGCTAATACTAGTTAAAGTCTCAAGAGTCAAGACACTCTTTGTCCACCAGATGTCGCACGTGCACCTCCTCTTTTATATAAATCCTAATCCTCAAAATGTGTATCCAGTCTTCCACTTGCTCTTCAAGATTTACATATAAATATATAATATAAATACAGTAATTTCTGAAAACTTTTTTACCCTACTAATATTTTTTAACTATTTGATCATATCAACATATCTTTTAGTTAAGTTACTTACATGCGTGACACTGAAGCATCAAACTAAGAAATCTGTCATGTCTGAATACTGACAGGCTTTAACAAATAAAGACAGAGTCAGCAGTGTAAACGTTGTCAGTCTCCCGGACTGGTTTGGTGTGTGTACCGTTGGAGGTGCTACAGTCTCATGTGAGCATTTAAATCCTTCACACAACACAGTCATACACACAGTACGATTCAGAGTAAATCCTGTAAATCAAACAGTGTGTGGTGGAAATATTTGGTCGGATTTTCAAGCGGTAAAATCTTGTTTTTGTTTTTCCTATTTTTATTTTTTTTATAAATAGTGATTTAGTTGGGGTTTTTTCGGGGGACATTTCTCTCTAAATTCAGCAAAAAGGCAAACTAATTAAGCTTAAATTTAAACAAAAAAGGTTATTTTGGAAGAAAGTATTTATTGACTTTATTTTTTAAACATGTAGGCCTACCTTATAATATTCCTTTTACCCCGGAGCATTGGGTGTTTTATGTGCTAACTGTTCAGGGACAGAGAAGGCCTGTGTTTTTTTACGCAAATTTGCACCTGCAGGTTGGCCTTTTCATTGGTTGAAACCACAGTCAGATTCCCCTTGCGAAATTATCTGATTGAAAATCAGGGAGGGGAGAAAAGGGGAGAGCAACAAGTGTGATGGTTTTACACTGCTTTGCTTTGCTGACTTTTTAGTAAAGGATTTTAGCGACGAATTTCCCTCATCTTAGCTTCTTACAACGGAAGAAGAAGGACATTACTTTTTATTACACCGATTTCTCGGGAACTTTCTTGGTTAACGGTGAGTCTAAAATAACTTCTAAATACAGTTAGTACAACTTGTAATACTATTTCAACAAATAATATAACAATTTAAGCCGTACGAATATCAAACAAGTACTAAGCTACTAATTAAACTTTATTCTATTGATAAGAAGAAAGATACGCATATTCACTTACCGTATAGGCATACTTGACATTATGCTGAGTATCCCACTGGGAACATAAATTAAATATAAAAGTAACTGAAATTATAAATATAACTGTATTCAGAATATCTTAGATTTAAAAACATGAAGCTAGTGACGTTTCACTTTGAACAATATTGTTTGGTTTCCATGGTGAATTTTGTTTTTATCCTAATTGTGTCGCACATTATTTTGTATCGTTTAGGATCAACATGCCGCGGTCATTTCTGGTGAAGAACAAAAGGTGCACGTCCTTTAATGTTCACCGGTCATATGAAGACGAGCCGAAGGCCCCCTTACAAACAGGTAATAGGCTACTGCAATAAAACATTTAATTATCTAAATATGTTTGGAAATACGGTTAGGTTAATTAAATTGAAACTGCCTTCTTGTAGCCTACTGCCTTAAGTCTTTATTTTGAAGCAGCACTACGTTTGAAATATTTGCATGAATTTCGATTTGAATGCAGATTGTATAAGAGATATGCACTAATCCTACATATGTTATTAATGATGGTCAAATACTGAATAGAAGTTAACCAATTTAAGAAATTGTGACGACTTGCAGAGTTTTATTGTTTTATGAAATGCACAATTTGAGGGTTTTCCTTTATTTGAATCAATAACACTGTTAGTTGCACATAGGCCTACATGTTATATATTTCACATATCCATAGGCCTATACAGTATATCATTTTCAGTATTTATTGTACTGTACACTATCATTTACTTTTTGCTTTATCTTTATCATTTTATATGTACATATTTTTCAAATTCACTATTGTATGTATGTTTATTTCATGTTCTATAGCTTCTATGTTGCAATGTTGGAAGACCCTGAGACTTATAATATTAACTATGATATAGTTATTCTGCATTATGACAAATAAAGCCTTTCAATCTCCTGAATCTTTTATTTATTGTGGTTTTGCAGATGCCCCACCTGAGCCTCAGAGCACAGACTCTGAAGACAGGCCTCAGTCGGAGGAGCAGTCTTCCCCTGCAGACCCCTGCTCCTTTGAGGAGGAGGTGAAGCTCGAAAGCCCCTTACCTGCTTACCCAGAACCAACCAGATCTCCTGTGACCCCCACTCAGCCATACTACCTCAACGGTGAGCTGCAAAAGCATATATCTCCTTCAGATTTTATAAAAATGTTTGACTTTTTACGCTGCTACAATATTGCTATAATGCACATGATATGGACAATCTTGCACTAATATTTATTTTTGTACATTCGATGGACAATCTGCACTAATGTACATTCTCAAAATATTGAAGGGACTGTTATTTTGTATATATTGATTGCTGTGTTTTTATTTAGGTCTGTGTGCAAAATGTGTCTTTGACTGTGTACATCTATAAATATTTGCACACATATTTTAATATTTTATACACATTTTTTTTTATATTCAGGTTGTGGGAAACAGTATTTCGATCTCTTTGTCTGTACACACAAACTGGAAGATTGACAATAAAGTTGACTTTAACTTGACTTTAAAACCTTCGTTCAAATGGACAATTTTCTGTATGTGTTCTCCCTCAGAGCCTCACATGGCCAGATTCCCTCCCTACTACAAGCCGCCGTACGCCTGGGAGCCGATGCCCCCCTCCTATAAGATTCGTCAGATGAGCTTCAGCCCCACGGTGCTGCAGCACGCCAGCAACCTGTACGGGTCCCACATCAGCCGAAGCCCCCAGCCCCAGCAGCCTCTGGACTGCAGCACGCACTACTCCCCCACCTCCAACACCTTCCACTGTCTCACCTGTGAAAAGGTAGGTCAGCCTCACATCTGTGCGTACTATAATATGTAACTGTTCTAAATACACTCTAAAAACAAATGCTCCGAAAGGTAAACAAATAAATAATGCATATTTTTTAGTGATGTCAACTTAAATTGAAATTATGTTTAACCAAGAACCTACACTGAGCTGGAGGAATTTGTGTTTTTCAAATATATTTTTAACTTGACTTGAGCCAAAAAGTTAAGATTGAATTTCCAAAAAACTAATACTTTTTACATATTACTCTTACACAGGAATTCTTGAGTGTTACTGTATGAACAATTTCCATGATTGTAAACGCAAATGTTTAGGTTGACATCAGTTAAAACATCAAGCTGCTCCAGTTAGATTGCTGCAGTACTTTTCATTTAATAAATATCTTTGTTGAAGTGTGTATCACATTACATTATACCAAAAGTTTTCAACAACTTCGACCAAGTGAAACTAATCAAGATAACAATCCATTTCATTTGGTCTCTGTGATGATGGCGTATCACCTCTGGGTATTTGTTTTGTTTATGATACTTTTTTAATATGTTGGTTGTTTTAAGATATTGTATATTTTAGCCGGATGAGGGATTATGGTAATCGGTTGCTGGTTCTTAACTTATCAAAGAAACAACCTGAGAAAACGTTGGAGACAGCCAGAACAACCAACAAAAACTAAAATGTTATCATTACCGTTCTTTACTTATTTATCACCTGGTCTTGTTGTTTTAGAGAGGTGGAGATCTCTGCGGTTAATTCGGCTCCCAGTAAAAACCTCCTCAACGTCTTGATGTGAAATTATCACACGAACAAGCCGAGCAACAACTGCTAAAGAAACAGAGATTTTTTATGTGAACAGCTCTACTTTAATATTTGTACCTGATTTAATCACAGTGTTTGTTTTGGAGTGGAGATGACCCGTGTGGATAATGAGGCTCCCGCTAAAAACCTCCTGAACAATGAACAATGAAGTAATCCCAGTAAGAAGCTGACTGCGTTGATGTTAATAGTTAAGACAACAACTCCCATGTTATCTGTTTCAGGTGTTCTCAACGCCCCACGGACTGGAGGTTCACGTCAGGAGGTCGCACAGTGGAACGAGACCTTTCGGATGCAGCATCTGCAGGAAAACCTTCGGCCACGCCGTGAGCCTGGAGCAACACATGAATGTCCACTCCCAGGTAAATCTATGGGGACTCTCCAAAGCTCTATGAAATATTAAAAGTTTCTTGAATTGAATGGGCTATTCAATTAAAGTCTGTCTTCTTGTTTATTGACAAAAGGATCAAATTCAATAAAATCCAGTAGACAATAGCGGCACATACATTATGTATAAGTGATGTAAATACATATGAAGGGCATTATGAAAGTTAAAATAAGCAGATATTTCAGTTCCAGGAGAAAAGTTGAAATCTTTAAAAATGTAAAATGGATGGGTTGTGCCTTTTGAAAAAGCTGCTTTTGCATTTACCTGACATAGTTCTGAGTTTTAAAGGTTTTCCCCAAGTTGTTAAGTTATTGGCACTAAACATGACTTAATACATCTGAAGAAATGGTTATGATATGAAAAAAGAATCAAGACATTCCCATTAGTAAAAGTTGATTTCACTCAATCCATAGTTTAGTTTTTACGCAATATAAAAAACCCGACCTTTTCCCACCAACAGGTCTATTGAGTAGATATTGTTGGTGTTCAAATTTACATTTTATTCTTGTACTATTAAGAACTTCTTTTCTATGCTGGTCTAAATGTGACCGATAAACTTGGAGAAAAATTCTCTTTTCTCACATCTTTTTTATTTGTTGATAACTGTGTAACACTTTTACTTTCTTCTTTGACCAGGAAAAAAGCTTTGAGTGCAAGATGTGCGGGAAAACCTTCAAGCGCTCCTCCACTCTGTCCACGCACTTGCTCATCCACTCGGACACGAGGCCGTACCCCTGCCAGTACTGCGGCAAGAGGTTCCACCAGAAGTCTGACATGAAGAAACACACGTACATTCACACCGGTAGGTCACAGTCATTTGACAAAAGGCGACCTTATATGAAGCTGTTCATGGATGTTATTATCTGCTATCCAGGTGCAGCAAGCAGGAATTGTTTCCAAGAGTAATAAAACTACTGATAAATCAGAAAAAGAAACTTAAACAAATATCCTGTTGATTTGCATATCTGGTGTTCCTGCTTCCACGCAGCGCTCTGTGAAAGGAGGTCTATGCTGGTGACATTTGTTGCAAATAAATGTTTGACAAATCTGAACAATGGCATGATTCTTCACCCGTAGTTGTTATTGCAAACATTTTCGAGGGAAAACTCATACAAGCACCATTTTGAATGAATCAAAGATACTGGATATTATTTCTTACTGTGTTGTTTTTGTGTGTTTTATTATAGGTGAAAAACCCCACAAATGCCAGGTGTGTGGTAAAGCGTTCAGCCAAAGCTCCAACCTGATCACACACAGTAGAAAACACACAGGCTTCAAACCGTTTGGGTGTGACATTTGTTCAAAGGGCTTCCAGCGAAAGGTGGATCTTCGCCGACATCACGAGAGTCAGCACGGCATGAAATGAAAAGGAAAACAGTGTCTATATGTACATTTCTATTAAATAAGATGATATTTATTCCTCATTGAAGGCCATTTATAATGAAGAAATTGAGTGATTGATGAAAATGTATCTGTTAATATATCAAGTGGTCATTTAAAGATGTGTTTACATGATGAGTGGGAGATGTGTCAATGCTAAATATACTTTTATTTCATAATTTATTTAAAGTATGCCTGATCAATGTGTGTGAGCTATTCAATGCTTTCAATTGGAATAAAAGGGTGAAATGTCTGCCGATCTTTGTTTTTTCTTTTAGAATAACGACAAATATTGGGAAATCCAATATAACATCTTTGTACCCTTAAGGCAGAATACATGTTTGTCTAAAATGACTGGATGAGATCTGTAAACACACTTTTACTCCTGCGTTCGCCTCTTTCTGTGTGTTTTGTCACTTTTCCTGTCAGAGCAGGATGTAAAATATTTAACAGCGGCCTTGTGTGAAAATCTCTTACAGGGATGATGTGAAATGGAGTAACGCTGCATTCAAATAACACACGGAACAGCATGCAAATATAAACCCAGAGAGTTGACTGGAAAGCAGATGAAGGATTAGGGTTAGGGTTAGCCTACTAATCTGAGTAGAAAATCAAAATTGCCCAAACTGTTGGATGGACTGTAACAAACTTTGCACACATGCAGTCAGTGTAGCTGCTCAGCCCTTACCTTGTGTTGAGTCGAATGGGATACAGGGATTAATACGGGACTGTGTAAAAAGGGATTGATTACTTAGTCAACTGTTACCACACCCAGACGCCTTTTGGATTAACTTCTACAAACAAGTGTCGGCTCTAACGAAGACACACCGCCTTCCTCAAACACCAAACCTGTTAGGACATTAAGCTGCTCGAGGCAAATCAGATCATCACCTGGGCCTTATAAATCTGACACCAACAGGATGCAGCGCTGCCAGAACTTGTACAATTGGACCAATTGCTGATATAAGATAGTGATGGCAATACTTTTTTCTAAATTTTTTCCCAGTGGGGCAATGATGACACATTTTTTCTAGGCCGACCCAGGTTAGCATCGCAAGGCAGAAAGCTAATGGGATTTGTCCATTGGGTAATATAGCAGAAAATAACTGTGGCAAACAAACGTCTTTAATACATCTTTGACTCCATATTTGAAGTGTACATGCAATTCCAGAAGTAAAAAGCTAACTTTAGGCTACAAACAAACATCATGGTCACTTGACCTTAATGTCACCACCGCTAAGCTAAAGGTGGCTAATGTTCGCATTGTGATGTTTAGTAGTCTCATTTAGTCGATGTTAGCAACCACTGTTGATACATAGAAGTATTCGATATTCAAGTAAGGTGTGTTTACTCGTGTATTTTTTGTCACAGACCACAAATAGAACATTTCTAAAAGGTCAACTATTATGCAAAATCCACTTTTTCATTTATTTTATACATCAACGTGTCCCCTCTGTGTAAAAGAGATTCTGAAAGTTTCAGGAAAAAAGATTAACTCACTTTTTGTCCTGATCCATTTATATAAAATCTGAAAATGAGCTGATCAGATTTTGTCCACTTTATGATGTCATAACGATTTTTAACCCCCCCCCCCCCCCCCCCCCCCCCCACCTTATCACCTGAATCTCCTCCTAGAGCACCATTGTGTTACCAAATATCTCTCATGACCCTTTCACACCAAGGCTTTTCCCGTTCTAGCTCCGTGCTAGAGCTTTTCTGGTTCGGAACCGGTTCTTCGGTTCAGCTCCCGCTCTGTTCACACCGCTCAGAGCTCGACTGGTGCTGCGTCATTGCGTAACCGTTTGCGTCATGACGTAACCGTTTGCGTGCCTTCTTCATAAAGCCAAACCGCGCGGAAACCCCTCACATCGACAACAACAACAATGGCCGATTGCATTGAAGCGCTACTCGTTTTGGTTTTGCTCTGTCGAAACAAAATGGAAGAAATGGGACGACTTTACTACCAACTTTACATTCGTTACATGCTACATTCAAAAGTTCTTCACAATCATCATCATCAACTTCAACGACGATTCCGTAGGAGAAAGAAGGTAAATATAAGTCCTATTCGATGGCGTTAGAGCTAGCTGTTGTTAGCCTCTGCATGCGCCAAGCTCAAAATACCCAGCTTTGCAGCATTAATTACTATGGTATAACATTAAAAATGATTCTCACTGTCATTTCCACAGATCATGTTGAGGCTGGCGGAAAGGCGGATGTCGCGTGTTATTTGGACACAGCCCAGATCTTCCGACGTAAGCGTGACGTATGCGGTGCTTGCTTTCTAGACCGACAACTTTTTGGTGCTTGAAACAAACCGGATTCCGGAGCTTAGAGGCGGCTCCGCTGCAGTGTGAACAGGAAAAATCGGTGCTTTTCAATCTCCAGCTCCGAACCGGCCCTGGAACCGCGTTGGTGTGAAAGGGGCATCAGAGAGGCATTGGGAGTGGCTCCTTATTTTCATCCAAAGTAAAAGACAGAGAATCAGCACTTTTGAAACAGAGCTGAAACAGAGGGGATTATGGGATGCTGCAATGATCTGTTAGTTTTTTTGAGGCCAAACACTTCAGAGACATATTTTGTGTATATCTGAGACCTATAATAAAGTAATGAAAAACGGTATAATAGGGGACCTTTAAGTTTGTGTTGACCACAGATATTTTTTAAAGGCTCTGACGCACCAGGCCGAAATCGGCCGTTTTCGTTAGTCGGACGACGAAGCGTGCCCTGTCGTCCAAATTCAATTTGGTGTGTCCCGCACCGTCGGCCGTGACACGCCTTATTTGGCCTTTCATGGCTGACGCACGGCCGATTCAACATGACGAATACACACTACTGCCGCCTGCTGGTAAGGAGAGTTATTGCCACTCACGCATGCGCAGTTCGTACGTGCTCGGCTGAAGTCTTTGCGGTGTGTTCCAGTGCGACACATGGCCAAGACGCAGGAGAACACGCTGACGCAACAGTCGGCGTCAGCGTCGGCGAGTTCTCTGGTGACTGCCTGGTGTGTCAGGGCCTTAAGGCATATAACTAAAAAAAGGGGACCAGTAGTTGTGAAATGCAAACTACTTTCTAGGTTTCTGGTCTTCTTCCTGCACCACTCTATGGGATCTATAAAAAAGACATACTGTATACTATGTACTAACAATTAAAACCTGGGATCATGATTTCCCCTGTGTTGTGCCGAGGGGAGTCACTGCAGAAATCAGGGAGGACGAGTTAGGGCTTACGGTCTGGCAAACAAATCTGAGGCCTTTATGCAAAATGTGTTGCCATTACCACGGCAACAGGGTCCGTTGTGATCTTGTACAGTTACAACTGCTGCTGCCACCACCACATCCTGGTGAGAGCAGACGGAGCAAATCAAAATACTGCACAGGACTAACCAACAGTAAAGGGAGGCATTTTGGGTGGGACCTAACAAACAGGACATAAAGTTCCTGAAAGGGGAGGAGCCAAGCCTGGGGGGAAACGGGAAAAAGTGAAAATAGTGTGGAGAGGTCACCTTTAACACAAGTGTACAATTGTTTGGTTGTGAAAAGCTTAAAGTGGAGAATGTTTGCTTTGTAACAGAGATGTCTGAGAGAAAAGCTGATGAAGACTGTGCAGGAACTTTTTATCTGGTTATCTAACCCTTTGTTCATTTGCATATGTGTTCGCTGAAGCGTTCGGTATCGTGTGAAACTTGCAAATTTACTCTTTCTAACTGTTCAGCTCTCACAGAGCACCACTAGTAAAACATAAGTTTTCTGAAATTCAGTACTCAGCATGAAAAGGTGCATTCAAATATATTGAATCTATAGTATGTTTGCAGTGTGACAGAAGTCATTTCTTCAAGTTACTGCCAGTACAGTGGAGCCTTAGCACTAAAAACCAACGCTGTTCCATCCAACAGCCAACAAATGAACAAATCAAGACTCAAACATCAGCACTGTGCCTCAAAAACTAACAAACCCCAGTCCAAATGCAGTTATGTCCCTCTGTATCTCACATACATACCAGATGAACAGATAGATCACACAGCTCAAAATTTGTCTTGCAAATGAGCATGCAATGAACCCTGGCTGCTGCTGTGGTGTGGAAACACTGCAGGATGGCAGGAGAGCCTGAGGCATCGAGGACACAGTCAACATCAACTGCTATGTTTGGAAAAGCACATCCCCCCTAAAAAAATCACTTTTACAGTTGTAGGACCCAGATTTGTTCTCCTTTTTCTACATTTAATCTGATTCTGTTGGCTGTAAAAGCAGTTCAGGATGTTTGATTTACAAGTTGTGTTAGAACTAACACAAACGGTTCCTCTACTTTGAGGGTGAATTTGACAGAGCAGCATGTTAAGTGCTTTCCATAAAATCAGGTTATTTAATAATGTCTAATTTAAAAGATAATTTAATGTTAATTTAAAATATTTAAGACCAAGTGGTTCATGAGTGTTGAACCTAATGAACTATTACTTTGCCTATTCATATTTAGGAATACAAGTCAAAACCCCTGAATTCAACTTTAAAGGTAACTTTATCCAGTACGAGACGCTTTAAAAGTTGAAATGTGTTGGTCTTTTATTTTGAAATAAAAGACATAGAATTATCCAGGTGTTACAGCAGCACAGGGATGTGTACGGTGGCCAGGAAAGGTAAAGCTGCAATTATGTAGGCTTACAAATCTGTATGAGAGGTGTTACTAAAAACAGGACCAGACTACCTAGAGCTGCTGTTTAGAGCTTTCACCTGTGACACAAATGATGCATTTCAAAACTGATTGTACCTTTTATAAAGAATAGAAATATTAGATGTAATAATATCTCAGCCAAGTGTGTCTCCCTTCGTTACAATGAAGTGTTGTATCTCACTCAAATGGCTCCCGTATCGTCAAAATGGCGTCAATATTAAAAACTGGGATTTTCATCATAACATATCTGTATTGAATTAATTTGCAGTTTCACTGGTTCAAAACAAAACTAAAATTGGATGACAGTTTCGAGCCACGAAAAAGGCCAAACTGGTAAGTTAAGCATGTTTTTCTGCCGACCAATTGCCACTAATACTTTTTGCTACTGAATTAATTGGGAGGACTCGCTCCCCTTGCCTAACGGTTAAGAGGAGCCAGGGGTAAGCAGTCAATTCTGCTATGAAACAGCCGATGACATAGGTTATTCAAAAAGTATGAATGACCACACCCATGAGTGCATAAAGTCATACATGTACACCGAAATATTAGACTGATAGATCCAGAAGTATACGAGATTAGCTCTGGACGAACGGACAGATACACACACAACCAAAAAACAATAGCATTAAGAAAACAAAATCACACATTTGAAAGTTATTTCCAAAATATTACACATCAAAATATTGAGTAAATAGTGTAAGGACTTGGAGCATTATGTTAACCCATTGAAAAAATATTATATATTTTGTGTTTGATCCATAAAATACACAGTTTATTAATAAGATCTGCAAGTAAAAGTTGTCCCTTAAGTCCTTATACATAACTAAGCTATTCCTTGTCTTTTTAAACTCAGTGTTGAATGACATGCCAGTGATCCATCACGCTGACAGAATCCAAATAGAAAAAGAAACTGTCAGCAGATTTCCTCCGTGTGACTGAACACAGGAAGATGCAGTATGATCACATCCTGTGTGTGTGTGGGTGAGATACTATTTGATTGCCAGTGGCACTGTGTTGTGGTCCAGGCTGAATGTCCTGGCCTCCCATTGATAAGTGCAGCGATGACGGACCGAAGGCCACTCGTACAAAGAGACGTAAGAGTGACGGGAAAAAAAGTTTTCTGTGGTTCCTGGGATTTAATTATCTATTACACAAGTAGGCAATTCAAAATGGGGACTTTAAGTTAGCGCCTGTTATCATTAGCAGAAGAGACCAAACACTAAAATACAGGAAATAGAGAAAAAGAACATGCCAATTTAGAAAATGCTCATGAACATCCCTTGATGTGGTTACAGGTCTCGGAAACCGTTTAAAAATGTGCTCAGTTTGTAAATGTTGATGTTTAATGAACTTCAGACTCTTTGTGGACTCTTTATTAAACGGCCTCCATTTAAATGAATGCATTTGCATTTCCAGCAAAAGATAAATCAATCGTCACGCCTTTAAAATATGTCGGCAGTGGTGAGTGCTGATACTGGCTTGGATGGAAGCCAGCCATGTGTACAGGAACCATACACCTAACTCTGGCCTATGTTTCCTTGCCACTGCCAGAAATGTTTCATAACGGCAAACCATGCCATACAAATTTGACTACTTGATACTGATTTGTAATGAATATTAATCTGAAAAGAAAATCTTTGATTTTAGCAACACATTTCATGGGGAAGGTTTACATGAAGCATCATACCATGCAGTGTTTCCAAACCTAGGGATAACGTCCACTACAATGGTTAAATCTGAAGGTTCATGACAGGATAAAAGGGGACAAATAATATTTAAGCTAGTTAACATGTTGATCTTTTCATTTCCAGGCCTCTTTAATTATCATGGTGTAGAATATTTTTTAACCAGTTAAATGGATCAAAATGAGACGTTGGCAATTTAAGAGTAGCATCTAAAAAAACAGCATTGGTGGCATGAAAGGTGTGCTCGTATATAAACATGAAAACTACGGATGACTTGCAAAAGTGCAGCGCAAGCAATGAACTATAATACAGCATCAGGAGGATACGTCCCCAGCTGACCCAGAAAGCGACGCAGGTTCTGGTCCAGGCTCTCGTCATCTCACGCCTAGACTACTGCAACTCCCTCCTGGCTGGTCTACCTGCATGTGCCATCCGACCTCTGCAGCTCATCCAGAATGCAGGGCTCGTCTGGTTTTCAACCTTCCTAAATTCTCCCACACCACGCCGCTCCTCCGCTCCCTTCACTGGCTTCCGGTAACTGCTAGAATCCCCTTCAAGACAATGGTACTTGCGTACCATGCTGCGAATGGATCTGGCCCTTCTTACATCCAGGACATGGTTAAACTGTACACCCCAGCACGTGCACTTCGCTCTGCATCGGCCAAACAGCTCGCTGCACCCGCACTGCGAGGGGGACCCAAGTTCCCATCAGCAAGAACTCGTGGGTTTGTTATCCTGGCTCCAAAATGGTGGAATGAGCTCCCCATTGACAGCAGAAAGCTTACACATCTTCCGGCGCGGACTGAAAACTCATCTCTTTCGACTCCACTTTGAGCGATAGAATTATTAACAAAGCACTTATATACTAATAAAGGACTGGCTTATCTAAAATCAGTTGAGTAGCACTTGAAATGTTTTAGCTCTATGAAACCTGATGTACTTATATGATTCTGTTTTCTTCAAGTTTGTATCTTGTTGGTCGAACGCACTTATTGTAAGTCGCTTTGGATAAAAGCGTCAGCTAAATGCAATGTAATGTAATAATCTTGGATTTTGCATACAGAAGATGACAAGGCCCTATAGGTGTGGCTTAATGCATACACCATATACTCAAATATTGTCATGCATACAGAAAGACTTTCAGACTAACATACAGCCAGCTGCAAACCCAAGTCAGAAACGTTGGATGTCCAGAAGCTGAGAGAAGGGATGACAGGAGAGGGGAAACGCTGAGTGAGAAGTCAGAGTGAGTGTCAGAAGGGGGAAATCTGACAGCAGCAGGCTTTTTCAGAGTAACTGTCTGATAACCTTATCATGGCCTCCCCACACTGTAACGGCTGGAACAGGCCTGCTGTGTGCAGGGAGGAGTGGACAGGCCTTTGACTGAGATAGCACCCAGAGCTGGAACACTGTTCGATGGACGAGGGCCCCCTAGAGAAGAGACAGAAAAAAAGTTGAAATCCTTACCACTGAACACAACAGATTGTCAGTCTTTTGTCCCCTCCTCCATATATTCATACCACAGAACACTGAGCTTCACAGTGTGATAAGCCAGGCTGGACGTCACCATTTATGTTTTTATTGAAGCTGTGATAGTGCTCACTAAGTTGATTCAAATTAGTTCGACATGCTTCAACATTTTATGGGTTCTTCATTGGCCCATGCTACACCCATCTTTCAAGTTACATGAAAATGGGTTCGGTAGTTTTTCTTGGTCCTGCTGAGAAACAGATAAACAAACCAACAAAGCAATCATAGTTAACAGTGTTTTCGTCCAAATTGGTAGACATAACCAAGACAACCAATGAAGGGAGTCTTCTAGTTTATATTTCAGAGCTAACCTTTTTCTATCAAAGATGGAGGGTAACTGCCAAATATTTCAGCCATCATTGGTTCTTGTCCATTGTTGTTGACGTTTTTTAGCTAATCTAAGGCCATGAGCCCTTTTCACTGCAGTTATTTTTACCTTGTCATAGCAGAGCAAGCACAGGTGTCACTGATAACGCTAACGATGGCTCAACTATCACAGTGAGCCATGTAGGTCAATCAGAGAGCCATCGTTAACATTATTGAGTACACCATGTGCAAATGTGAGCAGTCCAAAAAATCATCTTACACAGAATCAGATGGGTGACTCATATTTAAATAAATACTTTGTATTGCTGGCATGCCTCTATGTTGAACAAAATGATTTCCCAAAACATTTAAAATGATAATGAATTGAACTAAGTTTGGGCTATGTTTTAAAAAACGAAAAAGTTCAAACTTCTTTAACTCTCCCACAACTCATGTAGCATTTATGCTAAACTCAAATATTCATAATGTATTTTTATGTAAGCAGTTTCACATTGGTTTGAGTACTGTTTAACAATTGTTAAATACCACCTTAATTGACTTCCATGTATCAATACTTTATTACGGTTTTCATTGTGGAGGCATTTCTTCTTCTTCTTCTTCTTCTTCTTCTTCTTCTTCTTCTTCTTCTTCTTCTTCTTCTTCAGGAATTCAGGGAGTTAGTCATTGATGCAAAGGGAAACAGTTAGCATTTTCACAAACAATCAAAAATAAATAACTTTTCAATGGAACTCCAAATCTGCCATATTTTATTTACAAGCAGCAGCATATTGAAGAGATGCATGGATTTGTTTGTGGTACGTGTGTGTGTTTCACATGTTGGAAAAACATAATGTGAATTTGATAATTTTGAATTTTTTTGAGGTCATCCTGCTTTACATCTTTAAGCTAATGTGGAACATGTTGCAGACCTGTCTTAACGTACAGGCTGATAACTCGATAGTTCCAGCACCAAAAACAACATCACATTAGCTGGCCTTCAATAAGGGAAGTTATTTTCCCAATCCCTACAACTGCACATGAATGCACCATTCCAGCAGTCATCACCAAAATGGCCCACTCAAGAACACGAAGAGAAAAACATTAAAAAGCAAATATAAGTTGGTTAAGAAAACAATGTTATGCGTTGTACTCCCTTAAAGGCACAAGAGAAGAAGACAAACTAGAATCTAAGTAAACACAGTGTCACCTCACATTAAAGTCACCTTTGTAAAAACATCTTATATCACTTGGTAAACAAAACTGTTTTTCTTCAAAGTCTTCTTCTCTGAGGGGATGAAATTCTGCTGACAGTTTCTGGGAGGGACCTCTTTACAAAGGTCAGAAAAGAGTGTCTCTTTCTGATAATACAAAGATTAAATAAAATGGCTATGTAAATATTTGATCTTCAATATAAAATAATAGGAAGAAGACAGATCATTCAAGTGGACACAGAGTATTCAAAAAAAGTAATTCAGTTACTTGAGTTGTTTAATTTTGATGGAGGAATCATGTTATTCTCACCGCCAGAGGGTTTTCTCCATCATATATTTCCTTTGGTTTTACAGCGCCATCTCGTGGCCAAATGTACGCATTGAGTTCATTGTTACAGGTTTTTAAAGTAAGTTTTTACTTGATTAAAAAAAAGGTGCGAGTATAGGGTGACGTACAGATGTGATAATGTCTTTGCATAATTTTAAAACATTATTTAACAATATCAAATTGATAATCAAGTCAAAAACTACAACGTGTAATTAAATCATATATGATTCTACATGTCTTTTTGGTATGTGAGTTGAATCTCAGCATTTAAATACATATCTGTTGCGTTTAATGATAATATGTTACCAAATTGTTTACATACAGTATATAAGTTATAGTAGTATCGGTAATGGCCACATTTAATGGTCGAATAAAAAAAAAATCAAGGTAAATGTCGACATCACTTTGTTTTTATTTTGATTATATACTTATTCAAATGAGTGGTAAATTCCCTGCATTTATTAAACAGAGAAACCCAATCTACAATAGGGGAGGTACACCTGCGGAACCAACGTTAGCTGAACTTTGTTTCCGCACGGTGTTATTTTGAACATGGACACACACTCACACACTGCTGTAATTAATTGAGCGCGCGTTCTTACTTCTAGTTTATGGTTTAACTACATGTTTGTTAATGTGTCTGCATGGATATCCCAACTGATTCATCAACCATGTCGGAGAACAAGGAGCTCAAGCTGGACTTCATCTTGAAGGAGCTCACTCTGTCCCCGCAGGCTGAGGAGGCTGTCCCCGGCAGCTCGTCCAGCGTGGAGCTGCAGGACCAGAGGCTTGTGTGTGTGGAGTACCCAGCGGTGGTCAGCAGCTCGGACAGGATGCTGGAGACTCTCGGGGGGGAAAGAGCCGTGTCCAAAGTAAGCTGGCCGTCACTGGGACACACTGCTGTTGCTCTTAAGTCCTGGAGGTTAAAATGGGTGACTTAAAACAGTCCTACAAACCGTTCTAGTTCACTATTATGCTATCCATTATGGTGTATTTAAATGCCCTCACTTGTGACGTATGTTAAAATATCTTCTTAACAGTATGCTGTGTATGCAAACATGATATAATATAGTCATTGGTGTTATATACCTTATATATGATGGAATGTCGGAGTATTCTGATATAAAACTTCATGGCTTCCTTGTTAGCCAAAATACTACATTTCAAAAACATTTTGGACTAGCTTAAAATACAATTTTGTATTATTGGGTTAGCAATTTCAATTCAAGAATAATTTCATAAACATTTCAAGCATGGACATGATGTGTTAAAATGAAGAAAAAAAGACGGAAAAACGATTTGACATTAACTTTAGAAAAGCATGGCTTCTTATTGTTGGACAACATCAATATTTTGAATCTACCGGTAATTTGAAAATGAATATTAACAATGGACACTATACATATTGTAACTGCATTTTTTATATTTAGATGCATCATTCGAGTCTCAAAATAAAATTGAACAATCCATTTTCATTAAAATGTTCATATACCTCTAAAGACGAAATCTGGCAATTTGAAAACAAATGCAGAAGTCTTTAGACACTTCATATCTAAACTGCACTAATCTGATACCTGTCTGCATTTCCTGTGAATCCCACAGACCTTCGCTCATCCCAACAGGCGTCTTGAGCTGCGTTTCCGACCTCAGGATCCTTTCTGTCACTCCCTGTGTGGAAACCGCTACCCTTCGAGCAACCTGGTGCTCAGAGTGCGGCGTCGGGTGCGAAAGAAGGACCCCAAAGACGTTGAGATCCACATGGATATCCTGGGAGTCATTGCAACAACATACAAATTCCAAGGTTTAATTTAACCTCCTTGTTGTGTAGAGAAGTGTTTTCCCCTTTCACTAATGTGAGATATTTTCTTGACTTTTTCTTCACATTTATTGATTACATTTGTTTTTGTGCAGGGATGGCAGACTTCCAGTGCCTCGCTGTTGATTCAGAAGGTGGAAAAGACACTTCTTTGTACGATAAAATCATCCTGCGCAAACCCGAGAATCAACATTTCTTTGAGAAGCCCATTCCCCTGTTTATTCCCCCGGCCAGCTTTTCCCGCCTCGACACCCCGGTGGATTATTATTTCCGGCCTGACGTCAATCAAAATATAGCGTAAGGGAAAAACATAATGTAACCTGATTTGTCCTTTGTAAACAACAATATTGGACACTCTTAATTTTGTCACTGTGCTAATGCAGCGTATCTGGAAAATGTTCACACTTTTTCAGCCAGCCCATGAACAAGAGCAACTTCATCGGTTTGAATCGAGCTCGTCGGCCCCACAACGCCATCTTTTTCAGCTTCAATGACCCAACTGTCCCTGGCGAGTGCCTCGAGGCGGCGAAACTCAACTGGAAGCGAGTCTGTGTGAAGGAGAGCGACAAGCAGGCCGAGGAACATTTGAGACAGGTATGTGTGCTGCTGCAGTCATGGTTACTGCTTAATGAAATCAGAAAACATAGAGGCTTGCTAGTATAATGACAAATTATTAAGAAAAAACATAATGAAGTTTGAATTAGGTTAAGTATTTTAATAAAGCAGGAGAGGCCAGTATCCAGGGAGGCTTCCCTTTAAAAGTTTAATAAGGGCTCATTAGACAAACATTTTTTTTTACAGCAAGAGTTCTTAGTCTGATCATGTTGTTCTGTTGCTGAAAGATGATTGTTTTTGGTTACCAATCGTGAGTGTTTTCTTCCTTTCTCTGTTTTATATCATTTAAAATTACTGTTCTTCTACGGACGAAAAGTTTATTATTCCGCCGGTATTTTGGCCCTCTTCTGCTCCCGTATTGAACATCGCAGAAACTCAGTTCAAACATCAAAACGTTCAGCTTGGTTGGGAATCGATGGCTATTACTTTTCTCATTCATAACTTTCATAATTCCAGAGATACATCCCATAATACATCACATTTTTAACATTGAAGTCAATGGAGAAAATCTTCAGACTTCAAAAAATCTTCATGCAATTCCACTGCTAACTGTTCATTCATACTTCCACTCAGACACCTCATTCCAACTTTAAAATGTTACACATCATTCTGACATTATTCGTGTAAAACAACTTTTAAATCTGATTCTTACTTTTAGAGATATTAAACATTGTTCAGACCTTGATTTAGAGGTTTTCTTCAGATTTTAACATTAACTAGAGTGTGTGATGTCACAGCTAGAGTGGAGGACAGCTTGAAATTCGCATTCATATTTCTTTTTAAAACTGCCATGATTCCCAAACCTTACATTCTTGAGACATAATTTTTCATGATAAATGTAGGAAAACATCTCGTACCTTGAAAAATGACAAATAATTAAGCAAAAATAATTAAACAAAGTGCCTCTTGAGGGCATGAAGTGACAAAAACATTCAACATGTCTCCATTAAAGCCCATTGTAATTTCAGGCAGATATTTCCTCACAGCAGCAGCCGCACACCTTTAGTTAATCTGCCAAAAAGGCCACATTATTAACCCGAAAGTACACAAAAATACACTTCAGATACTCAACTTCCTTGACATGCTTCACGTTTTGAAATTTCACAGATATCTGTTACGGTTCTTCCACAAAACGTTCACATGTAAGAGGTTCATCTCTCATTCAGAAAAGTGAAGCCTTTGAAGTCTAGGCACCTCGTTAGCTCAACTATAAACACCTGTGCAATGGAACACGATGATGTCATCACTCCAACTGACATGCTCAGAGCAGCAGACTTCAGATAGCAGTGTGCTAACAGTCCAGCCGTGAAGACATCTACGGGATAGTTTTGAGATTTCTTCAAATGCCGTTGCCATGGCAACACAATGCTCGCCTTGAAACACGGTTTTCTCATAACTTCAGTGAAAATACTCCAAACAGCCCAGAACTTCACAGGTTTGGTAACGAAGCAGCCATCAACGCATCTAAGCGTAGTATGGGGTGTCATCAAATGCCGTTGCCATGGCGACAGACAACTAGCCACGAAACAGGATGTCGCTGTAAGTCCAATCAACACGGTCCATTCGTCCCCCAATTTTCACTTGTATCTCACCGGTCCATGCCTCAACAGCTCTACGCCAAATCTGAGATCTCACCATATGCCGTTTCCATGGAAACGCATCCCTCGCCATAAAACGTGATGTCGCTATAACTCCCATGAAAATGTTTAAAAAGTGCTCAAACTTCACGTTTGTGATAACAGTCTAGCCGTGAAGACATCTACGGGACGATTTTGAGATTTCTTCAAATGTCGTTGCCATGGCAACACAATGCTCGCCATGAAACACAGTTTTCTCATAACTTCAGTGAAACTGCTCCAAACGCCCCAAAACTTCACAGGTTTGGTAACGATGCAGCCATCAACGCATCTAAGCGTATTATGGGGGGGTGTCATCAAATGCCATTGCCATGGCGACAGATCATTCGCCATCAAGTTAGTTCAGAAGTTTGCAGTTCAAATATTCTGCTGCTTTTCCAAGCCTTTTTACTTTATTTTCTTCTCTTATCACACATTCAAGCCCCCAGTGTTCATGTATCATTTCAATCTAAATTCTTCACTGTTCTTCTTACACATTTCATTTAAATCTAAATTCTTCACTTTCTTCTTACACATTTCATTTTAATCTAAATTCTTCACTTTCTTCTTACACATTACATTTCAGCATAGCAGTTTAGCGTCAGCTTTTCAGCATAAAGCATTCCCACTAGCAATTTCTTCAGGAATTGCATTCTGTAGTTTTACTATAGATATCTTGGTTGTGGACAATGGCTCCAAAAAACCCACTTAATGACATTATATTTAATAACATAATGTTAATATAATAATATGGTGATGTTCTTTCAATATTCTCTGCGATTTTATTGAAAATTCATTTCATTTCATTTCAAACCTTTATTTAACGAGATTGGTCCCATTGAGATCTTTTTCAAGGGAGACCTGCAGCATATAGGTTCCAACATTGAAACATAAAACAATAAAGGACATCATACATTATATTTACAGGACACATTTACATAGTTATAGACATTTACAATTGCCCATAGTATCAACAAGCATTTAATTTAGCCTAGCTTTAAAAACATGCAGAGGAATGAGATTGCTCAGTTTCACTTTTTTTTTTTTGCACATAAAAGCTGTCTTACCTAAGACAGTCCTTGCTCTTGGCACATCTAACAATACTACATCATGCGATCTCAGACAATAGCTGCTTGCAACTCTCTGTTATCAGAGAGCAGATATAATACGGGAGTTTAACAATACAATGTTAAATGTGTTTAGCAATACAGTGGGCAGTCATTAGTTGCAGCCCTTATATTTCCTTCCCTGTTCTCTTAACAGTAAAATATATTTAAAATACTTTTGGTATTATTCACCAAAACACATTGTCTATCTCTTTGCATACACCTTCAATTCATCCCCTTCCTCACACACTAATTGCAAGGCTGGAGTTTTTATTTGTAGATTTTTAAACCTGCATTTTCAACATCCATGTTTGCAAGCATGTTCACTCTCTTCACCATTGACTATCATAAACAACTGTTTTGACTCAAGAACTAGCTGCTTGTCACACTAAACATTAATTTATGTAACATCACACAGGTCAAACTTTTATCTAATCTCAAGCCAAACTTTTTTGTCCTTAGATGTTTGAGAGCCGGCCCATCTGGTCCCGGAACGCAGTCAAGGCCAACATCAACATCCACCCTGATAAACTGAAACTGCTGCTGCCCGTCTTTGCCTACTACATGGTGAGCTGAGGGACACAGCATTCCTGGTAAACAGTTGGGGGGGGCGGGGGGGGGAAATGCCATTAGGTGCATATTCCATGATGTTATTCAGAGGAGAATTGAGCCTCAGGGAGTCGTTGCTTTGTACAAGAAGAACTAAAATGTCATATAATAGAAAATACATCTCTAGAAATAGATTTCCAGCCAAAAATAAATCCTTTGTGGTCCCTTTGAGGATTCCAAGAAAAAAATCCTGTGGGTCAACAAATGCAATACTATAAGCTTCATAGAGGCAGTGTTTTGTAAAGAAAGTAAGGAAGTACAATGTTGACTTACCAAAGCAATGACTCAACTAAATTGAAAAGGAAGATTTTTTCCCGACCCACAAGAAAGTCAAACATCAGATTTGCTCTTACAGGTGACAGGGCCGTGGAGGAGTCTGTGGGTGAGGCTGGGCTATGACCCCCGGAAGACCAAAGAGTCCAAGAAATACCAGCTACTGGACTTCAGGATCCGCTGTAGCACCAAGCATGGTAAGAACTAGAGTAGGGGTGTCTAAACTACGGCCCGGGAGCCAAATGCGGCCCGCAGATCATTTCAAATCGGCCCTCAGCGAATTCAAAAAGTATAATGGAATATGGCCCACAAATGAAGCTTTTGCTTGTCTTATGTATTACTTCTTAAATGTAAATATATATTGCACAGTAGTATTCATGTGTTAATAAGACCAATTTTCACATAAAATCAGTCAATTAAAGTTGGAAACATTTTCTAACATATCTTAGTTGATAAGAAAAAAGCCCAATGACTTATTTACATAGCAAACTTCAAATACACCCTTCCTCTTTCTCCTTATTATAATCAATGTGAGGCTTCTGTTTTAAGGGATGAGCTGCCAACACTCACAAGCCTCATTGACCTACATTTGATTGTAGGCCCTTCGTATATTTTTCTGTATGTGGCCCTCGGTGAAAAAAGTTTGGACACCCCTGAACTAGAGGAACTCATCGTTATCTACCAGAATGTTATTTTCCAGTTCACCGTTATCATGTTTTTTCCATTTTTAACATCAAAGATTAAGAAACATTTCCATCTGGCCCTGTTTATTTTCTTTACACCTTCAGGGTATTCCTTATCTGACATGCCAGTGAAAGCCAAGAGGAGCGCTCTGAACTACAACCTGTCCATCACAATGAACAAAGCAGGTGAGTTGATGTAGACAAACTATATAAAGGAGATATGTAAAGTTCAGACGTGGTTTCTGGTTCTTTCTGAAAAAGCATATGGCTTTATAAAAGTTCCAGCATCGATTTGAAATGTCCTGTCTGAGAATCTGTAAAACAATCTCCATCCTCCCGCTGCTTTTTGCCAATGTTCACTGATAACATACAAAGTTCACTGATAATGTTCTGGAAAAATCGTGTGTTTTTCCCCCAGGTCCTCAGGCTGCGAGTGTGATGGAGCTTCCCGCGCAGGAGGGTCCGGGCTCCACTCGGGACCCAACCCCAACTTCCTACCAGCTGAAGGTCAGTGAGAGCTCAGCTGTAATGTAATGAAGTACATTTATCCAAGTACTGTACAAAATATAGATAAACTATCAAACAAACCATGTTTTATTATTATAGGTTAAGATTGTTTGGTAATTCAAATAAGCTCCACGATTACAAGCTGTTATGAACACATGAATGCGTCATAAATGGGCTAATTTTCAGAATAAGTTATTTTACTTTTGGTACATTAAGTATATTTTAATGCCAAAACGTTTGTCGTTTGACTTTTTATACTTAGCAGTACTTTCACAGTTTTGTATTTCTACTTTTACTCAAGTAAAAAGTTGGATGAATTCTTCCTCTACTGAAGCTCAGTAACTGGAGTGATAGGGCAATGCTGCAGCATGCTGCTATTTTTTGCCGGAACTGATTTGTCGTTATATCTTACATTTTGTCATTATCTATCCAATATCTTCCTATCTTGAGATTTTATTAAGCTAAATGTTGATTCATGTTAGAAGATAACAAGGGTTGCTTTACTGGTTTGAGTCTAAATAGAAGAGTAAAGTGATGGAAAACTTTCCTTAGACAACGTTTTCTTTGTGTTTAATCCTCACAGGAGTCATCCTACATTTTCAAAGAGGGCATGCTGCCTCCACACAGACAGATGTTCTACCAGCTCTGTGATCTGGATGTGGAAAGGTACGTTAAATTGCTGAGGGTACATTCTTCTTTCTAGTATTCACTTCACTAAATAATATGGGCTCTGAAACTCATATCAGGGGGACAGTGTGTGGGAGAGAATCTCCCTCTGGAGGGACTTTGTAGACCATTTAAATGCACAAAAACCTGTTTAACACACTACAGGAAAGGGAAAACCCCAAACAGCATAATGGGGCCCCTTTAAGAACAAGCACCTCTAAATTGTACTAACAGTGCTGAAATGTGTATTTGCACCAGTGTGTGTATGTGATTCAGCTTTTTGTTTCTCCAGTATCAAAAAGGTGATCGCTCAGATTGCCGATGAGGATCTGCCCTGTGACGAGCGGGACGGCTGGTGTGTCCTCGGCACTACGGACAAACTGCGGGACATGATCTCAGCCATGATCAAGAAGGTCATCCGAGCCAGTAAACCACGTAAGGAAAACATCCATCACAGAGAATGACTTCTCTTACTCGTGGTGTCTTCATGGACGAATAGGACAAAGATTGTTAAGGTTACATTTACAAGACGAAAAAATACTAGAAGCATAACAATCTAATAAGACTTCGGCAGAGATGGGGTCGTTACTAAAAAAAAATATATATTAAATATTACATATTACTTTAAAAAAAGTAATATATTACACTACTTCGTTACTCTCTACATAAAGTAACTCATTACTTTACTCGTTACTTTACTCGCTGAGCACGTACGAACTGCGCATGCGTGAGTGGCAATAACTCTCCTTACCAGCAGGCGGCGGTAGTGTGTATTCGTCATTTAAAAATGGCAACAACCGGAAGACAGAGAAGAAGAACAGACTACGTGATATAAACAAACAACAAATAGCGTGTGCGTTAGCTTCTCCTTAGCACAGGGGCGGACTGGCCATTGAGAATACCGGGAGTTTCCCCGGTGGGCCGGTGCTGTGTGTGGGCCGGAGGGCCAAACAAATAAAAAATAACAAACTTTTTTTTTTTTTTTTTTGCCTAAATCCTACCGGCCCGCATTTGTAAGTATTCCGGCCCAGCCCAGTGGGGTGCATAGGGGAGGGGGGGGGGGGGGTTGGCAGGGAAACGGGGTTCAGGGGGAGTGGCTGTACGGCTGTACCTATAGGATAGAAAAGGAGGAAGTGACGTCTGACTCAGAGGTCGCGCGGCTGTGGAGAAGGAACGTGTTGCCCACATTCTCTTACTGGCTGGTTAGCTAGCAGGTTCATTGTTTTGGGTGCAGTCACTTTTGCCTCCACTTGCTGTTCAAATAAATGTTGAAAGAAAAAGTAAATCTGTTCACAGTTCTGTTTTATATGGGCGTTGAAGAAGAAGAATTGGGAGGGATGAAACCCTTTTTTAATGGTCACACATGCAGAGCACACAGCAAACAGAGTGAAATGTGTTCTCTGCTTTTAAGCCATCCTAGTACCAGGAGTCTAGTACTAGGAGCAGTGGGCAGCTATTGTACAGCGCCCGGGGAGCAATGGGAGTGAGGGGGGAAGGGGAATGTCCGGTGCCTTGCTCAAGGGCACCACGGCAGGGCAGGAGGTGAACTGGGACCTCTTCAAGTAGAAGTCCACACTCCAAATGTAGGTCTGGTCGGGGACTTGAACCGGCGACCCTACAGCTCACAGTCCAAGCCCCTACTGACTGCCATAGATTTAGTCCCTAATTTTGCTCTCAAAGTGCACCAGATTGATGCATTTAACTTCAACATTTAAAAAAAAATCTTCCCGGGGGAGCTTGCACCCGGACCCCCCTAGAGGAGGTGAGGTCCACCACCTGCCCACACCCCCTGTTAAATTGTCTCACCTACATTGAGGATGCTTCCTACGCCCATGTTTTATTCCATGTGTCAAGTCAGGCAAATTGGGTCCAAATGTTATTTCATCAATGATCTGTTAACATTCAAATCAATAAATATATGCTGTAACTTTTTTGCTCTAGGCAACTCAAGGGCTCAGGTAATGTGATTACTGTATGAATAATGGTCCAAAATAACATTAAATGCATAGGGTTTTTCGTTAAGTAACATACTTTCGTCGCCGGCCGGCCGATACATGCCGCGCATTAAGTGGGCCTGTCTGTCAATTAATCCCCGGGCCACTTTTTCCCCCCAGTCCGCCCCTGCCTTAGCATGTGTTCTTTGCAGGTGTTTGTTGAGGTTTGACGTGGTGTTTACAGCAGTGGATAACAGCTTCTGGCCTGGACACAGTTTGCACCTCACCGTCACGTCTATTCTTCGGACGAACTCAAAATAATGGGCATACCTCCACCCCTCGAAAGTTATCGCTGACTCAGCCATGTTTATGTAGCTAAGACTAAGCTAATTAAAAATGCTGTTTTATGCCTGGATACTAACCATTGAGGAAGTACATCCTATTGTTTGTTGAAATATGGACAGAAAACCCTTGAAGAATTGGTTCTGATTTCATTTCTCTCCCTTCAGCAATGCCCGAACTCCCCAAGAGACGCAGACGCAAAGGCCTTGCAATATCCCCGGGGAGAGGCTCTGATTCAGAGGAAGAGAACGACAACAAGGATGACGAAGACGAGGATGAGGACGATGAGTTTCTGCCGTCGGAGGGCAGCGAAAACGAGATGGAGACAGAAATTCTGGACTACATGTAACAAAAGACAGCCATTTCCTGATAGAGTTGATAAGTCTGTATTATTTTTTCAGTTATATCTCAATAAAAAAAAAAAGTATTTCTAGTGGTTTTGTCTTCTATTATCTTTTTGAATTATACGGAACTGAAAGGATTCAAAATTCTGACATAAGAGATACGCTACATTGTAAAAGCAAATACCTCGAAAGTGCCACATGCTTCACATAGCCTACCTATCCTTTATTTACCAGTGTTACAAATGCATTATTCTATGCAAAACGTTTTTGTTGTTTTAAAATTGTTTTGAAAGTGCCGTTCAGAGGGGATGACACAAGTGAATTGGATTCGAACCCTATTCCGCCGCAGCCTCTGCCAGTAAGACATACCTACATGCTATACGAGGCCAGGGGGCCCTTGTTAACCTTACAAGCCCTCTCTCCATAGTAGCAGAGAGAGTGTTACAGTATCCTGTGGGAGGTGTGTACAGGGGGGGGTGTAGAAGCAGATGATAACAATAAAATACACAAATATTCTCATGTTTTCATCTCTGGTTTGCCGTCTATTTTGTAAATCTATTTAACACACACTCTTATCTTCGATAAAACAAACCCATAATGCAGGTTCCATACAAATTTGATTTGTTGAGTACTACTATAGTTCAATAGGTCTAACTAAAGAAAAAACAAAACAAGGAAAGATCATTTGTATTTTTTATCAATTTATTTTTTACATGGACCAATGAGTATTTCATAATTCAGGTTTGTAGGTCCACACTGCAGCTGCACATCTGATGCACAAGGAGTTTATTCTGAGGCTGAAATGGGAAGGTTGGGTAGGACGCTGGTCCAGAAATGCACATGACGCGTTCTCAACTTCTCTCTCACATAGGCTTTGTTCATATCATGATGGATCTCCACGTACTGGTGTCCAGTGCTGGTGAACTGAGGCCAAGGAGTGGGCACACTCTGACCTCCTTTGTTGGGGTCCCTGTGGATACAATTGGGAAAGTGCAAAACATTTAAGACAGTTTTAGCTTTCTACTTGAATGACTAATTCAGGTCTGTTAGAATTCTGTGAATCTCCTATGTCTTGTATCTGCAGAAATGTTACCCAGTTTTAGCGAAGTTGGTCCAATAGGCGATAATGTAGCCAGAGACGTGACGGTGGCGGGGCCAGTACCCCAGTGGTGAGGAGAAAGGCTTTCCGAAAACGTACTGCAGGTCATCAGCGTGGTCGGCTCCCATCCAGCTGGGGTAGGGCCTGGCAATGCCGCCCATACGGCTGGGCTCAGAGAAGAGGTAGGAGTAGGTCCGGCCAGTTCTTTGGTGAGGCAAGGAAATAAAAGGTATGTGACAATGACTACACAACAAAAAAATGCTTAGAAATCCACAAGTGCAGTTTTCAAAAGGGACAGTCGAAAATGGCACTAAAGTTTGTGAAGAGCACATTATGACTCGCTTGTAATACAAAACAATTTAAGGATTTTGGAGATTACTAGGGACATGACTAGGGACTAGGAAATCAAAATTACGATGTGGAACAAAAGGGCTTTTAAATAAGAGCATCCTCCATATAAGAAGATCTTATTCTCACTTTGCGTTGGCAGCATGAAGGTAAAGGGCAGCCTGAATAGGAACCAGGAAGATGTAGTCTGTACCGATCTCCACCACGGTTTTCTTGATGGTCTCCCAGCTGGGGTTTGAGCCCCAGTTTGAGGTGTATGTGAAATAAGCATTGTCCGCACCGGCCTTGCCCTTGTCCTGAGTGTACGCAGCCAGGAGCCTCTTCATATCGTCGCTGCAATCAGGTTAGAAAATTAGAAACATACAAAACAGTTCAAACCAAAGTATGGTATGTTGCTCTGGGAACAGAATCTTTAAAGTGACCAAATGGCTTAAACTCACATGGGGGTGTTTATCAGGGGGAGGTTGATCGTAGGAACGTCTAAACCAGTGAAGAGGTGTCCGTCCATGTCGTTGACTCCAGCGATGTAATCGATATCAGCCATATTGTTGAACAATTTGGAAGGGTCATCAGGAATGAAGTCCCCATCGATCACAGGAGAGAGGGCCAGGTTGAATACAACGGGGTCTGACAGAGGCAGATACAATGAGACATTACCATTCAGAGTACTAACTGTATGCCTAACGAAAAGTGGAATTCTGATTTCCCATTTTCTAGATCTTGTATTGTTCTTCTCATATGGCATGTGCTTAAAGCTCACATGTCATGCTTTTCCGGTTATTACCCGTCCCCTTGTGTGTTATGTAGGTTTTTCTGCATGTAAACGGTGTGCAGAGTCAAAACCCTCAAAGTACACCCTGTAGCGAGTAAAACTCCAAAACAGAAAATACCTCCTCAAAACGCCTCGTTGGTGAAACGTCATCATGACGTCATCATCCATTTGATTCTTCCGGGTACGTGCTTACGAAAGCACGTACCTGGTACTAAATGGGCCAATCCATGGAGCCGTTACGTTACGTCCGCGGAGCCGTTACGTTAAGCCCCCGCTGATTGGTTCAAATTGCCCAATCCACACACACACTCAGTGCAGGCAGCCCTGCTGATTTCTGCTCCGTGCTGTAGGCTGATAAAAAACAGTTTTATCAGCCGAAATTGCGCGAAATTCTCTCTGCAGACCCATTCTCACAGCGTTTATCAACCTATAAACCTTTTTCTTACTCAATATCAAGCCACACTTATTGTTTTTATTTCGGCTGTGACTTTGTGTGTGTTCAGGTTGAGTTTGGCTGTGTATCGCTAAACAAGGGAATCACGGAGGGGCGGGGGGGGGGGAGAGCTGCAGTGAGCCGTTTAGTGGAGAAAGTGAATACTGCTGAATACACATACTTTACAGAGATGCTGTATGCGAAACCAATGTGAGTTTGGAAAATTGCATAGTATTTTTCTATTTTAGTATACCTCAACAATGGAATTATGATCAGTGGAAATGGCCACGACATGTGACCTTTAAGTGTGTTGAAGTATGCATTTTAGAGAACATTAGGCAGGGTGAGGCCACTAAGTGTTTGACGACAGCTTGTTATGTTAGGGCAACACTCACTAGCCAAATTTCCATCTAAATTTAGCGCACATTTTAATCAAAACAATGCAGAAGGAATCAGCACAACAAGATGCTTTTTCCTCTCCATTGCTCTGGTAAAAAGCACCGACATGTCTGAACAGAAAATGTAAACTGTCTGTGGAGTGCAGCTTACGGTCAGGTGAGCTGGAAATACTGAGAGAGCCTGCCAGTGTAAGAACTGCGGGATCAGTCATCTTCAAACAGGAAGCCATTTTTTCATCGGTGGGGCAGTTGACCTTAATAGCAACCTGAGGAGAAATGTAAATCATGTTAAAAAGTGGAAACGGGCAACTTGTGGTTATTATTCAACTGTGTTGGAGCTTGAAGACGGCCAACCAACATTTCTGATGTGTCAGAAATTCAACAGAACGTTCGGGAGCAGTTGAGTGGCCATTATCGGTCTACGCTGCAACCTTTACACTCCGTGGCAAACAATGTGACCCCAGCTTTACATTTCAGAAAACTATTCCAGATAAGAAACAAAACATGTAAGTAAAGCTTTTATATACCTCCTCAGCAAACCTGCGGGGGTTCTTGTTGATAGCCCATGGGCAAAGGGCGACACCGCTCTGGGAGATGGCTCTCTTGAAAAGCCCTTTGTTGTGGGGAGAGAGACTCTGTGTGTGGATACAAAAATGTGGTTAGATACATACGAAGGAATTTTTATTAAATGTACTTTAAGGGCCATTCTACCGAATTGGTGCAAAGTCAGGTTGGAACAGTTTTGAAATGTTGTATGTTTTTTCCCCAAAACTTTGTCCATATATATTTTGTACCATATCTAAATTACACATATCTATTAAAAGAACCGTACATTTTTATATCGTATTTTCAGACTGTATTGGAATGTGTCAATATACTTAATTTTTTACAAAATAATATCCACTTTTCGGTAGTGACTGCAGTGTTTTGTTCTCAAAGTTGTATCCTATTCCCTCAACCTTATTGCTTAATCTTAACTCATAACATGCCTTATGTTGAAGTGTGAATGTTTGAAGCTACTGACCCAGAATCAGCACTTTAGTAACAGGCTGAAATAGAGGGGGATGAGGCTAGAATCTGTTTGGTATTTTGAGCAAAACACTTCATTGACATGTTTTTTATATATCTGAGACCTATAATATATGCCTAACAATAGTATAATAAGAGACCTTTAAAGTAACACACTGATTTTGAGACTTTAAAACACATTTATTTCAAAATGGCGGGATTTACCTGCTTACCATTCCATTTTGTCACTACCGAAACGATCATGTCAATTACCGAAACTTAACCATGTGTTTCAGTAGTGACGATTTTTGCTAAAATTGAGCATAACTAAAGAATGCTAGCAAGTACATGGCTAGCATACATGTATTTGAAGAGGTTTACACATATAAGAACCTAATACTTTGCATAAAACCACGAAAAAGTTTACTTAATTGAAGATAATATGTGTTCGGTAGTGACAATTCTTAAGGTTACACGCCGATTTTCAGATTTTGGAACAGATTTATATCAAAAGCATGGGATATAGCTACTTGTTGCTAAAAACCAGGCTCACCCATTGGACTAAAAACCCTTGTGTTTCGGTAGTGACATGAAAACTGGGGACATGATTTTTTTTTTAGTATAGTTTTTTTATTAAAAAATTAAACCCACAATAAATCGAAATATTCCAACTTCTGTTTGAATTTTATCATAAAGATCTTCTAAATACAGCATTGAAAAAAATATATATATATTTTAAGTGTTATTTACAGAAATTGAAATTAAGATGTCAGGGTTGGGGACAGCTACTTCCCAATAGAAAGTACCCTATATAAATGATGTTTTTGTATATATTAAGCTTATCACTATATAATGTAATGTTATGTTTAAATAGACCATAACATATTCTTAGTAAATATCTATGTCTGAATACTTAATTGTTTTGTTAAATAGTTTTTCTTGTTGTTGGACCGCACTTTGTACTAATTCGGTAGAATGCCCCATTTATTATCTATCAATCATTCCACACAATGGGGGTGGACACTGACCTGGAAGTTAACACTAGCTGCACCTGCAGACTCTCCAAAGACGGTGATCTTGTCAGGGTCTCCTCCAAATGAGCGGATGTTCCTGTTCACCCAGGCGATGGCGGTGTGTTGGTCCCAGAGACCGTAGTTTCCTGACGAGAATCAAATGTTTCACTTAATAACGGAAGTTTAATGGTATATTAAATTGGCAGGAAGGTCAACATTTATTCAGATCTGTACAATTTGTCACTTTTGTGAAAAGAAGCTGGCACCAACCAGGGAGGTCTGACTCTCCAGTGCTCAGGAAGCCCAAAGCTCCCACACGGTAGTTCATTGTCACCACGATAACATCTCCTCTGTCTGCAATCTCCTGCCCGCTGTACAGATAGTTTTCCAGGAAGTTAGCTCCCATCGAGCCTCCAACCAGGAAGCCACCGCCAAAGATCCAGACCATGACGGGCAGACCAGTGGAAACTAAAAGACAGGGAATATTAATGCCATTCATAGAGTAGACCTAATATGGAAGACACTTTGTAGAGTTTTCTGTCTTTACTTGAGCGGCCGTGAGGAACCCAGATGTTGAGGTAAAGACAGTCCTCACTGCCTCTGGTATCAGTCATCAAAAGGTTCACCTGAATGCATCTGTTCTTGTAATCTGTGGCCTTTAGGATACCTGAGGACACACACAGTGTTAGAGCAGGGATAGGAAAACTTTATGTCTGTAGTTGGTAAACATTATATTGCACACAAAAAACCTAATATCATGATTGGTATTTTCTTGTTTGATTTGTCAGTGACTTTGTTAAAATGTTATTAAATTACATTTTTAAAAATCATCATGGACTCCTCTTTCAAAGTGGGGCTCACAGGGGGCCAAGCTCAGTGTTACAGGAGCACTGGCCCCTGTTGGCCCCCCTTTAGAGCCACCCATGCACAGGACAGCAACAAAGCCACATAGGATGATCTTATTTAATCTAATGCACTGCTGTTGATTTAGGGATTTTTAATAAACAAAACATTTTACATCTATTACACTAAACATACACAGAAGTAATACTGCTCCACTCACCGTCCCAGCCAGGATGACGTTTTGGTTTCTCAAACCTTCCCGGGACGTCAGCAAAAGGAATCCCCCTGAAGACGTCCATGTGGCGGCGGAAGCCCAGACGGATGTTCTTGCCCTGCACCATACCTCCCTCTGTGTACACCACCCCGAGCTGCAGAAATCACACACAACATTCCTTTATTTTATTCCTTTTTTTTTTTTAAAGTGTAACGATGAAAGTTGTCACAGATATATAATTACATTTTCTCCAATAAAATATATCTATCAGTGTTTGATGATTGAAAAATGAACAAATAAATATTCCTACTTCCTAAAGAAGTATTAAGTGAAGACTTGAATACTATTAAAGAGATACTGAAAAGAGTGATAATATTATAATTGTGACACTTACAGAGGTCGCAGAGGCCGTCTCCAGGAACACAGCAACAGCTACCAATATCCCAAGCTTCAACATCTTGATGATGGGAACTAGGTTACCTGAGGTTGCCTGCCACTTTTATAGAGACCCCCTCCCCTACATGACGCCTGATCAGAAGGAGTTACATAACATGTAATATTGAACCGCCCTGTGTCCAAAGCACTTTCTTTGATACATTTTAGTGAAGACTTCAAACACTTGTTTAGCTAAATCACAATGTTTTTTATTGATCACACATAAACCTTTCTCTATTTTCTATGACCTATGTAAAAGGACATTTGATTGGCTGAGCTTAACGTGGTTGATAAATGTTACTTGTTAGACGCTTTTATCCAAAGCATACTCAATACTGTGGACAATCCCCACGGGAGCAACTTGGGGTGAAGAGTCTTGCCTAAACAAGTAGATTGTTGCTTTTATTTGCTATTGTTTTTATTATATGGCTGTTTTTTAATTTTTTTATTATTACGTTTATTCTGGTTTGTTTTGTGTTTGTATCTTTTATTTTAAATGTATTTATTTTATGTTTTGTGAGCTTATCTCTCTGTACAGCACTTTGGTCTGAAGGTTTTAAAGTGCTATATAAATAAAGTTGGATTGGATTGCAGGCACACAACAACATGCTGACAGTCTGGTTTGAACTTGATCCGAATGGAATGGAATCCACGGCGCCAGAGATTTTCTCTAGGGGGTGCTGTGGGGTAGCTTGAGTTTTCATAGAGGGTGCTCAAACTTTAAGGGTTTCCCATTAATGCACCAGCGCTACAGTTTAATTTTCTACTGCAACTCATACTTGTCAACCTTCCCGATTTTCGCGGGAGACTCCCGATTTCATTGCCCTCTCCCGGTTTCCTCCCGGGGTCATATTTCTCCCGCATTTCTCCCGATTTCTGACAAAATCAGATTTACTCAGGACTGTTTCCCTCGGACTTTAATACAGCTACACCATTGTTTGGTTTCCATGGTAACACGTCTCTTTAGTAGCGCGTGCAACTGAAAGTCTGACAGGGTGAGGCAGATAGTCACAGAAAACAGAACAAAAATCGACAACTACTCTACTCTCTGCTCACTCCTTTCCTGCCCACACATATGCTCCATCAAGGATGGTGCTACAGGCCGCAAGGCATTGCACTTAGAACTACAATATAAGCATGTTAAGCAAAATGAAGAGATCTATGGATACATCTCTCAACATACATATGAAACAGAACTGTAAACAGATTTACTATTTCTTTATAGATATTTTACAAATCACTCCTCTTTTAAAACAAACCGTTTGAGACCCACTGAGATAACTAGACTAAAGTTAACTATCTAAACACTGAGATTCCTTTACTTTACTTGAGCTGAGGTTATCTGAGACTCTCAGTCTGACAGGAGAGAGTTCTCCCTCCACTTTGTTGTTGAAAAAGCTCCTTATATCCGTTAGCTTGGCTAGATAGCACCAGATGCTAACCACAACGATCTCCGGTAGAGACCCACCGGTGCTCGCGCACGCACACAAAATGGCTCGTGCCACACACACACAGAGCAGAGCTTGAATGAAACACAGAGAGCCAGAAGTAAGCTACTTGTACTCACGAGGCCTATTATGTGCAGAATCCCTCTCGCTTTCAGGTGGTTTTGATTGAGTGTGTCCACACGTGGACGTTTAAGGACTAAAAAACAATCCATTTGTCACTTTGCTGTTAGCAAATAATTTGGCGCTCCAGCTAACAGGAAGTCACTCAAGTGTCACAAAGTAATTTTAGCCTATGGGTAGGTCAAAAATCTAATGGGTGCTGGCCTAATCACCTGTGTTGGCTTTATGTTTTTGGTCAAACATTTGTTTTTTTTCACATTTGCATTGATGTAATCAATATTTTTTCTAATTTAATTTAATAATAAAAAAAGAAAATACATATTTCTTGGGGGTGCTTAAGGGGTGCTTTGGCAATCCTGGGGGGTGCTTCAGCACCCCCTAGCTCCCCCCTGGCGCCGCCCCTGATGCACTAGTCCACTTTGCCACACGCCTCACGACAGTTGTTTTCTTATTAGCTATAAAGTTGTACAACCTTAACTGCCAACATGCAAACTCCATTCATTTGACTGAGCCAAGGCGAGCCAAGAGCATGGATGTATAAAGATAGCTTATCCGCTGATTTACAGACGTCTCCAAATGTACTTTCCAAATGTAAGTCAATGGGAAAAATTGTGTTTGGGCCCAATGACCTCAGATACATTTAAGTACCAGCGTTTGGCCACTATGAACATTTGCTCCAACGTCCGGCACACTTCCTGGGGACTTAGCAGAGAGCTGGAGCGCATGCTCTAAAATCAAAGGGCCCCAGATGATCCGGGCACTTTCTGAATCTACAGTCGCTCCATTTTAGGCTTGAGTATGAAGCGCCACTGAGCACAGAAGTTGTTTAGCACTAAGACATATTCGTCACACCAGGTGACATTAAGTTATTGGGCCATGAATGAATCATCTTCGATTTCAATTTAGTTTTGTTTTCATGCTCACTGTAGAACGTTTTTGTATACAAAATATAAAGTAAAAGGTGAGAGAACACAGACCCGAGGCGACCCAGCAGAAACATTTATTAAATCTGATAAAATGTCCACTTCACACTAATCCATTACACAAAACCCCAGACTGAGACTCAACTCAAAATGGTCTTTCAGCCTAATGTCTAATATATGGGGTTTGGTATTATAGAGCTGTAGAGACAAAATAAATCAATAAATAGCAATCTAGCTATTCCCCTAAAGGTTTATTAATTCCCATATAAGAACATTTCCTGTTTACAATCTCTGTCGGGCCTTGCAGTTGTGTATCAGGAGGCCAGCTCTGCTGAGTTGACACAGCTGTGCTACAATCCACAAACAAGCATCCTCATGGATGTGCCAAAGGCACCTGTACAGATTTGGATTTGTTAATTTTTAACAGGGGGGGGGGGGCTGCCACAAACACCCCCTGTACACACCTCCCACAGGATACTGTAACACTCTCTGCTACTATGGAGAGAGGGCTTGTAAGGTTAACAAGGGCCCCCTGGCCTCGTATAGCATGTAGGTATGTCTTACTGGCAGAGGCTGCGGCGGAATAGGGTTCGAATCCAATTCACTTGTGTCATCCCCTCTGAACGGCACTTTCAAAACAACAAAAACGTTTTGCATAGAATAATGCATTTGTAACACTGGTAAATAAAGGATAGGTAGGCTATGTGAAGCATGTGGCACTTTCGAGGTATTTGCTTTTACAATGTAGCGTATCTCTTATGTCAGAATTTTGAATCCTTTCAGTTCCGTATAATTCAAAAAGATAATAGAAGACAAAACCACTAGAAATACTTTCTTTTTTATTGAGATATAACTGAAAAAATAATACAGACTTATCAACTCTATCAGGAAATGGCTGTCTTTTGTTACATGTAGTCCAGAATTTCTGTCTCCATCTCGTTTTCGCTGCCCTCCGACGGCAGAAACTCATCGTCCTCATCCTCGTCTTCGTCATCCTTGTTGTCGTTCTCTTCCTCTGAATCAGAGCCTCTCCCCGGGGATATTGCAAGGCCTTTGCGTCTGCGTCTCTTGGGGAGTTCGGGCATTGCTGAAGGGAGAGAAATGAAATCAGAACCAATTCTTCAAGGGTTTTCTGTCCATATTTCAACAAACAATAGGATGTACTTCCTCAATGGTTAGTATCCAGGCATAAAGCAGCATTTTTAATTAGCTACCAAAGTCTTATTAGCTTTTTATGCTTCTTGTATTTTTCGTCTTGTAAATGTAACCTTAACAATCTTTGTCCTAGTCGTCCATGAAGACACCCCGAGTAAGAGAAGTCATTCTCTGTGATGGATGTTTTCCTTACGTGGTTTACTGGCTCGGATGAGCTTCTTGATCATGGCTGAGATGAGATCATGTCCCGCAGTTTGTCCGTAGTACCGAGGACACACCAGCCGTCCCGCTCGTCACAGGGCAGATCCTCATCGGCAATCTGAGCGATCACCTTTTTGATACTGGAGACACAAAAAGCTGAATCACATACACACACTGGTGCAAATACACATTTTCTCAAGCACTGTTAGTACAATTTAGAGGTGCTTTTTCTTAAAGGGGCCCCATTATGCTGTTTGGGGTTTTCCCTTTCCTGTAGTGTGTTAAACAGGTTTTTGTGCATTTAAATGGTCTACAAAGTCCCTCCAGAGGGAGTTTCTCTCCCACACACTGTCCCCCTGATATGAGTTTCAGAGCCCATATTATTTAGTGAAGAGAATACTAGAAAGAAGAATGCACCCTCAGCAATTTAACATACCTTTCCACATCCAGATCACAGAGCTGGTAGAACATCTGTCTGTGTGGAGGCAGCATGCCCTCTTTGAAAATGTAGGATGACTCCTGTGAGGATTAAACACAAAGAAAACGTTGTCTAAGGAAAGTTTTCCATCACTTTACTCATCTATTTAGACTCAAACCAGTAAAGCAACCCTTGTTATCTTCTAACATGAATCAACATTTGGCAAAAAATAGCAGCATGCTGCAGCATTGTCCTATCACTCCAGTTACTGAGCTTCAGTAGAGGAAGAATTCATCCAACTTTTTACTTGAGTAAAAGTAGAAATACAAAACTGTGAAAGTACTGCTAAGTATAAAAAATCAAAGTACAAACGTTTTGGCATTAAAATATACTTAATGTACCAAAAGTAAAAGAACTTATTCTGAAAATTAGCCCATTTATGACGCATTCATGTGTTCATAACAGCTTGTAATCGTGGAGCTTATTTGAATTACCAAACAATCTTAACCTATAATAATAAAACATGGTTTGTTTGATAGTTTATCTATATTTTCATTTCCTTTCATTTCAAACCTTTATTTAACGAGATTGGTCCCATTGAGATCATAGATCTCTTTTTCAAGGGAGACCTGCAGCATATAGATTCCACATGAAACATAACAATAAAGGAAATCATACATTATATTTACAGGATACATTTACATAGTTATAGACATTTACAAGTGCCCATAGTATCAACAAGCATTTCATTTAGCCTAGCTTTAAAAACATGCAGAGGAATGAGATTGCTCAGTTTCAATTCTTGCTGAAGATTGTTCCAAGCCAGTGGAGCTGCGCACATAAAAGCTGTCTTACCTAAGACAGTGCTTGCTCTTGGCATATCTAACAATACTACATCATGCGATCTCAGAAAATAGCTGCTTGCAACTCTCTGTGTTATCAGAGAGCAGATATAATACGGGAGTTTACCCAACAAAGCTTTATAAATAAACGTGTACCAATGACTGAGCCTCTTTACAGTAAGTGAAGGCAAACCTGCCCTGGCATACAGGGTACAGTGATGAGTAAGTGCTTTACAATTTGTGACAAATCTCAGTGCGCTGTGATAGGCGGCATCTAACTTGTTCAGGTAATAGGCAGGTGCATTCATATATAACAAATCACCATTGTCCAGCACAGGTCAAAAGGTCACAGTGACTAGCCTTTTCCTGGCCTCAAGCGAGAAACAGGACTTGTTTCTGAAAAAGAAACCTAGCCTAACCCTCAGCTTTTTAAGCAGGTTATTGACATGAAGTTTAAAAGTAAGACAATCATCAAGCCAGATACCTAGGTATTTATAACAGGTAACCACTTTGAGTACTTGTCCTTGCATAGTAACAATATCTAAAACAGGCTCTGGTGTCTTTTTAGCTTTTGAAAATAGCATTACCTTGGTTTTATCAACATTTAAAAGAAGCTTAAGCTCAGCAAGCTGAGTCTGAATAATGTTAAAAAAAATATTTTGTACAGTACTTGGGTAAATGTACTTCATTACATTACACTACAGCTGGTAGGAAATTGGGGTTGGGTCCCGAGTGGAGCCCGGACCCTCCTGCGCGGGAAGCTCCATCACACTCGCAGCCTGAGGAGCTGGGGGAAAAACACACGATTTTTCCAGAACATTATCAGTGAACTTTGTATGTTATCAGTGAACATTGGAAAAAGCAGCGGGAGGATGGAGATTGTTTTACAGATTCTCAGACAGGACATTCAAATCGATGCTGGAACTTTTATAAAGCCATATGCTTTTTCAGAAAGAACCAGAAACCACGTCTGAACTTTACTTATCTCCTTTATATAATTTGTCTACATCAACTCACCTGCTTTGTTCATTGTGATGGACAGGTTGTAGTTCAGAGCGCTCCTCTTGGCTTTCACTGGCATGTCAGATAAGGAATACCCTGAAGGTGTAAAGAAAATAAACAGGGCCAGATGGAAATGTTTCTTAATCTTTGATGTTAAAAATGGAAAAAAACATGATAACGGTGAACTGGAAAATAACATTCTGGTAGATAACGATGAGTTCCTCTAGTTCAGGGGTGTCCAAACTTCTTTCACCGAGGGCCTGTAGAGGGGTGTGGCAGCCCCCCCCCCCCCCCCCCCCCCCCCTGTTAAAAATTAACAAATCCAGTCTGTACAGGTGCTTTTGGCACATCCATGAGGATGCTTGTTTGTGGATTGTAGCAAGGTTGTGTCAACTCAGCAGAGCTGGCCTCCTGATTAGGGCTGCAACAAACGACTCATTTGATAATCGATTAATCTATTCGGACTATTACTGTATGCCTTGCATCAACTTTTAGATTTAGCTTGAGGTTGTTTTAGGCATGTGTAAACAAACAATGAAGACAATGAAGATGAATACTTGATTCAAAAATACATATATTATTAAATTAACTAAACAAATTGTGAACACAACTAACATTGCTTTTTATTTAAATTAAATAAATAATATTTCACATCAAAAGAAACAGTGTTTTTGACAAATCGTGTTAAATAATGTGATAACATAATTGTAATAATTTTGTTAACTGCGTGTGTTGCTGACGTGGAAAAGTTACTCTTGGATGGGGCTACAGAGCTACTAGAAAGACAGTCGAACCTGGTGCATTCCTCCGTCTGAATGTGGTGCGCTTTTGCTAAATGTTTAGACAAATTGCTCGTGTTTATAAACCTTTAGGGGAATAGCTAGATTATTTATTGATTTATTTTGTCTCTACAGCCCTATAATACCAAACCCCATATATTAGACATTAGGCTGAAAGACCATTTTGAGTTGAGTCTCAATCTGGGGTTTTGTGTAATGGATTAGTGTGAAGTGGACATTTTATCAGATTTAATAAATGTTTCTGCTGGGTCGCCTCGGGCCTGTGTTCTCTCACCTTTTACTTTATATTCTGTATACAAAAAGGTTCTACAGTGAGCATGAAAACAAAACAAAATTGAAATCCAAGATGATTCAGTCATGGCCCAATAACTTAATGTCACCTGGTGTGACGAATATTTCTTAGTGCTGAACAACTTCTGTGCTCAGTGGCGCTTCATACTCAAGCCCAAAATGGAGCGACTGTAGATTCAGAAAGTGCCCGGATCATCTGGGGCCCTTTGCTTTTAGAGCATGCGCTCCAGCTCTCTGCTAAGTCCCCAGGAAGTGTGCCGGAATTTGGAGCAAATGTTCATAGTGGCCAAACGCTGGTACTTAAATGTATCTGAGGTCATTGGGCCCAAACACAATTTTTCCCATTGACTTACATTTGGAAAGTACATTTGGAGACGCCTGTAAATCAGCGGATAAGCTATCTTTACACATCCATGCTCTTGGCTCGCCTTGGCTCAGTCAAATGAATGGAGTTTGCATGTTGGCAGTTAAGGTTGTACAACTTTATATGTAATAAGAAAACAACTGTCGTGAGGCGTGTGGCGCAGTGGACTCTCTCTACATGGGGGTCAGTGGGTCCTCCCTCGCTTGACTACAGCGGGTGCAAAATGCCGCAGCAAGGCTCTTAACTGGCACACGGAAGTATGACCACATTTCCCCTGTCTTAGCATCTCTCCACTGGCTGTCAATTTATTTTAGGATCCATTTTAAAATTATTTTATTTACTTTTAAATCCCTAAATGGCATGACCCCACCATACCTTGCTGAGCTGCTACAGCATTACACGCGGAACCGCCTTCTCAGTTCAGCGGACCAACTGCTCCTGAATGTGCCTAAAACCAGGTCAAAGCTCAGAGGGGACCGTTGCTTCTCTGTAGCGGCTCCCAAACTGTGGAACGCTCTACCCCTGGAGATCAGACAGGCCTCCACACTGCCTGCTTTTAAATCGCTTCTTAAAACCCACCTCTTCTCCTTAGCGTTTTAACATTTGGCGTTTCAACATCTTTAGAGTCTTGCTTTTTTGCATTTAAATTGTTTTTTGTTTTTCTCGTACTTGTTTTATGGTGTGTGAGCTGAGCTGTGGTACTTTTTTTTGGTATGCTTTGTGTTATTTCTTTGCCTGTACAGCACTTTGGTCTGGAGGTTTAAAGTGCTTTATAAATAAAGTTGTATTGAATTGTTGGTGTTCGGATCAAGTTCAAACCCCACTGCAGTCAGCATGTTGTTGTGTCCCTGCAATCCAATCCAATCCAACTTTATTTATATAGCACTTTAAAACCTTCAGACCAAAGTGCTGTACAGAGAGATAAGCTCACAAAATATAAAATAAATACATTTAAAATAAAAGATACAAACACAAAACAAACCAGAATAAAGTACGTAATAATTAAAAAATAAAAAACAGCCATATAATAAAAACAATAGACCACTGAAAGCAAATAAAAGCAACAATCTATTTGTTTAGGCAAGACTCTTCACCCCAAATTGCTCCTGTGGGGATTTTCCACAGTATTGAGTATGCTTTGGATAAAAGCATCTAACAAGTAACATGTAACAACCACGTTAAGCTCAGCCAATCAAATGTCCTTTTACATAGGTCATAGAAAACAGAGAAAGGTTTATGTGTGATCAATAAAAACATTGTGATTTAGCTAAACAAGTGTTTGAAGTCATCACTAAAATGTATCAAAGAAAGTGCTTTGGACACAGGGCGGTTCAATATTACATGTTATGTAACTCCTTCTGATCAGGCGTCATGTAGGGGGGGGGGGTCTCCTCTATAAAAGTGGCAGGCAATCTCAGGTAACCTAGTTCCCATCATCAAGATGTTGAAGCTTGGAATATTGGTAGCTGTTGCTGTGTTCCTGGAGATGGCCTCTGCGACCTCTGTAAGTGTCACAATTATAATATTCTCACTCTTTTCAGTATCTCTTTAATAGTATTCAAGTCTTCACTTAATACTTCTTTAGGAAGTAGGAATATTTATTTGTTCATTTTTCAATCATCAAACACTAATAGATATATTTTATTGGAGAAAATGTAATTATATATCTGTGACAACTTTCATCGTTACACTTCACTGTAAAAAAAGGAATAAATTAAAGGAATGTTGTGTGTGATTTCTGCAGCTCGGGGTGGTGTACACAGATAGAGGTAAGGTGCAGGGCGAGAACATCCCTCTTGGTTTAGGCCGCTACATGGACGTCTTCAGGGGGATTCCTTTTGCTGACATCCCGGGCAGATTTGAGAAACCAAAACGTCATCCTGGCTGGGACGGTGAGTGGAGCAGTATTACTTCTGTGTATGTTTAGTGTAATAGAAGTAAAATGTTGTGTTTATTAAAAATCCCTAAATCAACAGCAGTGCATTAGATTAAATAAGATCATCCTATGTGGCTTTGTTGCTGTCCTGTGCATGGGTGGCTCTAAAGGGGGGCCAACAGGGGCCAGTGCTCCTGTAACACTGAGCTTGGCCCCCTGTGAGCCCCACTTTGAAAGAGGAGTCCATGATGATTTTGAATAATGTAATTTAATAACATTTTAACTAAGTCACTGACAAATCAAACAAGAAAATACCAATCACGATATTAGTTTTTGTGTGCAATATAATGTTTACCAACTACAGACATAAAGTTTTCCTACCCCTGCTCTAACACTGTGTGTGTCCTCAGGTATCCTAAAGGCCACAAAGTTCAGGAACGGATGCATTCAGGTGAACTATTTGATGACTGATACCAGAGGCAGTGTGGACTGTCTTTACCTCAACATGTGGGTTCCTCACGGCCGCTCAGGTAAAGACAGAAAACTCTACAAAGTGTCTTCCATATTAGGTCTAGTCTATGAATGGCATTAATATTCCCTGTTTTTTAGTGTCCACTGGTCTGCCCGTCATGGTCTGGATCTTTGGCGGAGGCTTCCTGGTTGGAGGCTCGATGGGAGCTAATGCCCTGGAAAACCATCTGTACAACGGGAAGGAGATTGCAGACAGAGGAAATGTTATCGTGGTGACAATTAACTACCGTGTGGGAGCTTTGGGCTTCCTGAGCACTGGAGAGTCAGATCTTCCTGGTTGGTGCCAGCTTTTTTTCACAAAAGTGACAGATCTGAATAAATGTTGGTCTTCCTGCCAATTTAATATACCATTAAACTTCCGTTATTAAGTGAAAAATGTGATTCTCGTCAGGAAACTACGGTCTCTGGGACCAGCACACCGCCATCGCCTGGGTGAACAGGAACATCCGCTCATTTGGAGGAGACCCTCACAGGATCACCGTCTTTGGAGAGTCTGCAGGTGGAGCTAGTGTTAACTTGCAGGTCAGTGTCCACCCCCATTGTGTGGAATGATTGATAGATAATACATATATGGGGCATTCTACCCAATTAGTACAAAGTGCGGTCCCACAACAAGAAAAACTATTTAACAAAAAAATTAAGTATTCCGACATAGATATTTACTAAGAATATGTTATAATCTATTTAAACATAAGGCATTACATTATATAGTTATAAGCTTAATATATACAAAAACATCATTTATATAGGGTACTTTCTATTGGGAAACCCTGACATCTACATTTCAATTTCTGTAAAAAATTACACTTCAAACATTTTTTTTTTTTTTGTTCAATGGTGTATTTAGAAGATATTTATGATAACCTTCAAACAGAAGTTGGAATATTTCGATTTATTGTGGGTTTAATTTTTAAATAAAAAAACTATACTAAAAAAAATCATGTCCCCAGTTTTCATGTCACTACCGAAACACAAGGGGTTTTAGTCCAATGGGTGAGCCTGGTTTTTAGCAACAAGTAGCTATATCCCATACTTTTGATATAAATCTGTTCAAAAATCTGAAAATCGGTGTGTAACCTTAAGAATTGTCACTATCTTCAATTAAGTAAACTTTTTCGGGGTTTTATGCAAAGTATTAGGTTCTTATATGTGTAAACCTCTTCAAAGACGTGTATGCTAGCCATGTACTTGCTAGAATTCTTTAGTTATGCTCAATTTTAGCTAGAATCTACTGAAATCTATAAAGAGAGACTTGACCTTTATAATTTGGAATTGAAAAACGCACGACAGTCTTTCTTCTCTGCCATCATTACCAAAATCAAAAACAACGCACGTGCCTTGTTTGCTAAGGTCGACAGACTAACTAACCCACCAGTGTCAGTAGCCTCTGAATTTCTATCCACAAGGGCGTGCAATGATTTTGCCTCCTTCTTCACTGACAAAATTCCGAAAATCAGACAAGCAGTCAGTGCCTCTGCATCAGGTACAGCAAATGTGTTGTCCCTATGTCCACTTAATATCAATTCAAACACCATGACACAATTCCATCAGATTAATGATAAAAACCTAGAGGACATTATTCAACTTCTGAAATCCTCCTCCTGCTGCCTTGATATTATTCCAACAGGATTTTTCAAAGATGTTTTTCCTTGCATGGCCTCAGATCTACTTCATATACTAAACAAATCTCTTCACTCAGGTATTTTTCCACAGGCCCTGAAAACTGCAGTCATTAAACCGCTCTTAAAAAAGAATAATCTAGACGCTTCAGTAATGAACAATTACAGGCCCATATCAAACCTGCCATTTCTAGGTAAAATCATTGAAAAAGTTGTTTTTCAACAGTTCAGTAATTTCTTGCATTTAAATAACTGTTTCGATGTGTTCCAGTCAGGCTTCCGTCCAAACCACAGCACTGAGACTACTCTTGTAAAGGTCTTCAATGACATCCACTTAAACACAGACAGTGGCAGAACTTCAGTGTTAGTATTATTAGATCTCAGTGCTGCGTTTGACACTGTTGACCACAACATATTACTCGACCGACTAGAAAACTGGGTGGGACTTTCTGCAACAGTTCTACATTGGTTTGAACCCTACTTAAAGGACAGAAAAAACGTTGTTTCTATAGGTAAATACACATCTGAGTTAACAAATATGACATGTGGGGTACCTCAAGGCTCCATCTTGGGGCCTCTTCTCTTTAACATCTACATGCTACCACTGGCTCAGATAATGAAAAACAACAAAATAAGTTACCATAGCTATGCGGAATGACACACAAATTTACGTAACAATTTTACCAGGAGACTATGCTCCAATTCAAACACTGAGTAAGTGCATTGAACAAATCAATGACTGGATGTGTCAGAACTTTCTCCAATTAAACAAAGATAAAAGTGAGGTAATGGTTTTTGGAGCCAAGGCAGAATGTTTAAAAGTTAGCGCTGAGCTTCAGTCTGCAATGTTCAAAACAACAGATAAAGCCAGAAATCTAGGTGTACTCATGGACTCTGACCTGAGTTTCAACAGTCACATTAAAACAGTTACTAAATCAGCTATATCACCTAAAGAATATATCTAGGATTAAAAGACTGATGTCACAGCAGGATTTGGAAAAGCTTGTCCATGCTTTTATCTTCAGTAGACTCGACTACTGTAATGGTGTCTTCACAGGTCTCACTAAAACATCTATTAGAAAGCTGCAGCTGATTCAGAACGCTGCTGCTCGAGTCCTCACTAACACTAAGAAAGTGGATCACATCACTCCTGTTCTGAAGTCTTTATACTGGCTTCCTGTATGTCAAAGAATAGATTTCAAAATACTGCTGCTGGTTTATAAAGCACTGAATGGTTTAGGCCCAAAATACATTTCTGACCTCCTGCTAAATTATGAACCATCCAGATCTCTCAGGTCTTCAGGGACTGGTCAGCTTTCTGTCCCCAGAGTCAGAACTAAACATGGTAAAGCAGCTATCAGTTATTATGCTCAAAATATCTGGAACAAACTCCCAGAAACCTGCAGGTCCGCTGCGACTCTGACTGCTTTTAAATCCAGACTAAAGAATTTTCTTTTTGTCGCTGCTTTTAATTGAACTATTCACATCTTAAACTGCACTGTAACTTTTATCCATGTATTTTTTCTTTTAATGTTTATTTTATTATCTTTTCTTTTTAATGAGTGATTTTAAATGCCATTTTCTTAATGTCTTTCATTTTTTGTAAAGCACTTTGAATTGCCTTGTGTTGAAAGGTGCTATATAAATAAACTTGCCTTGCCTTGCCTTGCCTTGCATTGCCTTGAAACATATGGTTAAGTTTCGGCAATTGACATGATCGTTTCGGTAGTGACAAAATGGAATGGTAAGCAGGTAAATCCCGCCATTTTTAAATAAATGTGTTTTAAAGTCTCAAAATCAGTGTGTTACTTTAAAGGTATCTTATTATACTATTGTTAGGCATATATTATAGGTCTCAGATATATAAAAAACATGTCAATGAAGTGTTTTGCTCAAAATACCAAACAGATTCTAGCCTCATCCCCCTCTATTTCAGCCTGTTACTAAAGTGCTGATTCTGGGTCAGTAGCTTCAAACATTCACACTTCAACATAAGGCATGTTATGAGTTAAGATTAAGCAATAAGGTTGAGGGAATATGATACAACTTTGAGAACAAAACACTGCAGTCACTTACGAAACAGTGGATGTTTTGTAAATAATGTGTTGTATTGACTTATCAACTAAAATGATATGATACTGATTGGTTTAATGTATGCTACAATTCAACAATCATCAACTCTGGAATCAATATGATCAGTGTTATGCATTTTACAAAGAAAATTTGCACTATGATTTTTATGAATTGTATAAATTGAATTTTGCAATTTGATTACGAATTAAAGTGCATTGATTTAATTGGGAAAACCCTCAAGAAATATTTGTTAAAATACTTTTTAGAGAAGGGAAGGTAAAACAATCTTAACAGGTCAATATAATACTTTTTTACTACAGTGTATGCACTATGTTTCGGTAGGGACCATTGTTGGTAGAGGAAGAACATTCCAATACAGTCTGAAAATACGATATAAAAATGTACGGTTCTTTTACTAGATATGTGTAATTTTAAAAAATCATACAACATTTCAAAACTGTTCCAACCTGACTTTGCACCAATTCGGTAGAATGGCCCATATAGTACATTTAATAAAAATGCCTTCGTATGTATCTAACCACATTTTTGTATCCACACACAGAGTCTCTCTCCCCACAACAAAGGGCTTTTCAAGAGAGCCATCTCCCAGAGCGGTGTCGCCCTTTGCCCATGGGCTATCAACAAGAACCCCCGCAGGTTTGCTGAGGAGGTATATAAAAGCTTTACTTACATGTTTTGTTTCTTATCTGGAATAGTTTTCTGAAATGTAAAGCTGGGGTCACATTGTTTGCCACGGAGTGTAAAGAGTGCAGCGTTGACCAATAATGGCCTCTCAACTGCTCTCGAACGTTCTGTTGAATTTCTGACACATCAGAAATGTTGGTTGGCCGTCTTCAAGCTCAGTTGAATAATAACCACAAGTTGCCCGTTTCCACTTTTTAACATGATTTACATTTCTCCTCAGGTTGCTATTAAGGTCAACTGCCCCACCGATAAAAGGATGGCTCCCTGTTTGAAGAGGACTGATCCCGCAGTTCTTACACTGGCAGGCGCTCTCCGTATTACCAGCTCAACTGACCGTAAGCTGCACTCCACAGACAGTTTACATTTTCTGTTCAGACATGTCGGTGCTTTTTACCAGAGCAATGGAGAGGAAAAAGCATCTTGTTGTGCCGACTCCTTCTGCATTGTTTTGATTAGAATGTGCGCTAAATTTAGATGGAAATTTAGCTAGTGAGTGTTGCCCTAACATAACAAGCTGTCGTCAAACACTTAGTGGCCTCACCCTGCCTAATGTTCTCTAAAATGCATACTTCAACATACTTAAGCACATCCCATATGAGCAGAACAATACAAGATCTAGAAAATGGGAAATCAGAATTCCACTTTTCGTTAGGCATACAGTTAGTACTCTGAATGGTAATGTCTCATTGTATCTGCCTCTGTCAGATCCCCTTGTATTCAACCTGGCCCTCTCTCCTGTGATCGACGGGGACTTCATTCCTTCTGACCCTTCCAAATTGTTCAACAATATGGCTGATATTGATTACATGGCTGGAGTCAACGACATGGACGGACACCTCTTCACTGGGATAGATGTTCCTACGATCAACTCCGGCCTGGTGAACACCCCCATGTGAGTTTAAGCCATTTGGTCACTTTAAAGATTCTGTTCCAAGAGCAACATACCATACTTTGGTTAGAACTGTTTTGTATGTTTCAAATGTTCTAACCTGATTGCAGCGACGATGTGAAGAGGCTCCTGGTGGCGTACACGAAGGACAAGGGCAAGGCCGGTGCGGACAATGCTTATTCCACATATACCTCAAACTGGGGCTCAAAGCCCAGCTGGGAGACCATCAAGAAAACCGTGGTGGAGATCGGAACAGACTTCATCTTCCTGGTTCCTACTCAGGCTGCCCTTTACCTTCATGCTGCCAAAGCAAAGTGAGAATAAGATCTTCTTATAAGGAGGATGCTGTTATTTAAAAGCCCTTTTGTTCCGCATCGTAATTTTGATTTCCTAGTCCCTAGTCATGTCCCTAGTAATCTCCAAAGTCCTTAAATTGTTTTGCATTTTTTTGTTGTGTAGTCATTGTCACATACCTTTATTTCCTTCCCTCACCAAAGAACCGGCCGGACCTACTCCTACCTCTTCTCTGAGCCCAGCCTTATGGGCGGCATTACCAAGCCCTACCCCAGCTGGATGGGAGCCGACCACGCTGAAGATCTGCAGTACGTTTTCGGAAGGCCTTTCTCCTCACCACAGGACTACTTGCCCAGCCACCGTGACGTCTCTGGCTACATTATCGCCTATTGGACCAACTTCGCCAAAACTGGGTAACATTTCTGCAGATACAAGACATAGGAGATTCACAGAATTCTAACAGACCTGAATTAGTCATTCAAGTAGAAAGCTAAAACTGTCTTAAATGTTTTGCACTTTCCCAATTGTATCCACAGGGACCCCAACAAAGGAGGTCAGAGTGTGCCCACTCCTTGGCCTCAGTTCACCAGCACTGGACACCAGTACGTGGAGATCCATCATGATATGAACAGAGCCTATGTGAGACAGAAGTTGAGAACGCGTCATGTGCGTTTCTGGACCAGCGTTCTACCCAACCTTCACATTTCAGCCTCAGAATAAACTCCTTGTGCATCAGATGTGCAGCTGCAGTGTGGACCTATAAACCTGAATTATGAAATACTCATTGGTCCATGTAAAAAATGAATTGATGAAAAATACAAATGATCTTTCCTTGTTTTGTTTTTTTTAGTTTGACCTATTGAACTATATACTATGTAATATTCAACAAATTCAATTTGTATGGAACCTGCAATATGGGTTTGTTTGATTTTTAGAAGATAAGACTGTGTGTTAACTAGATTTACAAAATAGACAGCAAACCAGAGATGAAAACATGAGAATATTTGTGTATTTTATTGTAACCATCTGCGTGAGCTAAAGTACAAGCAGCAAAATTAAAGCACTTGTTTCAAGTAATATGCTTTATGTCTCACCAAATCCTTTTGTCTAAATCGTCTCAAAAAAAAGCTTGAGTATTTTGAAATAAGAGTTTATCACTATAATGAATGCTCTTACAGGTGACAGGGCCGTGGAGTCTGTGGGAGAGGCTGGGCTATGACCCCCGGAAGACCAAAGAGTCCAAGAAATACCAGCTACTGGACTTCAGGATCCGATGTAGCACCAAGCATGGTAAGAACTAAAGGAACTCATTGTTATACAGAAGGTTATTTTCCAGTTCACCGTTATCATGTTTTTTCCATTTTTAACATCAAAGATGAAGTTAAATGTCCATCTTGCCCTGTTTACTTTCTTTACACCTTCAGTGCACCTACTTTCATCTGACATGCCAGTGAAAGCCAAGAGGAGCGCTCTGAACTACAACCTGTCCGTCACAATGAACAAAGCAGGTGAGTTGATGTAGACAAACTATATAAAGGAGATATGTAAAGTTCAGATGTGGTTTCTGGTTCTTTCTGAAAAAGCATATGGTTTTATAAAAGTTCCAGCATCGATTTGAATGTCCTGTCTGAGAATCTGTAAAACAATCTCCATCCTCCCGCTGCTTTTTCCAATGTTCACTGATAACATACAAAGTTCACTGATCATGTTCTGGAAAGATTGTGTGTTTTTCCACCAGTTTAATTCCCCAAGAGACGCAGATGCAAAGGCCTTGCAATATCCCCGGGGAGAGGCTCTGATTCAGAGGAAGAGAACGACAACAAGGATGACGAAGACCAGGATGAGAACGACGAGTCATCGGAGGGCAGCGAAAACGAGATGGAGACAGAAATTCTGGACTACATGTAAGACATTTATCTCGGCGGTTAATACCTGCCATTTCCTGTAATGGTTGCTAAGACTGAATTATCTTTTCAGTTAATTATAAATAAAACAGAAAGTATTTCTAGTGGTTTTGCCTTCTATTATGTTTTTGGATTAATTTATACGGTACAACTGAAAGGATTCATAATTCTCTCATAAGAGTTACGATACATTGTGGAAGCAAATACCTTGAAAGTGCCACATGCTTCACTTACTGTACCTATGTCCTTTATTTACCAGTGTTACAAATTGATTGTTCCATGCAAAATGTTTTTATTGCTTTAGGATTGTTTTTGAAAGTCCTGTTCAGAGGGGACTCGCAAGTTCTGCATGCGAGTGCGGTGACCCTGAACAGACTGCCGAACATATAATAACCACCTGCCCTTTATATAGACCACCCTCGGAAGCCAGCCTCTTCGACTTAGGACCAGAGATGCGGGCATGGCTACACGACACCGAGTTGGACCTCTGACGTTACACGAAAGAAGAAGAAGAGGGGACGACACGAGTAAATTGGATTCGAACCGTAGTCCGCCGCAGCGTCTTGCAGCCCATGGTAAGACATTTTTATCTACATGCTATACGAGGCATGACCTTACAACCCCTCTCCATCCCATAGTAGCAGAGAGAGTGCTACAGTATCCTGTGGGAGGTATCTACAGGGGTGTGTGTACAGGGGTGTGTTTACAGGGGAGTGTACAGGGGTGTGTTGGCGGTGTGGCAGCAGGGGAAAGCTCTCATTGGGCCATCCCCCTGTTATAAATTAACTAATCCAGTCTGTACAGGTGCTTTTTGCACAGCCACGACGATGCTGGTTTTTGGATTGTTGCACAGCTGTGTCAACTCAGCAGAGCTGGCCTCCTGATACACAACTGCAAGGCCCGACAGAGATTGTAAGGGGGACCAAACAGGCAATTTTATTATGTTGCACTCAAGGGAATAACTAAACCTTTAGGGGAATATAAGCCGTGCTAGATTGCTATTTATTGACTTTTGTTTTTCTACAGCCCTGTAATACCAAACCCCATATATTAGACATTAGGCTGAAAGACCATTTTGAGTTGAGTCTCAATCTGGGGTTTTGTGTAATGGATTAGTGATAAGTGAACATTTTATCAGATTTAATAAATGTTTCTGCTGGGTCCCCTCGGGCCTGTGTTCTCTCACCTTTTACTTTATATTCTGTATACAAAAAGGTTCTACAGTGAGCATTAAAACAAAACAAAATTGAAATCCAAGATGATTCAGTCATGGCCCAATAACTTAATGTCACCTGGTGTGACGAATATGTCTTAGTGCTAAACAAGTTCTGTGCTCAGTGGCGCTTCATACTCAAGCCCAAAATGGAGCGACTGTAGATTCAGAAAGTGCCCGGATCATCTGGGGCCCTTTGCTTTTAGAGCATGCGTTCCAGCTCTCTGCTAAGTCCCCAGGAAGTGTGCCGGACGTTGGAGCAAATGTTCATAGTGGCCAAACGCTGGTACTTAAATGTATCTGAGGTCATTGGGCCCAAACACAATTGTTCCCATTGACTTACATTTGGAAAGTACATTTGGAGACGTCTGTAAATCAGCGGATAAGCTATCTTTATACATCCATGCTCTTGGCTCGCCTCGGCTCAGTCAAATGAATGGAGTTTGCATGTTGGCAGTTAAGGTTGTACAACTTTATGTATAATAAAAAAATACAACCACGTTAAGCTCAGCCAATCAAATCTCCTTTTACATAGGTCATAGAAAACAGAGAAAGGTTTATGTGTGATCAATAAAAAACATTGTGATTTAGCTAAACAAGTGTTTGAAGTCTTCACTAAAATGTATCAAAGAAAGTGCTTTGGACACAGGGCGGTTCAATATTACATGTTATGTAACTCCTTCTGCTCAGGCGTCATGTAGGGGAGGGGGTCTCCTCTATAAAAGTGGCAGGCAATCTCAGGTAACCTAGTTCCCAACATCAATATGTTGAAGCTTGGGATATTGGTAGCTGTTGCTGTGTTCCTGGAGACGGCCTCTGCGACCTCTGTAAGTGTCACAATTATAATATTCTCACTCTTTTCAGTATCTCTTTAATAGTATTTAAGTCTTCACTTAATACTTCTTTAGGAAGTAGGATTATTTATTTGTTCATTTTTCAATCATCAAACACTAATAGATATATTTTATTGGAGAAAATGTAATTATATATCTGTGACAACTTTCATTGTTACACTTTAAAAAAAAAAAAGGAATAAAATAAAGGAATGTTGTGTGTGATTTCTGCAGCTCGGGGTGGTGAACACAGAGGGAGGTAAGGTGCAGGGCGAGAACATCCGTGTGGGCTTCCGCCGCCACATGGACGTTTTCAGGGGGATTCCTTTTGCTGACGTCCCGGGAAGGTTTGAGAAACCAAAACGTCATCCAGGCTGGGACGGTGAGTGGAGCAGTATTACTTCTGTGTATGTTTAGTGGAATAGATGTAAAATGTTGCATTTATTAAAAATCCCTTAATCAACAGCAGTGCATTAGATTAAATAAGATCATCCTATGTAGCTTTGTTGCTGTCCTGCGCATGGGTGGCTCTAAAGGGGGGCCAACAGGGGCCAGTGTTCCTGTAACACTGAGCTTGGCCCCCTGTGAGCTCCACTTCGAAAGAGGAGTCCATGATACCATTATCATCTTGATAGTGTTGCAGCAAAGAATTTAACTTGAGTCTAAGTTAAGATATTTTTTTGTTTTTAATAATGTAACTGAATAACATTTCAACTAAGTGACTGACAAAACAAACAATAAAATACCTATCATGGTATTTTATGTTTTTTGTGTGCGATATAATGTTTACCAACTACAGACATAAAGTTTTCCTATCCCTGCTCTAACACTGTGTGTGTCCTCAGGTATCCTAAAGGCCACAGATTACAAGAACAGATGCATTCAGGTGAACCTTTTGATGACTGATACCAGAGGCAGTGTGGACTGTCTTTACCTCAACATCTGGGTTCCTCACGGCCGCTCAGGTAAAGACAGAAAACTCTACAAAGTGTCTTCCATATTAGGTCTACTCTATGAATGGCATTAATATTCCCTGTCTTTTAGTTTCCACTGGTCTGCCCGTCATGGTCTGGATCTTTGGCGGTGGCTTCCTGGTTGGAGGCTCGATGGGAGCTAACATCCTGGAAAACTATCTGTACAACGGGCAGGAGATTGCAGACAGAGGAGATGTTATCGTGGTAACAATTAACTACCGTGTGGGAGCTTTGGGCTTCCTGAGCACTGGAGAGTCAGACCTCCCTGGTTGGTGCCAGCTTCTTTTCTCAAAAGTGACAAATTGTACAGATCTTAATAAATGTTGACCTTCCTGCCAATTTAACATACCATTAAACTTCCGTTATTAAGTGAAACATTTGATTCTCGTCAGGAAACTACGGTCTCTGGGACCAACACGCCGCCATCGCCTGGGTGAACAGGAACATCCGCTCATTTGGAGGAGAACCTGACAGGATCACCGTCTTTGGAGAGTCTGCAGGTGCAGCTAGTGTTAACTTCCAGGTCAGTGTCCACCCCCATTGTGTGGAATGATTGATAGATAATACATATATAGTACATTTAATAAAAATTCCTGAGTATGTATCTAACCACATTTTTGTATCCACACACAGACTCTCAGTCCCCACAACAAAGGGCTTTTCAAGAGAGCCATCTCCCAGAGCGGTGTCGCCCTTTGCCCATGGGCTATCAACAAGAATCCCCGCAGGTTTGCTGAGGAGGTATACAAAAGCTTTACTTACATTTTTTGTTTCTTATCTGGAATAGTTTTCTGAAATGTAAAGCTGGGGTCACATTGTTTGCCATGCAGTGTAAAGGTTGCAGCGTAGACCGATAATGGCCACTCAACTGCTCTCGAACGTTCTGTTGAATTTCTGACACATCAGAAATGTTGGTTGGCCGTCTTCAAGCTCCAACACAGTTGAAGCATAACCACAAGTTGCCCGTTTCCACTTTTTAACATGATTTACATTTCTCCTCAGGTTGCTATTAAGGTCAACTGCCCCACCGATGAAAAAATGGCTCTCTGTTTGAAGATGACTGATCCCGCAGTTCTTACACTGGCAGGCTCTCTCAGTATTTCCAGCTCACCTGACCGTAAGCTGCACTCCACAGACAGTTTACATTTTCTGTTCAGACATGTCGGTGCTTTTTACCAGAGCAATGGAGAGGAAAACAGCATCTTGTTGTGCTGATTCCTTCTGCATTGTTTTGATTAGAATGTGCGCTAAATTTAGATGGAAATTTGGCTAGTGAGTGTTGCCCTAACATAACAAGCTGTCGTCAAACACTTAGTGGCCTCACCCTGCCTAATGTTCTCTAAAATGCATACTTCAACACACTTAAGCACATCCCATATGAGCAGAACAATACAAGATCTAGAAAATTGAGAATTGGAATTCCACTTTTCGTTAGGCATACAGTTAGTACTCTGAATGATAATGTCTCATTGTATCTGCCTCTGTCAGATCCCCTTGTATTCAACCTGGCCCTCTCTCCTGTGATCGACGGGGACTTCATTCCTGATGACCCTTCCAAATTGTTCAACAATATGGCTGATATCGATTACATGGCTGGAGTCAACGACATGGACGGACACCTCTTCACTGGTTTAGATGTTCTTACGATCAACTCCCCCCTGGTGAACACCCCCATGTGAGTTTAAGCCATTTGGTCACTTTAAAGATTCTGTTCCCAGAGCAACATACCATACTTTGGTTTGAACTGTATCGTATGTTTCTAATGTCTAACATGCCTGATTGCAGCGACGATGTGAAGAGGCTCCTGGCTGCGTACACTAAGGACAAGGGCAAGGCCGGTGCGGACAATGCTTATTTCACATACACCTCAAACTGGGGCTCAAACCCCAGCAGGGAGACCATCAAGAAAACCGTGGTGGAGATCGGAACAGACTTCATCTTCCTGGTTCCTATCCAGGCTGCCCTTTACCTTCATGCTGCCAACGCAAAGTGAGAATAAGATCTTCTTATATGGAGGATGCTGTTATTTAAAAGCCCTTTTCTTCCACATCGTAATTTTGATGAATTAAGCTATTAATGTTTCATACCCACATAACTGGAAGAAACTCAGCTAACTGACGATATGAAAATGTTTTAGCAGAACGAAACACAAGGTTAATACAAAGCTTCTGAATTAGCACTGAGCGAAAAAATGCTAACGCACTTAGCAAAGAACTCACGGTAGAAATATTGTATTACTTATCGGATCTACACAAACAAGATATCAGATTAAAGCTGAGATTCCACAGATTCTAGAGGTATAATTATCATCACTGTGGGCAGCGAAGGAAAACCCAGACAACACACAACATAGCTTTACGGATCCAAAATGGCAAATAAGTCATACCTTTTCTGTTTTCTGATCAAAAGTTGTGTTCAATGGCATGACATACATATTTTTTTTCATATAGAGTGTGTGATTGCTACAACCCAGCTTCCGGTTTTGGGCTCGTTGGCATGCATTCACCAATGATAATGTTAGATGGATTTTAGGAACTTCCTTCTCGATTCTATTGGCTCTAACGGTTAAAAAGACATGTCAATCATCCAAATTGACCGAGGGGGGCCAGAGATATGGCAAATCCACCCAAATTACAACAGAAGTGTTTTCTTCTTCTAAACCTTTCTAAAAAGGTCAAATGTCACTTGTTTTGCATCAATCTTGATACAGGGTATTTATTATATATTTTAGTTTGGATTCCGAAAGCTTTTAGTCTATTATCCCATCATTCAAGGGTGGTTTTCACTACAAGTAATGTTTTTCTTTTGGACGGACACTATAATTAAAAAATGTTTACTATGATCAATCTGAATTTACTTTAAAATAAAAAAATTCTCTATTGATTCGGACTCTTCTACATCCAACTCACAGGTTTATCATTGCTTTGAGAAAAAAGATTATTAATTTAACCCTTTTAGAAGTGAAGATATAGTCCATCGTTCTGGGAATGTCATTGTCGAGTCTGAGACCTGAAAAACAGGCTTGGGGCTTAACAGGTTACATTGTTTTGTATTCCAAGTAAGTCATAATGTGCTCTTCACAAACTCTAGTGCCATTTTCGACTGTCCCTTTTGAAAACTGCACTTGTGAGTTTTTACACTTTTTTTTGTTGTGTAGTCATTGTCACATACCTTTATTTCCTTGCCTCACCAAAGAACTGGCCGGACCTACTCCTACCTCTTCTCTGAGCCCAGCCGTATGGGCGGCATTGCCAGGCCCTACCCCAGCTGGATGGGAGCCGACCACGCTGATGACCTGCAGTATGTTTTCGGAAAGCCTTTCTCCTCACCACTGGGGTACTGGCCCAGCCACCGTGACGTCTCTGGCTACATTATCGCCTATTGGACCAACTTCGCCAAAACTGGGTAACATTTCTGCAGATACAAGACATAGGAGATTCACAGAATTCTAACAGACCTGAATTAGTCATTCAAGTAGAAACCTAAAACTGTCTTAAATGTTTTGCACTTTCCCAATTGTATCCACAGGGACCCCAACAAAGGAGGTCAGAGTGTGCCCACTCCTTGGCCTCAGTTCACCAGCACTGGACACCAGTACGTGGAGATCCATCATGATATGAACAAAGCCTATGTGAGACAGAAGTTGAGAACGCGTCATGTGCATTTCTGGACCAGCGTTCTACCCAACCTTCCCGTTTTAGCCTCAGAATAAACTCCTTGTGCATCAGATGTGCAGCTGCAGTGTGGACCTACTGTATCTACTTGTATTATTAAATAATCATTGGTCCATGTACAAAATAAATTGATGAAAAATACAAATGATATTACTTGTTTTGTTTTTTCTTTAGTTTGATGAAAACATGTTTTGGGTATTTATTTATTTTTATCATCAGTGTGAGCTAAAGTACAAGCAGCAAAATTAAAGCAAGTTTAAAAATTAAAACAGATGTTTAAAGTATATGCTTTTTATGTCTCACCAAATCCTTTTGTCTAAATCTGCTCACAAAAAAGCTTGAACATTTTTAAACAAGAGGATATCACTTTAATGAACACTTGCCAAAGAAGATGTTGTTTTTCAAGACAACATATTGAGATAATCAAGAAGATAAAGTCAAGACTGTGCCTGTTTGATTCACTTTGGTGACAGGGCTAAAGCTAGCTAAAATAGCTAATACACTGTATTAGCCGCCGTCCTAGCTGTCGAGCAACATTCAGTTCGTTATTTTGTCCTGTTCCACATCATTTCAATCATGGAAGAGACATTCTAGTTGGACTAAAGATCTGGCAAAATAAGTTAGTTGGAACAGTAAGCATCATGTCATTTCCACTGTTACGCTGATGATACCCAACTGTATCTCAGCACCACTCCATCCTCCTACCTGTTTGGGGTTCCCAACAAAACCCTGGACAGGCTCCAGTATGTTCAAAACTGTGCTGCTAGGGTGCTCACAAATACAAAGTCGTGGCAGCACATCACTCCCACCCTCATCCACCTCCACTGGTTGCCAGTCAAGTCCCGCATAATCCTACAAAGTCCTCTTCCTCACCTACAAGTCCCTCCATGCCCATGCCCCCCAGTACTTATCGGACCTCCTCCGCCCACATGCCCCACCCCGGAATCCGCGGTCTTCAGACTCTGGCCTGCTTACCACCCCCCGCACCAAACTGCGAGCCTTCGGGGACAGAGCCTTCAGCGTGGCAGCCCCCACCATCTGGAACGCTCTCCCTGCGGAGATCCGCAACATCCCCACGCTTGACGCCTTCAAAAGGGCCCTCAAGACCCATCTGTTTGCTAAGGCCTTTGGCCCCTAATCTATTTGTTGTTTTGTCTGTCTGACTGGTTGTCTGACTGCCTTTTGTTTTCTTATGTTTGTTTTGCCCTGTTCTTCTTTGTAAAGCGACCTTGGGTCTCATGAAAGGCGCTATATAAATCCAAGCTATTATTATTATTAAGCGGACATAGTAATTTAATCATTTTGAAAGCTAGAATAGCGAGGCCACTAGATTTCTGCTAGGATAGCCTAATGCTAAAATGTATATTTTCAAGAATAGATTCAGGAAATGGGTAAAGCTAAGTTTGAATTTGAGTGAACCTTTTCTCAGCTGAGGATTTAAGGCCTTGGTATTAGTCATTATCATATTTAGTATTTCTCCTATAGGCCTACACATATAGTGTTAGGGAATAATTTGCTTAGGTATTCAACCTTCGACACAGTTCATCGTTTTCTCTTCTCACTGTCTCTTTTCCCATGGCATAGTTCTACGGCCTTGGGTATTGCTGCTATCTCTCTTAAGGAGGGGCAGCTTGGGCGCATTGTTGTTGCCAGTCTATGACAGAGCACAAGCTGCCATTAGGTAGTTTACTGTTCAGGGACGAAGGTTCCCTGGCGCACATTCTTTTCTATGGACGAGAGCTCTAGTTAGATTCAGGGTCCATAATTTGTTTAGTCTCGCTGATGAAGAATGTTGATTATTACACTCCGAGCTAGTTAAAACCTCGAGCTGCAGAAGAGTTTTTCAGAATTGGTTTGGCAACCGCTGTGTCAACTCGTGACAAACAAACTGTCTTGTCAATTCTCCGACCGTAACTCCAAATAAACCGTCAGTGTTTGCCATCGAGTGCTGTTTCCAATTGCTTCAGAAGTTCCCCCCACAATTAGCATAGCTGCCTACAGTTACATGTATCTTCCATGCATAATATCAAATTCTCCTCTTATCTTGCATTTTGTGTCACACCACTAATATCTGCCGGCAAATAAGGGTTTGTATGCAACTGTTGTAAGTCTCTGAATCTCTACAATGAGTAGAATATTAAATTCCAAAAACATTTTCCACTAACATCTGCGCCTCAGATGTGTGGGGTTATTTGTGGTTATATCTAATCTCAAACCATGTGATATTTGCTTGTCTGAGAATCAGTCCACCTGTTGTCAACAGAAGCAGTTTCCTACTTCAGTGTTGATGTGACATTTATCTTTGTATGTTTTGCTGATTACTTTATCATCATAGTGGAAAGATGGTGGAACAAAGTGGGGACTAGCAAATAATTTTCTACAGCAGAATGCTAAAAAATATGGCAAATATTCAGACTCTGAAATCTGTCCTTCATCAGTGATAGGGAAAAAACGATACAAACTTTGCAGTGGCATGGTTTACACCGGGCTGTTTCCCACTAGAGGTCAGGAATGGGAGGTCAGGTCATCAACATAGGGAAACAGTAAGTGTTGAAAAGCTCATATAACAAAAGTAAACAGCTATATTTAACATTCATTCTCTTGCAGGGAGGGTCTTGTGTATATAGGCCCACTGTGAGGCATTCACTGGTTTCTCGACAGCCATGGAGAAACTGAAGATTCTGCTTGCTGTTGTCTTATCTTTTGGGACGGCCTCAGCAGCCTCTGTAAGTGTGCTTCAATTTTAATTACAAGCATCTTTTGATTTGCATGTAATTCGTCTACTCTCTTTGATTTAAAAGATAATCAATAATTTTGGGGGAGATAATAGAATGTGATAATTGTTTTAATGGTATCTGCCTTCACTTATAATGAGATAACTAAATCCCCTGTCAACTTTATCTAATTGCATAAGTTCAAAATAAGCATCTAAATTCTGGCAACGTTTTTACACAGTTTTGCAATTTTAGTTTTATTTACCAGTCATTCATTTTCTCTTTTTGATCATTTTGTGTCTGTTAGTGGCCATTTTGGCTCTTTATGGTTATTTTATGTCTCTTCCATAGTCATTTTGTGTCTCTTTGTGGCTTGTTCAGTAATCCAACAATGTCATTTAAGGTGAAAGCTCTTGTGTTTCGTGTCTCTAGCTTGGCGTGGTACAAACGGAGGGTGGCAGTGTTCAAGGAAAAAATATCCCCCTTGGTTTTTTCCGCTCTGTGGAAGTTTTCAAAGGAATTCCCTTCGCTGCCAAGCCTGGGACATTTGAGAAACCCCAACCTCACCCTGGCTGGGATGGTGCGTTCAAACCCCATCTGACCAAACTTTTTAAAATCATTATCTGTGAATAGCATAAACAGAGGCTAATAAATCCCACTTAAATTCTCCTTTAATTGCTGTAAAAAAATAAGTAATATTGTTTTCATCCACAGGCGTCCTTAAGGCAACTAAGTTTACCCAGAGATGTCTCCAGATCAGCATGCTCCAGACTTCAAGTTTTGGTTCTGAAGACTGCCTTTACCTCAACATCTGGGTTCCTCACGGCCGACAAGGTAGCTTTTTTATTCTTTGATTTCTGAAATAATTGACATACTTGTGCTTGTAAAATGTAATAGCTTCTTCTTTCTCCCCAAGTGTCATCAGATCTCCCCGTCATGATTTGGATCTATGGAGGAGGCTTCTTGGTTGGTGGTTCAATGGGGGCAAACTTTCTCAACAACTATCTCTACAGCGGTCAGGAAATTGCAGACAAAGGTGGTGTCATCGTGGTGTCCGTGGGATACCGTGTGGGAACCCTGGGCTTCCTCAGTACTGGAGACTCTCGCTTACCTGGTGGGATAAGTTCTTTATATTCAGTAACTGCTGTAAAGTAGCTGGGTATCCTGGATAGCAGACCTGTTGGCTGGAATGATTTTGACTCAAAGTGTCTCATCACTACAGGAAACTACGGTCTGTGGGACCAGCATGCTGCCATCGCATGGGTGAGCAGGAACATCCGCTCTTTTGGAGGAGACCCGAGTAACATCACCATCTTTGGAGAGTCAGCAGGTGGAGCTAGTGTCAGCTTCCAGGTGAGATGCTTAATAGGAAGAATAAAATGGCTTGTCATGTTTCAACTTACATTCAAGAAATATTTCTAGTAAGAAATACTGGAATGTTTTTGAGGTTTTGATTTTTCCATCTTTTTGCCTTTATTTTTATGACCGAAACCTCCAACACTGAGCAACTCACACTATAATAATAGCTTACAGGGAAGAGGAAATATATGTATCTTTGATTATTGCGTTTAATAAAAACACTAGTTACAACGTAAACACCCCTTACAACCTTTTCTATTTAACATTTTGTAACACTACCACTACTTCTTCTACTATGTCACAAGTGTCAAGTTGGCAAATTGGCCCACAAACTTACTATGACAAAAAGTAATAATTTTATATTCTATGTTTGTATTTCTTCACAGACACTCTCCCCCCACAACAAAGGGCTGTTCAAGAGAGCCATCTCCCAGAGCGGTGTTGCCTTCTGCCCCTGGGCTATGAACAGGAACCCCCGCAAGACCACAGAGGAGGTGTGTTTTTATTTCATGTCAGACCATGACAAATTCCCAATGTTTTCATTTATAGGATCATTTATATTCATTAAAGGATTTAAATATAACTGAAGTTCTCCTCTTGGGGTCAATATAATCGTATCTCATCTTGCGCAACAATTTTTCCTTAGAAGATTGTAGAGATCCACAAACTAGACATTCAATAACCCAAATGTTGCTGTTCACCCCACGTGGACATTTCCATGTTCTTCTTTTTATATAAATTTTGGCTTTAAGAATCCCCATCAAATATACATTCTATGTTTTATAGCAATATTTGAATGTAGATTGGTGGTTAAGTTCAATGTTATGTTGTTTCAACTTCATCATATTACAGTTATTTATTACATAGCCACACCTACACTTTACATCATAGCTGTGCATCCTAAGACACCTGCTTAGCCAGTGATCTTGGAAACACTAATACTCTTGTCCACAGGAGGAAAAAATGTTTTCCTTGCAGTTGCTTCAAATCTCCTCTTTACAACCATGTGCACAGGTTGCTGAGAAGGTCGGCTGCCCCATGGATGAGTCGCTGGTGGCCTGTCTGAAATTAATTGATGCTGCAACTCTCGTCATGGCTGCCCCCAGAATCCAACTGGGCTCCCCTGACTGTACGCATCATCTTCTATCCAACTTACTGCTTCATCTAGAATATAACAAGCAATGGAAATTCACAATTCATGATGTACAATGTATCTTAGGTATAATTGTTCTGTTGTAGTTTGCCTTAATTTGCCTCTTGTGTCTTTGATCAATTTTTTTTTATCACTCTCTCTCAGCTCCCGCTGTGCTAAAACTGGTTCTGGCTCCTGTTGTTGATGGAGACTTCCTCCCCGATCAGCCTGAAAACTTGTTCCACAACACTGCTGACATCGATTACCTCTCAGGGTTTAATAACATGGATGGACACCTGTTCACCTCCAAGGACATTTCCTCCATTGGGGACAAGAATCAAGAGACTTCTGTGTAAGGCTGATGATTTGAAAGGTTTTTGTTTTGTGGGTCCTTGGAGTTTTTTCACTAACAGAGCTCTCTACCTTATTCCACTGCAGAGAAGACGTGAAGAGGCTCCTTGCTGCTTATACCAAAGAGACAGGGCAAGCTGGTGTTGAGGTTGCCTTTACTGAATATTCATCCAACTGGGGATCAACACCCACCCAGACCACCATTAAGAAAGCTGCAGTAGACATTGGGACTGACTTCCTCTTCCTGGTTCCTGCACAGACTGCCATCTACCTGCATGCAGCTAACGCCAGGTCAGGCCAACTGCTTCATCCCCTAACCCTAACCTTAACCCTAACCCTAAGTGTTTCTTCTAATAGTACTTTAGACCTTCATTGGACAACTTCCACTACCTAAACACAATTTCTTGAAGAGCAATAAATCAAGATTGCTGCTATTATTCAGATCTTGCTGTTCTCCTTAACTGTTTGTTCTTATATCTATGAGTTGACGCACTATAAGTTGTAAGTGTTCTGTTATGTCTTTGGAAGTTTAGAGCAAATTTTGCAAATGGCATTGTCATATGTTTTGGACAACAGTAATGTATGACAGATACAACACACTCTGATGTCATTTTCAGGTCTGCACGTACCTTCTCCTACCTGCTGTCCGAGCCCAGTTTATTGGCCGGACCGGGCAAACCCTACAATGACTGGGTGGGGGCCGACCATGCTGATGACCTGCAGTACGTGTTTGGAAAACCCTTCACCACACCTAAGGCTTATGGGGACCGGCACAGAGACCTGTCTGGCTACATTATTGCCTACTGGACTAACTTCGCCAGAACTGGGTAAATGCAAATGCAACACAAATGTCAACAGCTTGAGGATTATCTCGCTACGAAATGAATCATGTGTGTTGCTTTTACTACTTTAATTTTTACAGAAACCCTAACAAAGGAAACATGCAGGTTCCTGTGAACTGGCCTGAGTTCACCAGCACTGGACCCCAGTTCCTGGACATCCATGCTAAGATGAATGAGAGCTCTGTTGGACAGGAAATGAGGCTACGTTTTGTTCGCCTTTGGACCAGCACCATTCCAAACCTCCAATCACGTGGTGTCACAGATGCTCAGTGATACATTTGCATTCACTGCATTTAAAATGTACCAATTATACAATAAATATAATGAGTGTTAAATGAATCTGTCAGGAGCTTATTAAACGTTCCTTTTGACTGCTGATGGCCTTTATTATCAGCAGTGGATTTTTTCTTTAAAACTTCACACATAATGAATAAATGATAAACCTTGGCACAACCTCCACTCCCCCTTTTTTTTGAAGGCCTTTTAAACATACTGTGATCATCAGCCATCAATTTATCATCTTACAAATACTGTCTAGATAAGGTATGTAGTTCAATGTGATTAAAAAGTCACTTTAGCCTATATACACCTCTACACTGGTTTAGATGTTCTTACTATCTGTCATTTTAGTTTTGTGTGTTAGTCATGGTTTTATTTTGAAATGCTGTTCTCCCTTTGTCTGGTCTTCCTTCCTGTGTTTGCCCTCCTGTGTCTGATTGTCTCATTAGAGGCTTCTCAATACTCTTAATTTCCCCTCCTCGACTCCTATCCTCGACTACTATCCTCAAGACTTAGTCCCGCCCACAGGAGATGCGAGCGGAGGACTCGAGGAGGGGAACCGAGGAGAGAGGAGGGGAAGCAGCAGGCGGTTAGAGAAATGAGAACTCATTTTAAAGAGACGTCCATTAATGATGACAGGAGGCACAGCAGCACTCTGTCTGATGGACGGATGTGTTCATGATGACTTATATATTTACTTTGAATTCATTGACAGTGCGGTATAATGAGACAATAACAGGCTACAGATGCGGACATATACACACAAAGATATTTATATAAATATATACAATTTAAAGTATGAGAGCACTCTCATAATAACGTAACACAATCAGAGACTGGATATATCCAGGGGCGGATCTACCGGGGTGGCATGGGGTGGCAGCTGAAAAAATAGCCTTGCCACCCCAGCTGCCACCCCAGTTGGCATCTTTGTTTTGAAAGAAAAGTTGTGGCTCATCGGATATTTATGATAGAAAATCTCTAATGTCCGAGTGCAAGTGAATGCAGCACAAGACGTGAGTCTTGTAACTCTGGAACCCTGGCGCGAGCTTGGAAATGTTGATTGGCGGCGATTTCCTTTGAACGGAGCGGCGCATAACGACAACCATTCGGATCCAAGTAGACAGAAGGAATGAGGGCTAAAATAACTGGATGGCCTACCTGCCTGTCAGCCTTCCATCTGGGCACAAACTTCTCTCTTGCCCTCATTGGTCATGTGCGCATTCGTGTGTGTTGGAGGGGGGGCTCTGTAAGGAAGTGGCACATTTTTTCCGGTTGTGTATTTTCAAATTCTAGAGCACTCCAGCTGGTTTCTCCAAAATTACCTACCCCACCTTTAAGTCAAGACTGCTCCTGTTTGATTAACTTTGGTGACATGGCTAAAGCTAGATAAAATAGCTAACACACTGTATTAGCCACTGTCCTAGCAGCTGTCGAGCAACATTCAGTTTGTTATTTTGTCCTGTTCCACATAATTTCATTCATGGAAGAGACATTTTAGTTGGACTAAAGATTGGGCAAAATAAGTGAGTTGAAACAGTAAGCGAACATAGTAATTTAATCATTTTGAAAGCTAGAATAGCAAGGCCACTAGCTTTCTGCTAGGCCAGCCTACTGCTAAAATGTATCTATTCAGGAAATAGGTAAAGCTAAGATTTAATTTGAGTGAACCTTTTCTCAGCAGAGGAGTTTAAGGCCTTGGTATTAGTCAATATCATATTTTGTATTTGTCCTATACAGATTAGCATAGCTGCCTACAGTTAATGTGTCTTCATTCTTCATTAGGCTTAAACATAATATAAAATCTCTTATCTTGCATTTTGTGTTACACCAACAATATCTGTTGGCAAATAAGGGTTTGTATGCAACTGTCTCTGAATCTCTACAATGAGTAGAATATTAAAGTTCAAAAACATTTTCCACTAACATCTGCGCCTCAGATGTGTGGGGTTATTTTTATGGTAGGCTAATATCTATCCTCAAACCATGTGATATTTGCTCGTCTGAGAATCAGTCCACCTGTTGTCTACAGAAGCAGTTTCCTACTTCAGTGTTGAACCTGATATTTGTGGTTATTATCTTTATGTTTTGCTGATTACTTTTATCATAGTGAAAAGATGGTGGAACAAAGACTACTAAATAATTTTCTACAGCTCAAACTTATGGCAAATATTCAGACTCTGAAATCTGTCCAATATAAGTAAGTGTTGAAAAGCTTATATAACAAAAGTAAACAGCTTTATTTATCATTCTCTTGCAGGGAGTGTCTTGTGTACTGTATATAAGCGCACGGTGAGGCATTTGCTGGTCAGCCATGGAGAAACTGAAGATTCTGCTTGCTGCTGTCTTATTTCTGGGGACGGCCTCAGCTGCCTCTGTAAGTCTATTTCAATTTGAATTACAATCATCCTTGATTTGCATAGTGTCATTAATCTACCCTGTGATTTAAAAGATAAATCACTAATTTTGCGTGGAAACATTTAAATTTGTGCTGATTGAAATGCTATCCGCCATCACTTTTAATGAGTTCACCAAATCTTCTATCAACTTTACATAATTGCATAAGTTCAGCATAATCACATCTGCTTCAATTAAAAACATATCAGATGAATGCAATTTCTCAAAATAACATATATATCTACAAAATATAAAGAGTTTTTTTCTTCTTCTCAAAACACTGTAAAATGCTTTAAGGGGAAAGAAGGTTAAGAGATAGGAACAAATGTTTTCAAATATGTCTAACCATTTTACAAAATGTTTTCAGTATTATTCACTAGCCATTTATTGTCTCTTTGTAGTAATTTTGTGTCTGTTGGTGGCCATTTTGTCTCTTTTGTGTTATTTTTTGTCTCTGTATAGTCATTTTGTGTCTCTTTGTGGCTTGTTCAGTAAACCAACAATGTCATTTAAGGTGAAAGCTCTTGTGTTTCGTGTCTCTAGCTTGGCGTGGTACAAACGGAAGGTGGCAGTGTTCAAGGAAGAAATATCCCCCTTAGTTTTTTCCGCTCTGTGGAAGTTTTCAAAGGAATTCCCTTCGCTGCCAAGCCTGGAACATTTGAGAAACCCCAACCTCACCCTGGCTGGGATGGTGCGTTCAAACTCCATCTGAGCAAACTTTTAAAAATTATTATCTGTAAATAGCATAAACAGAGGCTAAGAAATCCCACTTAAATTCTCCTTTAATTACTGTAAAAAAACTAATATTGTTTCCATCCACAGGCGTCCTTAAGGCAACTAAGTTTGCCCAGAGATGTCTCCAGATCAGCATTCTCCAGACTTCAAGTTTTGGTTCTGAAGACTGCCTTTACCTCAACATCTGGGTTCCTCACGGCCGACAAGGTAGCATTTTTATTCTTTGATTTCTGAAATAATTGAAACAGTTGTGCTTGTAAAATGAAATAGCTTTTTCTTTCTCCAAAAGTGTCATCAGATCTCCCCGTCATGATTTGGATCTATGGAGGAGGCTTCTTGGCTGGTGGTTCAATGGGGGCAAACTTTCTCAACAACTATCTCTACAGCGGTCAGGAAATTGCAGACAAAGGCGGTGTCATCGTGGTGTCCGTGGGATACCGTGTGGGAACCCTGGGCTTCCTCAGTACTGGAGACTCTCGCTTACCTGGTGGGATAATTTCTTTATATTCAGTAACTGCTGTAAAGTAGCTGGTCATCCTGGATGCCTGTCTGCCAGCAGACCTGTTGGCTTTATTGGAATGATTTTGACTCAAAGTGTCTCATCACTACAGGAAACTACGGTCTGTGGGACCAGCATGCTGCCATTGCATGGGTGAGCAGGAACATCCGCTCTTTTGGAGGAGACCCTAGTAACATCACCATCTTTGGAGAGTCAGCAGGTGGAGCTAGTGTCAGCTTCCAGGTGAGATGCTTAATAGGAACAATGAAGGGCTTGCCATGTTTCAGAATCAGAATCAGAATCACTTACAATTCAAAAGAAAGTTCACCAAAAATAAATGGAAATATTGGCCTCAGAGATGTCTGCCCTTCTCTACAGTGTAATGGAAGTAGTATTGAGTACTTTTCAACACTCCCACTACTTGTACTATGTCACAAGTGTCAAGCACGACCTAAAAGTGTTTTTTTCATCAATTCTCCATTACTGAATCCAGGCAAATTGGCCAGCAAACATAACTACAAGTAATAATTTTATATTCTATGTTTGTATTCCTTCACAGACGCTCTCCCCCCACAACAAAGGGCTGTTCAAGAGAGCCATCTCCCAGAGCGGTGTTGCGTTCTGCCCCTGGGCTATGAACAAGAACCCACTCAAGACCGCAGAGGAGGTGTGTTTTTAGGTTTGAATTTTATGTCAGACCATGAAAAAGTAAAAAAATATATATTTATAAATTGTATTAATAATTTATATTTATTAAGTGATTTAAATACAACTGAATGTCCCCTCTTGGGAACAATATAATCTTATCTCATCTTACATGTTTTTTCTTGGAAGATCATAGAGATACAGACAAATTAAATCATTTTTTACTTCCAAAACTAGACATTTAATAACCCAAATGTTGCTGTTCACCCCACGTGGAAGTTCTTTTGAAACGTGTATTAAAATTAAATCACGGTCAAATATGTTCATTTTGTTGTAGTTGTAGCCCCCTTGCCAGCGATTCTCTCTCTCTAGTTTAGCATACTCAGCCCGACTCAGCATGGTTGTTGGCCCGGAAAGAACCTCGATTTTATGGGGCCAGAAAGACTGTGAAATAGTACCCGCTTGCCGGTACTTCGCCAAGTGGAAACGCGACCAAAAACGGGCCGGGCGGGATACACGCTGTAGTGGAAATGCGCCATAAGACACCTGATTAGCCAGTGATTTGGGAAAAACTATTACTTGTGTCCACTCGAGGCACCACACTCATCACAAAATAAATTGTCCTTGCGGTTGCTTCAAATCTCCTCTTTACAACCATGTGCACAGGTTGCTGAGAAGGTCGGCTGCCCCATGGATGACTCGCTGGTGTCCTGTCTCAAATATGTTGATGCTGCAACTCTCGTCATGGCTGCCCCCCGCCTCAAACTGGGCTCCCCTGATTGTACGCCTTATCTTCTGTCCGACGTACTGCTTCATCTAGAATATAACAAGAAATGGAAATTGACAACTTATGACGTGCAATATATCTTAGCACTTTAGGTATAATTGTTCTGCTGTAGTTTGCCGTAATTTGCCTCCTATGTCTTTGATCAGAATGTTTTTATCACTTTCTCTCAGCTCCCGGTGTGCTAAACATGGTTCTGGCTCCTGTTGTTGATGGAGACTTCCTCCCCGATCAGCCTGAAAACTTGTTGCACAACACTGCTGACATCGATTACCTCTCAGGGGTTAATAACATGGATGGACACCTGTTCACCTCCAAGGACATTTCCTCCATTGGGGACAAGAATCAAGAGACTTCTGTGTAAGGCTGATGATTTGTTTTTCTGTTTTGTCGGCCCTCAGAGTTTTTTCACTAACAGAGCTCTCTACCTTATTCCACTGCAGAGAAGATGTGAAGAAGCTCCTTGGTGCTTATACCAAAGAGACAGGGCAAGCTGGTGTTGAGGTTGCCTTTACTGAATATTCATCCAACTGGGGATCAACACCCACCCAGACCAACATTAAGAAAGCTGGTGTAGACATTGGGACTGACTTCCTCTTCCTGGTTCCTGCACAGACTGCCATCTACCTGCATGCAGCTCACGCCAGGTAAGACCAACTGCTTCATCCCCTAACCCTAACCTTAACCCTAACCCTAAGTGTTTCTTCTAATAGTACTTTAGACCTTCATTGGACAACTTCCGCTATACCTAAACACAATTTCTTGAAGCGCAAGATTGCTGCTTTTATTCAGATCTTGCTGTTCTCCTTAACTGTTTGTTCTTATATCTATGAGTTGACGCACTATAAGTTGTAAGCGTTCTGTTATGTCTTTGGAAGTTGAGAGCAAATTTGCAAATGGCATTGTCATATGTTTTGGACAACAGTAATGTATGACAGATACAACACACTGTGATGTCATTTTCAGGTCTGCACGTACCTTCTCCTACCTGCTGTCCGAGCCCAGTTTATTGGCCGGACCGGGCAAACTCTACAATGACTGGGTTGGGGCCGACCATATGGATGACCTGCAGTACGTGTTTGGAAAACCCTTCACCACACCTAAGGCTTATGGGGACCGGCACAGAGACCTGTCTGGCTACATTATCGCCTACTGGACTAACTTCGCCAGAACTGGGTAAATGCACATGCAACACAAATTTGAACAGCTTGAGGATTATCTTGCTATGAAATGTTTCATCATGAGTGTTGCTTTTGCGACTTTTTTCTTTTTTTTTAAACAGAAACCCTAACAAAGGAAACATGCAGGTTCCTGTGAACTGGCCTGAGTTCACCAGCACTGGACACCAGTTCCTGGACATCCATGCTAAGATGAATGAGAGCTCTGTTGGACAGGAAATGAGGCTACGTTTTGTTCGCCTTTGGACCAGCACCCTTCAAAACCTCCAATCACGTGGTGTCACAGATGCTCAGTGATACATTTGCATTCACTGCATTTAAAATGTACCAATTATACAATAAATATAATGAGTGGTAAATAAACTAGTCAGGAGCTTATTAAACGTTTCAACTTGACTGCCTTTTAAACATACTTTGATCATCAGCCATCAATTTTGTCATCCTATAAATACTGCCTGTTGTTCAATGCGACTAAAAATTAACTTTAGTCTATACTGTACATTGCCAATCACAGACAAGGAACACAACAAAACCATGAGAGCAGCGAAGGGCTTAAGATGCTGATTAAAAACAGGTGAGGAGATGGTAAAAAAAGGAGGAAAACACAGCAAACTCCAAAAACTCCACAACCTAGTCCACTTTATTTGTCACAATGTTTGAGCAGACAGTGCTCCACATGAGAGTGATTACAAGGCCTTCCCCAAATCTGACAGGGAGATTAATATCATATTTTGTTTAAATTGTAACCTGTAGTGGTTGCTCCTCAGTCTTCTGTAACCTTGAACAATTAAAACAAGAGATAAAAATTGGAGCAGCTAGGCCCAATAAAACATTGATGACGCACTACAGACCTATTTATCAACTCTACAAGATGATTAATGGTTTAAAAACAGTATATGAATGTGCCTTAGAAATCACAATAATGTCCTGTTGTTTTTCTCTTTAGCTGTGCTCACTCCCATGTGGGGCAGATGCTCTTCCCTGCAGGAAGATATCTGTACAACACCTGCAGCAGTTAACCACACTGATGACTTCCAGTAGCGTTTAGAAAGCCTTTTAAATCATTGCAGGATTTATTACTGTCCCAACAACTGCAGCACCCAGTAGAATTCTACAAACCACACCAATCAACATCACCTAATCAGTAAATCAGACTCTTTTAAACCCTAGCTAAACAGATAATAAGAAGCCTCGTTTTATATGGCATTTTTCTTGGTTATGTCCAATGCCTATCAACCCGCACATAGGCTTGTGAAGCAACTTTTACATAAGAGTGCAGTTAAGAGCATTACCGATTACAGCCAAGAGGGCGCATGCAGCTCAGGAGTCAGGCTTTGTCACATTACAGGTTAATTATACAGACTGACCAAAATAGCTAAGAACACATTCAACTTATGAAATATATAAATAATAAAAAGCACTTGAATTAAAAAAGATAAAGCATACAACTTATGATTAGTAATACCAATTAACATGATTATAAGCATACTACAACATTGCCCTATACACCTTATTTACACTTGAATAACAATGACATTACACTCGAAAGTATGTGAACACCCATGGCTGGTTTTTTATGGTTTGACATCTCAAGAATACAGGATCGTCTTCCTATCTTATAATGTAAATATCCAGATAGAACAAATAGTGTTGAGGTGACAATAACTTTTTAATGTGAATATTTGTGTTACATGAGGCCCATTCAGAACATTAAATTCATGGTATCAATGTTACTCTCATGGTTTGACAGGGAAAGTATGATCACTTATGCAGCCTGAAAGTATGTGTATGTGTAACAAGTGAAAGTAAAAAAAGAAAGGCCACAGGATCAGACAGTCTCAGTGCTTTTATTTTGAAAACTTTAGCAACCCAACTGATCTGGTCATCGGTAATCTAATTAGCAAGTCTAAATCCAGTCAGGCTGATAGCAGCAGAGACAAAAGAGGGGGCGGAAAAATCAAAATTAAACTCAATGCCAACACTAGGTGTGGCTTTCTGTCAGATTAAACAAACTGACAGAGATATACTAGCAGAGACAGTACCTGCAGTAAGAGCATGTCCCCAGGGAAGTTGTCAGTTATTTTTGGGCTTGGAGTAGCTGCGGGGTTTATCATAAAAATTGGAGACCCGCTGGACTCCTGGTACCCGGTATGGCGGGAAACAGGGCTGCTCGCACGGGCTGTGGTGTGCCTCATCGCCGGGGGTTCCCTCTTCACCCTCGGCTGGCTGCACGGGTTCCTCTTCGGTCCCCTGGAGCTGCTGAGGGGGCCGGACGATGTGGGATACATAGTCGAGAACGGTCGCTCGAAAGCCCAGGCTGCAAACGAGGTCCGCCGCAGGAGGAGAACCGGAGACCTGCCCCCGGTGTATCCGAACGGCTGGTACCGGGTGCTGGACTCACGTATGCTGCGGAGGGGAGAGGTCAGGAGTGTCACGGTGCTAGGTAGGCTGGAAGAATTACTTGCAGGTTACATAATAAATAGGCCACTTAAGAGTAGTGTAAACAAGGTTGGCCATAACCATGACGCTTCATTTGGTTACTTTCATTAAGCAATTTCTACGTTTGAACATGCAAGTTAGACTTATATCTTATCTAATATTTTTCTAATTGAATAGCTTTTTTGCAACAGAAGTCTGAGATCAAGTCAAGTTCAAAATGATTGAATCCTTTTGAGAGGGAATTTGAAATATCTCTTTGTATCATTCCATAAATCTGATAAGAAAAACAACACAAATCTTGCCATATTTGTAGTTATTAATATTACAATATAAGCCTACAAAGTAAAGATATAATAATAAATCAGGCTACATATCATATAGGAACAAACTCTTCTGTTAACATCTTTAGAAAGTGTGTAAGTGACTGATACACAAGTTATGAAAAGCTAGATTGCTCAAACTCTGAAAAAATACCTGCTTCCGTATTATTATAGTGTGTGATGCTTTTAAATTACATGTAGATGCAATAAAAATATGACCACAAGTGGCTAACCATCATCGAACACAATTGACTAGAATTAAGAGGTTCTCCTATAGCACCAACATTTTGGACTAAGGGATCAAGTAAGATGAGATAGATACACGTCTGGGCTCAGCAGTGGGGCAGGTTATGAATATGCTGACACTGCCCCCTTTTTACATGAGGCATCAGAGATGTGAGATGCAGACGAGTGTGTTTACCCGGTGTGAACCCAGAGAGGAAATCACTTCACAACAGTGACATTTTGACACTGCATTTAACCCATAGTTGCGGAAAGATTAGACTAAAAAGCGCCCTTATGATTATTTTACTTCAATTCTTATTTTTTAATGATTATGATTCATTACCTCAAGTAAATTGTAAGAGTAGCAATTGTCAATACAGAAAATGCAGCTTTTCTTACTTTAAAGTTTAAAGTTCTTAAAACTTTATTGCATTTCTACCACTCAGATATTTATTCGTCTGTTCACCTGGTTTCTGTTGTCAAATAGCTTTGTATTGCGCCAAGTTGCCAGGATATGCATGGAGAGAAGCTCATATTACACAGTTTTTTAGATTTTAAAGTATACATTCAGAACACAATGGCTTACCATCTTTGTTTGTGTAGTTAAGCGATCAGGTTCCAAGTGTCGTTGAAATGGGAGTGTTTATTAAATCATTTCGTAATGGAAGCAAGGTGACATCTTACAATTATTTTTGTATTATAAATCAATCTGCTAATTCCTGAATAATGTGTTTCTGTACTCATGTTTTCACATATAGGCCACAAAACAACTTGTGTTTTGCTGATGAAATGCTTTACTGTGGAGCTGCTGCAGTATCATTAGCATTTCAGTAACACAATAATGCCTTTTTTCAGAGAATGTAGCCACAGATCGTAATACTGCAAATATTTGAATACTATCAGTAAGCCATTGATTCAATCACTATTGTTTTACCTCATTAATTAGAGAAAACCCATGTTCAGACAAGCATTGAGTGCTTTAAATATTATCTGATTTGCTTAGATTTGGTTTCACTCTAAAACAAGTATTTTTCTACTTTTGGCTGTCTGCTTGGCAACTGTTCTCTTTGCTGTAATAACAGTAGATCCATTGTATCCAGCTGGACCTGATGGTCTTAATTCAGCCTTACCTGCCCAACAGTGACTGAGTGACATGTTAAGTTTTCTTTTAGGACAAGATATTTTTTCTGATGTATTACTTTTTCCGATAGCCTTTTATTTTTTCAGTTTTTCTGACATTTGGGACGTTTTAGAAAAATGTGTCTTCTTTATATTTACTGTAGCTATAGATCTCTTTCCTTAGCAACGCCTACATCAAGAGGGGGAGGCTGAAAGGGTGAATGGGATGGGTTGGAGGGGGTTTTGGGTGTGAAGGATAGAGGACGTGGGGATGGAGACTCCTTCTTTTTATCCTGTTGAATTCTCTCTAAACCTTCCTTAGGTTGGGTTCCTGTTCGATTCCTCTTGTCGCTTGGTTTCCATCAGAAACAGATTTCTGACCCAGATGTAACATATAAAAACTCCTATACCTTCTTGATATGCATAAACTCTGTTCCAAGTAAATTTGTTTCCAACAACGATACCTATGTGATTTATTTTAGAATATTTTCATTGAAGCACCTTATTTGTGCTTCCCGTTTTAGATAAGTTATTCCTGTGTTGCTATGCGGTGGGACTGTTTGATCTCTTCAGAGAGTTTCTTTGCGTTTGAATTCAAAACGGTTTCAAAGAGGGTGTGGAGCTTTCATGCTTCTGTCAAATCACCCACCATAAATAAACAAACAGTATATGAAAGGTTTCCTACCCGAGAAACATATCCACTAGTGAAAAGAGACACCTGCTCTTGCAAAGTGGATTAGCATACAGCTTCGCTTAAAATAATCGTATATGTTATCTAATAATCAAACTGAGAAAAAGTAGCACATCCCCACATTTGAGAAGCTGTTACCAGAGAATTCACTTTTCGTTGACCACCGACACAAAAGATGAATAGACCCAATCATTTAAAGCTGCTGTCAACTTTGTTTCTGATGATGTTTTAATGTGCAGTGGTTATGCTCAGTATCATGACGATTAATCTTCTGACGCAAGAATGAATTGTCATGCTTTTGAAAAAGAGAATATACATTTCAATAGATTTAGGATTTAAAAGAACACAAACAAATGTCAAATATGTAACATTTTGACATGTGAAAACTTTAATATTGATGCACATTTTAAGGATCTTGATCATTTTTTGACTTGTTGGCTTCTCTTTATATCAGATTTTCAGCAAACACTAGTGTAACACACCGGTTTTTAAAGCTCCTGCACACTAGATCTGTGATGGGGATCAACTGTTACCAAGGTGGTGGAGATAATGGACTCCTATAAAACAGTAATTACACAGTACAGGCTCTGTATTAGACAACCTCTTAGTAAATAATTGTACATGCTCTGGTCCCCTTCAACCCACCTTGTCCCTTTCAGTACCCCCCCTCCAATTTACTGTTCCATAATCATTTGTACAGGATCCAAAATTAGCTGCCCCAGGATCTGCATCCTGCTGTGAATGACTGCAGCACCTTGCTCTTAACCTTTCTGTGCAGTCATCCATTTGCATCATGTATTAAATTCCGCTTATTTTGCCCTTTGCTGCTCCGATACATTGCGCTGTGGTTCAGTTCTGCCAGTGGGTTACTCTTGACTAAACTGACTCGGCCTGAGCTAATTCTGGGAGAAATCTGAAGACTGTAGGTCAGCCAAAGGTCAAGGCAAAAACAGGAGACACAAGAGGAAGAGATCGTAACGCGCTGTGTTAATGTGCACAGATTCATCTGAGCACGCACCGTGCTAAATCCATCCTTGTAGACAAATTTGACGTAACATTTAGCTAACAGTTGAATGAGGGTGGCAATAGGCAAAATAAGCATTTGAAGTGACCTAAATTAATTATGTTTAAAGCTACTATGTATTGAATTTGAAAATTAATGCACACCTAGCCCAACCAACACAATAGTTGCATTTGCTACAGACAGAACAAAAGCCATTTTAATAATTACACACATTTTTCAATTCTGCTCGGGGGTTTTCATTATTGATGAAGCCATTTTTTAAATTGCCAACAAGGCACACATAATTAAAAAAATCGAATCACTGCAACACTTAATTCAGAATTGGGCTGTGCTCTATATATTTCTAAATAAAATGTATTCGGGACCAGTTCGCTTGTGACAGCCAATTCTATCATTTTAAAACAGCAGTCGCTGTGTGCTTCTGAGGTTTGCCTCCACACAGTGACAAAGCAAGTCTACACTATCTCTGTTTGCCAGTCGCTTCTAAAAGAACAGGCTCAATAAAAATAATTAGAGTAACCTTATTATAAGAGTCTTTACATATATTGCCTCTAATTAACCTCCTCTCATTAATTTGCCCAAGAAGTTATCTTTTATATAGCCTCATCCATACTATACGTCTTTAAAATAATTTATACTTAACTTCATACCATCGTAGGGTTGGGCAATATGTTTTATATATTTTTGCATATGTCCAATATATTAGCAAACCATTAAATTAGCTAAATAAAATGACAAAAATCGCCCAAAAATCAACAATCGTAAAAATATTTGCACAATCCTATATCCTACATTTTATAATATTACCATTGAATTCTAATGAGTGGCAGCTCATTCATTTAAATGTGTGTACCTAACCCCATGAATGACTGTAGGTGAGCAGGTAGCAGTGTTTCGGGGCCAGGATGGCGAGGCCTACGTTGTCGATGCCTACTGCCCTCACCTGGGGGCCAACCTGGCTGTGGGGGGGCAGGTGGTGGGGAACTGCATCGAGTGCCCGTTTCATGGATGGCAGTTTCGGGGAACGGATGGCAAGTGTGTGAAAATCCCCTACGCAGAAAAAGGTAGGAATTATTTATCATACAAGAAACATGTTTCGTGTATAATTAAAAATGACTTGCAATGTCTCAGTTCTATGGGGCCTTAATTGGTTCTATTTTAGCTTTCATTGTCTTAAAATAAAATGCATTTCATTTAACCATGCATTACTGTTTCTAGAGAGAATAATAGTTAAAGGCCTTGCGATTGGGTAGTGCTACATGTCCTGAGGGGGGTGCTATAGGACATCCTGAGACAGACGTCTTACAGTATGTCTAACCCTTACATTTTGGTCTGTGTGCTGGGTGTAAAATCTAAGAAATTGGGCCTACAGTTAGTGCCAGCAGAAAGGTTGAGGGACCCAAAAAAATATCTAGATTCATATGGGTATTTTTGCATTTAATTTACAGATTTAGAGATCACATGTTGATTAAAGAGACTGTATTTGGCTTTGGTTTGTCGTTCAGTGCCAGAATTTGCCAAGGTGCGCATCTGGCCCAGCTGTGAGCTCAACGGGCAGGTTCTGGTTTGGTTTCACTGCGACGGAGAAGATCCTCAGTGGCTGGTCCCAGAGCAGCAGGAAATCACAACGGGCGAGTGGGTGTACCGGGGGAGAACTGAACACTTCATCAACGCTCACATACAAGTAGGTGCATATGTGGGTGGATGTGTTGTTACTTACATGAATAGGATTTAGAGTATTTTAAATAGAAACTAATTTATTAGGTGTTTTTCTTTCACCTTGGTGTCTCAACTGTTTACTTGACGATTCTACCTTTTTGTTTTTGTTGATTTGATTAGATTTATTTCGAATGTGTAAAACAATAATACAAAAATGTAACATGAGAATTATTATCATATACAAAATTAAGCAGTGTCAAATTGATATACAAAAATATTACTTATTGTAAGTTATGTATAAACAAATAATCTATTTACGGTAATTACACATCCGAAAAGGGGTGGGAAGAAGTTTACACTTATTTAATCCCACTCCTTCTCCCAAAAACGAAATTATTACAAATATATATTTTATAATATAAATAATAAATAACATATAATGACATATTTGACATATAAATGAAATATAAAATTCCCATGGCAGAGAAGGGGCTTTTCTTCTGTTAACAAACTTTCAAAAATGTTCACAAGAATGGTTCATGGTTTTCCAACTGTAGGAGATTCCTGAAAATGCAGCAGACATCGCTCACCTCGGTCACCTTCACACGCCGGCCATTGTCAGCGGAGTAGATCTGCGATGCACCAACAGCAAAACCTGGGCATTCCTGCGGCATGACTGGAAGGTAAGGATCTCACACCTTTAACAATCTTCAACGTTTTAAGGATGCCACATCACTTCTACACATTCAAAAGTGTTCGACACACTCTTCAATCGTGTTGATGCTTCTCAGACTGTACAGAATACATTTATTTTTGGAGGATGAAGTACTTCTGAGTAGTGTATTCCTGTGTTTAAATGCCATTGTGTTTACTTTGGCTACATGTATGTGTGTGTTTATTCAAGGTTCAATGGGAGCCAGAGGCAGAGCCCAACAAGCATTGTTCTCAGATGTTGGTGAAACATGCTCTTACTGTCTTTGGAAGCACCTGGCATCTGCTGGATGTCTGTGTTTTGGCCAGACAGGTACAGTACAAACATTTTAATTCTACTGACAGCATAATCATTAAACCTCTCAGCGATTTGATTAAAATTCAAATTGATTCCACCCACATTGATTATGTTTCAGATAAAAACATCTACTGAACTGCACCTCAACTCAAGAAAACTAAACTGAGATTCCTTAAATGGCTTTTAAATATAGATGAAGAGTTCAAATGAACATGGTTTCTGGCTTTTGTGAAGTATTTGCAACCTTTAAGTGTTCGTGAAAAGAGCCCAAAGGACCTGAACAGTGCGTGTTATAACAAAATGTAAAACATCAGTGGCCTGAATACCAAATAAGTACTCAGGGCGTCAGCGGGGTCTTAAAAAGTATTAAAAGCTGATAAATCAATTTAGCGAAAATGAAGGCTATTAAAAAGTATTAAACGGCATTTCCCAAGGTATTACGTTTTGTAGCTTGTTTCCAATAAGTATATAAATTGTCCAAAGAGGTTATATTCTACAGTCTGCCTGAATGTAATCATTGCGTAGGTGTGTAGTGTGATTCTGTGTAGTTTATTTATGGCATCCCGTTGGGTTTGACGTCATCTGAACAGGACATCACACGCTCACTGCTTGATAGTGCACGAAGGTCCGTTTATGCCGGTTGCTAAACAACATCGTTATGGGGAAATGCAAGTTTGCGTCCAAATGGTTGGAAGATAAGGAGGAAGGACAATCAACACTGTATATAGTCAATGTGAGGTAAAGTGTGTCGCCAAGGTAACCGGTTAAAACTCCAAGTGGCGATGAGGTCTTAAAATGTATGGAAAGGGTTTTAAAAAAGGTCTTAAAAGGTCTTACATTTGACTTCAGGATTCCTGCATATACCCTGGTACTGAAAATGCTTTAGCTTTGCATGTAACAATAGCAATTACTATGCAGTCTGTGCCTTTAATTGATCTTGTTTACTCAGTTGCAATGATCACACATGTGTTCCAGGTGGGTCCAGGAGTGGTGTTTCTGCTGATTGAACACAGTTTCTTGGGCCGGGGTGTTATCCTGCAGTGTGTGACTCCAGTGGAGCCTCTGTTGCAGTTTGTCACTCACACCATCTTCTACCAGTCAAATATCCCTCCTCTGGTGCCCAAATTCATCCTGAAAGCGGAGTCCATTCAGGTACAGCACACACTCACCTCTAACTATGAATGCTATATAGTCGGTAATGTGCTCTATGCTGCTATGTTATAAGAGTCTTGGAGTACACATCAAATCTAACGATATGCATGAATGATGTGCATTTAGAATATTGTTAATAAGTTTATAGTTCGGGATGTCAATAATGTGATGTGATCAGTGTGTGCTCTTGCCTCTCACTCCGCCTATGATTTAATCCTGCCTCGTCACTGCCACCAAAAGTAACACCACACATTCACAGAGAAAGGTGTAAATAGCCCTCATTAAACTCGATAATTAGCTGTGTAGTGAAGTGAAAAAACACAGTCATGGTTTTAAATGAAAGGAAAACTAATATGTTGGTGATTGTGTTTGCACCTCAAAAGACAACTGATTACATGACCTGACTTGAACATTGAACATTTAATTCTTCCTCCTACACAAAGCTGATTCAAAGCCCTCTTCAGTGGGGGAGTCATTAGCATTTTAGCACAAAGATTTTTTTTGTCTTTGCTGTTCAGCTATGCAAAATGATGTCACCTTAAAAGGGCCATATTGGGGGTTTTCCCTGTAGTGTGCTGTATGGTTTTTTCGTGCATGTAAATGGCCTGCAAAGGCTACAATCTGAAAGCTCCCTCCTTTGTTTACTTAAGGGACATAGTGACATCACTATGTAACACTTGCACTTCTATTGGCTAGCGCTCCATCACATTGTACGTGATAAGCTAAGGGGCGGGACTTCTTTAAGTGATTAACCAATCACAACATAGCAGGCCAGCTAACCAATCAGAGCGGACTGGGCTATGGTTTTAGACACAGGCAGTATGAGAAAAATAAACATAAAAAGCTATAAAAATAACATTAAAGCATAAAAACATTTCACAGTAGAGGCACAACATTCAAATATGAACCTGACAATGAGCAGAATAGGGCCCATTTCCAAATAGGTGGAGTGGATCAGTAGATGCTTTAGTTGGGTGGTTATCAGTTGATATTTGTCTATACTAATGCAATATGAGAGGAGAACAGATAAAACAATATATTTGTATTTAACAAAAAGCCATACTCAATTGTTAATTGCAAGCCACTTTAAATCATGAGAATAAATATATATATATCATGTTTTAATCTTGCAACAAATGTTGTCATGTGGTACTCACACAGCACAATTGTGGAGAACATTTCAAGAGGTGGGCTGAAATGCCAAATCCTAGCAGCTGATGGAGTAAATGTGGCGTGACATTTAATCAACAACACTTCAAACAGAAAACCCTGCTGATAAATTATAATAAATCAAATCCTGCAATGAGACAGGAAACAATTACAGATGGCTGTCTTGTCATTATGTGAAAGCGAGAGTCTGTTCTGTTTCAAATCTTCTGAAAATGTGCCACCTGCTGATTATCAAGTGCTGGGAGCCAACACCAACATGTTCCTAATGTGACGTATGAAGTTATCAAACAAACCTGTAACTACTGGTCAAACAAATTGAGTCTTGCGTTATCCTGGCAAAATGTGTTTTCTGGAGACAGCCATTGTAGCAGGAACTATCACTGAGGAGGTTTTACAGTACTAAGATGGGTGTCTATTTTTCTCTCTGTGGTTTCGTCTTTACGATGTATCTCAATTGTACAAGAAAATGTCATAAAACTTTACAGGTTGGTAGTTAAATCAAAACGTAGGTTTCGTTTAAAAATGAGTGTGGTCTGGGTAAGGTCACAAGAAGTAGTGTGGCGGCTCAATCCCCAGTTACAATTGAGTCGCCGAGAGGCTAAACTTGGCTATAAACTGTGACGCGCTTTCGAAAAAGAAAGTCCATATTGAAGCAATATAGTTTTAAGGATATTTAATAAACAAAATCAAAACATAGTAACTACGGACAAAACGGTCAACAGAAAAAATTGTGATTATATACACTGAACAAAAATATAAATGCAACACTTTTGTTTTTGCTCCCATTTTTCATGAGATGAAGTCAAAGATCTAAAACATTTTCTATATACACAAAATAACCATTTCTCTCAAATATTGTTCACAAATCTGAAAAGATCTGTGATAGTGAGCACTTCTCCTTTGCCGAGATACGTCATCACACCTCACAGGTGTGGCATATCAAGATGCTGATTAGACAGCATGATTATTGCACAGGTGTGCCTTAGGCTGGCCACAATAAAAGGCCACTCTGAAACGTGCATTTTTGCTTTATTGAGGGGGTCTGGGGGGGTCCGAAAACCAGTCAGTATCTGGTGTGAGGGTTAGGGTTAGGGTTAGGGTTAGGGTTAGGGTTAGGGTAATGTTGTGAATCGAGTGGCCTGTGTTCGTCGTCCATAACATACGCCTGCCCATACCATAACCCCACCACCACCATGGGCCACTCGATTCACAACATTACCCTAACCCTAACCCTAACCCTAACCCTACCCCTCACACCAGATACTGACTGGTTTTCGGACCCCCCCAGACCCCCCCAATAAAGCAAAACTGCACGTTTCAGAGTGGCCTTTTATTGTGGCCAGCCTAAGGCACACCTGTGCAATAATCATGCTGTCTAATCAGCATCTTGATATGCCACACCTGTGAGGTGGGATGGATTATCTCGGCAAAGGAGAAGTGCTCACTATCACAGATTCTTTCAGATTTGTGAACAATATTTGAGAGAAATGGTTATTTTGTGTATATAGAAAATGTTTTAGATCTTTGAGTTCATCTCATGAAAAATGGGAGCAAAAACTAAAGTGTTGCATTTATATTTTTGTTCAGTGTAGAAAGTGCTGGGAGTAAATACAAAAGGAGAGGATTAGGTCCATATGTGGAATTTATTATGAGCTCTGAGAAAAAAGTCAGATTTGACTACTGACTTTATTCTCATAACTCAAAAACTGTTTGTCAGATGTCAAGAAATTGTTCACATGTGGCCCCTCCTCTTCCGTAGGTGTCTAATAAAGCTCACATCAGTCACAGCAGCATTGTGAGGAGGCTAATGGCTCCTTCACCTTTCTTGCTTACATCACACCCATCTTCAAATACAATCTCCATTTGGTCTTAACTAAACACGCTTGGTTGGTGACTGCATTTTGCATGGTTACCTCTTTGACAAAATCTGTCTACACACAAACAGACAGAAATATAAACACCTTGCGAGGTACTGAAACCCCCCTTTCCTTACCTGCTACAGACACATTCTCACAAAGAGAAACACTATACAAGCGTCATGGCTGGTCCATATTCAGTCAATGTTTGTCTTTGTCACAGCTTTTTGAAATCCCTATTCACAACTCTGTCCATTGACCTTGCTCGACCTGTCTTGTTTTGTCTAGTTTGAGCGGGACGTAATGATCTGGAACAATAAGAAGTACATTTCCAAACCTCTCCTCGTGAAGGAGGACTCAGCCATCCAGAAGCACCGGCGCTGGTTCAGTCAGTTCTACAGCGAGAACAGCCCGCAGCTGCAACACCAGCGCAACACTTTGGACTTTTGACCCCCCTGAACCACAGGAGGAGAGATCAGCGAAGAAGATGTCAGGTCAGACCAGGGTTGACATTAATCAGAGGTGTCAGGGAAGGGAGGCCTGGATTTGATGTTTTAACTGTCACATGTAATAAATGAAAGGAGGATGGACCTGTTTGTGGGCTCTTCTGAAAACCTGAACCTTAAATTACCCCTTCTTTTTCTTAGTGTTACTGAAGTTGCTTATATCAATCTACAGCTTTATACACAAGTGCCTACAGCTGTCATGTCCCCTGATTGGACTGGTATGAATATAATATAATATTTAATGTAATAAGTGACTGAACCTACAAAGTAATAATAATACTGAAATCACCACAATTGCCTCGTTTATAACTGTGACGAAACCATTGGGTTGTCGGAGCAATTTTACCCTGTAAAATGTGAATTATTACCTAAACTGTGATTCTTTTACATGTTTAACTAGAAACTATATAAGTTACTTTTCAAGCTGTTTTTTTCTGAATGTTTTATATGGGTTAATATAAACCTTGAGTTTGAGTTTAGCGGAATCTGCTGTTATGTGATTGTATATGTTTGTTTCTCACTTTGGCTTCATCATGTTTGGCTGCAGGTAAAATGGCGGTTGTGTTTGTTCTTTTGTTGATACCTCAGGTTACTCAACAGTTGGCTGATAGTGATTATTTAGAAAAAGCAGTATGATGACAAATGTATGGCTTTTCCTTCGATGTCCATTCCTCATAACAATCTTTAGGATTCAGGGTCGTAAGGACCATTAATTAAACATGATTATGAGTGAACTTGAAGTTCATAGGTGTGGATTTTACTTTAAAAACAGCAAGGCTATCTGTTTCCTCCTTTCCCATCACGACAACAACCACAGGTGACCCGAGCCGGTTGAGCTAGATGCAACACAATGCTTAACAGGACTTTTTTTTTTTCAGGAATTCATTTTTATAAAATAAAAACGGGCTTTTTAAAAGTTGTAAACCAAAAAGACGAGTGGCAGCAACTCCCAGACCGGACATCACTGTATCATACTGTCAAGGGGAGAACAATGAGGCATGAACTCAATTGCACGACTCAAAACTCAGACTCAGATAGCGTTTCAAAATAAAGACTTTACTGGAATTTGCACAGTAATAAAACAAGGAAAACAAAACCACTCTTTCGAGGAAAACTATAATGCGATCTATAGCATAGGTCCGTGAAAGGTCCGTGAACAGGTCCGTGAGGTAAGCCGATACGTGGTCTTCGAGAGACAACGAACTGACAATTAACAGGAGGGAGCTAACACAATATATACACAGGTAAAGGGGACACAGTTGGAAACAATCAGGGCGGGGAAAATAATCAAGGACGCAGGAGACAGAAAAGGGGCGGGGAGCGTGGAGGCCTGAAATGAGAGGAAGAAATAATTAAGGGTATAGACATAAAGCACAAGACAAAGGGACATGACAACTCTAACATAAAGAATAAACTTTCACAATAAGTTTCTTGGACATGACAGTACCCCCCCTTCTAGGGACGGCTCCTGACGGCCCAGGCTCCTCTGAGTTGAGGCGGTCAAAATCCTCAATGAGGCTTTTGTCCACGATGAAGCGGGAAGGAATCCATTGCCGCTCCTCAGGACCATAACCCTTCCAGTCAACCAGTAACTGTCGCCCTCTACCCCTTTTCCGACTAGCCAATAGTGACTTGACCGTGTAAACCGGACCTCCATCGATCATCCGGGGGGGCGGGGGGGGTTTGACGGTGGGAACCATAGCGCTCTCCTTCAATGGTTTTAATTTCCCTACATGGAAGGTGGGATGTACCTTCATGGCCCTGGGAAGCCGTAGTCTCACTGAGACTGGGTTTATGACCTTGGTGATGGGAAAAGGACCCACAAACCGGGGAGCCAGTTTTCGGGAGAGTACGTGGAGGGGAAGGTCTCGTGTAGAGAGCCAGACTTTTTGGCCTGGCTGGTATACAGGGGCTGGTCGGCGTTTTCGGTCTGCTGCTCTTTTAACCAGTTGTGAATTCCTGCAGAGTATCTTCCTAGCCGCAGCCCACACGCGCCGACAACGCCTGACCAGAGCGTGGGCAGACGGGACCGTGACCTCCCTCTCCGTGGCTGGGAACAGTGGCGGCTGGTAGCCATAAACACAGTGAAACGGGGACAGGCCCGTGGCAGAAGTAGGGAGGATGTTGTGTGCATACTCAACCCAGGTGAGGTGCTCGCTCCAGGAGGATGGATTCTGGGACACCAGGCAGCGCAGGCAGGTCTCCAGTTCTTGATTTAGGCGCTCTGTCTGGCCGTTAGACTCCGGATGATATCCAGACGAGAGACTGACCGTGGCACCGATGAGGCTGCAGAACTCCTTCCAGAAGCGTGACACAAACTGGGGGCCCCGGTCGGAGACAATATCCTTAGGGAAACCATGAAGCCGAAACACATTCTGCATCATGACCTCCGCCGTTTCCTTAGCTGAGGGCATCTTTGGCAGAGCAATGAAATGTGTCATTTTGGAAAATCTGTCCACTACCGTGAGAACTGTGGTTTTACCTCTAGAGAGGGGCAGGCCAGTGACGAAGTCCATGGAGATCTCTGACCAGGGCCTGTTGGGAATAGGGAGTGGTTGTAATAACCCTATTCGCGACCTGGAAGAGGTCTTGTTTCGAGCGCAGATAGGGCACGCCTCCACATACTCCTTCACCCCCTTCTCCATGGATGTCCACCAGAAACGTTGTTTAACAATGAACATAGTTCTCTTGACTCCGGGGTGACAGGTGAGCAGCGAAGTGTGAGCTCAGTGGATCACCTGTGGTCGCTCGGCCTCCTGAACAAAAATCCGGTTAGGCGGGCAACCCCTTGGTGCAGGAGCTCCAGCATTGGCACGTATTACCTCCTTCTCTACTGGCCAAGTCAGTGCTCCTACCACCCGGTTCAATGGGATGATGGGTTCCGGCTCCTTGGCTGCAGGCACAGGGTCAAACAGACGGGACAGAGCGTCAGGCTTGACATTCTGAGACCCCGGCCTGTAGGAAAGAACAAAGTCAAAACGGTTGAAAAACAAGGTCCACCTAGCCTGGCGGGAGTTCAGTCTTTTGGCCTTTCTGATGTACTCCAGGTTCTTGTGATCGGTCCAGACCACAAAAGGATGCTCGGCTCCCTCCAACCAATGCCTCCACTCTTCCAACGCTAACTTCACGGCCAGCAACTCACGGTTTCCCACGTCATAATTTCTCTCTGCCGGGGAGAGCTTCCTGGACAGGAAGGCGCAGGGGTGAAGTTTGTTGTCCTTCTGTTGTTGCTGGGAGAGGACCGCTCCCACCCCCTCGTTGGAGGCATCCACTTCCACCACGAACTGGCGAGTGGGATCCGGCATGGTAAGTATGGGGGCAGTGGTGAACATCTTTTTCAGCCGAGAAAAAACCTCCTCAGCCTGAGGAGACCACACAAAAGGCACCTGAGGGGACGTGAGGACATGAAGAGGGGCTGCAATAGCGCTGAAGCTCCGCACAAAACGTCTGTAAAAATTAGCAAAGCCTAAAAACTGCTGCACTTTTTTGCGAGAGTCAGGGGTAGGCCAACAGGCTACTGCGCTAACCTTCTCTGGGTCCATCATAACCTGACCTGGGGAAATGATGAAGCCCAAAAAAGTGACTGTTTCCACATGAAATTCACACTTTTCAGCTTTGACAAACAACTTATTTTGGAGCAGTTTCTGTAGAACCAGGCGGACATGTTGTTTGTGGGTGTGAAGGTCAGGGGAGTAGATCAGAATGTCGTCCAGATAAACAAAAACGAAACGGTTCAGAAACTCCCTCAACACGTCGTTGATCATAGCCTGGAAGACTGCAGGAGCGTTTGACAATCCAAACGGCATGACCAGGTATTCATAATGTCCTGAAGGGGTGTTAAAACCCGTCTTCCATTCATCGCCCTCCCTGATCCTGACCAAATGATAGGCGTTCCGCAGGTCTAATTTGGTGAAAACCTTGGCTTCCTGAAGCTGCTCGAAAGCGGACGAGATGAGAGGGAGGGGGTACCGGTTTTTAACTGTAATGTCATTGAGAGGTGAGTAGTCGATACAGGGCCTAAGAGACCCATCCTTTTTGCCCACGAAAAAAAAACCTGCCCCTGCTGGGGATGAGGAATGACGAATAAGCCCTGTCTTGAGGGAGGCATCAATATAGTCCTTCATGGCCTCTTTCTCAGGTCCTGAAATTGCATAAAGTCGACCCTTAGGAATGGGAGACCCGGCAATTAAGTCAATAGCACAGTCATAGGAGCGGTGAGGAGGAAGAGCCAGAGCTTTGGACTTACTAAAAACTTCACTAAGGTCGTGGTAGCAGGAAGGAACTGAAAGTACATCCGGAAGATATATTTTTGGGACTGTATCCTGCCTAACACTCCCAGTGTTACATCCCCTGTCAATCTCTGCTACCTGCTTAAAACAGAGATCAATGCAATTCTTTCCCCACCCCTCCACCCTCCCAGATTGCCAATCTATGTGAGGGTTATGAAGTTTCAACCAGGGAAACCCCAAAATGAGTGGATGTTGGGCTGAGTTAAATAAGTGAAAAGACATTGTCTCATGGTGGTTATCATTACATCTTACTTCTAAAGGCTCCGTTTGGTGAGTCACTTTAAACAACAGCCGCCCATCGAGAGCACTCGCTTCAAGAGGCTGGGGTAGAGGTTTAGTTTTTATGTCCCATTTTTTAACTAAACCCCAATCCATAAGACTTTCGTCCGCCCCTGAGTCAATGAGAACACCATGAGTAACTACATTGTCTCTGATTTTTACCTGGATCCGGGTCAGGGTGCGAGGAGGAAAGTCAGAGGAAGAGATCCGGCTCACCAACGTACTCCTCTTCATTGGTGAGCCTCCTCTTTTACCGGACAAGTCGCTTGTGGGTGTCCGCGCTGCCCGCAGTAGAAACACAGACCTTCCTTGAATCGACGCTGACGTTCTGCCAGCGACAGCTTGGCGCGGCCCAACTGCATTGGCTCCTCCACGGAGCCAGGGGGCGCTGTTGTCCGGAACGCAGGTGGTGAGGGGTGACGGGGCCTCCAAGAAGAAGTAATATCCAGCGGCGAGCGTCTCCTCTGGAGAGGTGGATCAACCGCATCCTTGGATTTATTCCTTCTCCTCTCCGTCAAACGATTGTCTATACGTAAAGCCATGGATATGACAGAGTCCAAATCAGCGGGCAGATCGAGAGGCGCCAGCTGGTCTTGTAAAGAATCCGAGAGACCGCTGACGAAAGCGTCAAACAATGCAGCGGAGTTCCAGCCGCTGTCGGCTGCCTTAGTCCGGAACTCGATGGCGTAGTCAGCCACACTCCGCTGATGTTGTCGCAGCTTGATCAGAGCCCGAGCTGCTTCCCTGCCCGGCGTGGTTTGATCGAAGGTCTTCCTCATAGTGTCTATGAAGTTTTCCAGAGACCCGCAGATAGGCGAGCCTCGGGACCATTCTGCCGTGGCCCACGCTGCTGCTCGGCCGGAGAGATGAGAGATCATAAAAGCCACTTTGGAAATGTCCGTGGGAAAAGCAGCCGGTTGGTGGTGATAGTGTAACTCACACTGCACGATGAACGGCCGGCAGCCTTCTGAGTCCCCGGAGTACCTTTCGGGTGGAGCCAGACGCATGGAAGCACTGTGCGGCTCAGTAACCCGGTTGGGATCGAATCCGGTCACCGCTGGAACCGGAGGAGTCGTAGGAGGAGAAACAGCCTGCAGGTGAGTGAGCACACGCTGAACCTCTGCTGCCAGTAGATTAACTTGGGTCGTCAACGATGTTTGTAGTTCCCCCTGGCTGCTGGTTAGATCCTGCACTCCCTGCTGCATGGTGGCCATACGCTCCTCTTGTTGCCCAAGACGTTGGCCCTGAGAACGGATAGCGTTCTTAATCTGATCTGAGTCGGCTGAGTTCATTTTGATGGTCAGTTCGTACTGTCAAGGGGAGAACACTGAGGCATGAACTCAATTGCACGACTCAAAACTCAGACTCAGATAGCGTTTCAAAATAAAGACTTTACTGGAATTTGCACAGTACTAAAACAAGGAAAACAAAACCACTCTTTCGAGGAAAACTATAATGCGATCTATAGCATAGGTCCGTGAAAGGTCCGTGAACAGGTCCGTGAGGTAAGCCGATACGTGGTCTTCGAGAGACAACGAACTGACAATTAACAGGAGGGAGCTAACACAATATATACACAGGTAAAGGGGACACAGTTGGAAACAATCAGGGCGGGGAAAATAATCAAGGACGCAGGAGACAGAAAAGGGGCGGGGAGCGTGGAGGCCTGAAATGAGAGGAAGAAATAATTAAGGGTATAGACATAAAGCACAAGACAAAGGGACATGACAACTCTAACATAAAGAATAAACTTTCACAATAAGTTTCTTGGACATGACACATACGGACCTGGATTTTCTTAATTTGACTAAAACGACATGATCTTTCTTTGGATAAGACTTGAAACAAGCGATTTAGATAATTCACTTATAGGGAAAATGTTTACTGAGGTAATAATAATAATATAGGTTTTGGCGCAGTGCGCGTTGATCATCAGATCAAGGGGCGTTGGTGAACTCCAGTTCGAATCCCCCCTCGGCCGCCACTGCGCCAGGCCGTTGTGTCCTTGGGCAAGACACTTTACCCGCATTTGCTCCTGTGGGTAATGTCCACAGTAATGACTCTTACATGTCTAATATGTGTAATGTGTAATCGTAAAGTGCTTTGAGCACCTGTAAAAGCGCTCTAATAAAACATGTAATGCATTATATCAAGTGATAAATAAGCTAATTTTCTCATAGACTTCTACACAATCTGACTTCCCAGAGGATTAGCCCCCTGCTGGACATTAGAAGAAATGCAGGTGTAATGCACTTCCACATAGGCTTCACATTTCATACCATGATCCTGCTTTCTGGGCACAACTGGCGACAAACGATTCAAGTCCTTTTATTATGACAGATTATACTTTCTGTTCATAAATTATAACAAACGAGTAGCATTAAAATAAATGACCCTTTAATGGAATTTAACAAAATGTAAGTGAATAAAAATGTGCTACTGCAAGTACTGTATGTGCAATCATTTTACTTAAAATGTTTTATTTATATGTGTCTTTCTTGACAACTGCACAACGAAAACCCTTTATTTAAATTGAAGATGTGATCATGTATGTTCCTCCTAACACGGTGATTGTGTATTATAACATGATTGTTTCCATCACTGCTCTAGATAGAAGATACAAGACATGAATATGAATGTATCCATGTATTTACTCCAAGCTCACACTGATGACTCCATACTTAATGACTGCAATGCTTCAAGGCTTTGCTTTATTGAACAATAATGGTGTGCAATAATCTTGAGTTGCCATGGGTAATAGGGCTCATCATTACACTTTAATTTCCGAAAGAGAAGAAGTATTACAAAGCAAATAACCAGCAATGTAAAAGAAACTCACAATACTTGATATAAATGTGAGATGAACTATGTTCCCTCTGAATATTAAAATGTATTTTTTGTCACTGGCTGATCATGTTGTGCAGTTTATTTAAACATGCAGAATAAATCTGTCGGCTTTGCCCTAATGGGTTTTGCTCGTGCATTTCTAAACTCAAGACCTTTTCATTTAGCTGATTACGATAGTGTGTTAAATTAAGCATAATAAGGGAATATTTTTGCATTACTTATCCAGTGGCACTTTTGTGAGGCTTGTATTTTATGCTAAGCACTCTTTATCTGTGAATGTGCTTATCTTATCTGGGTGTATGGTGGCAGAGAACTGTGTGTGCCTTTGTTATAATAGTGAAGCATTACATCAACATTTGGCTCCCTTGAGCTTTTTCCAGGAGGAAAGCAGATTTGGTGTAACCAGCAAACATTGAGAGTGCGTTAGGACTGTGTTGAAAGCTAAAGAGAATTATTAAGTAAAGGATGGCTGAGGCAGAAGTCCTTGAAACCCAGGAGGAAGGCGTCGTTACACTCAAAGAAAAGCACCTGGGAGCTACAGAAGAGACTTATTTTGGAGTTGTCTACACCACGAGGGACAGGCAGGAAGACGAGAGCGAGTCGGTCATTCAGCCTCTGTTGCCGCGCGAACAGCAGAATCACAAAACAGACACGCAAAGGGCTCCAGATGGGGCTGACCCAAAGACTGCTCCACAAGAGCTGGGTTTGTCTGACAGGCGTGAGCCCAGCTGCAGTGGAAGTGTCAGGAGTGTGTGCAGTGACAGCAGTCGGCACGAGTGCCCCATCTGCAGCGAGCCGTTCGACCCTCACTGTGTTACCTTTCTCAACTGCAACCACGCATTGTGCCACCGCTGCACGACCGGCATCATGACACGGGCGAAGGACCAGAGCCGGCTGCAGTGCCCCTTCTGCCGCCAGACCACCCCCTTCCCCCAGTGGGAGATCAGTAGGCTGCAGGAGGAGTCGTACAGCAGCAGCGTTTATGAGCCAGGACCGGCCCTCGCTGCGACTCCTGGCCCTGAACTTCAGGCTGTGTTTGCTGCGGACACACACAGAAACACACGGGGATGCTGCAGCAGGGGGTTGATGCGACCAAACTCTCTTTGTTTGTCCATCTCTGGATCGCTGCTGCTCTTCCTGCTGCTGCTGGGCTGCTTCCTGTGGATTGCAGTTCCTGTTGTAAGGATGTCTTTACTCATAAACTAGATTATCATTTCATGTAATCTCAGGTGTCTGACTTCTGCAAAATTGTTCAGAGATGAACTGCTTGTTAACTATTTTGATACTGAAAGGGCAATAAGATACATCCACCAAGAACCAATGCCATATCTTCCAACCTAAACTGAAGCAAAAAAGGATTTGCATATTCAGCCAATGTTTTGGGTCTGCTGAAACCTCAGGGTGTCCGCGGGGTCTTAAAAAGTATTAAAAGTTGATAAATCAATTATGCAAAAATTATTATTAAACGGCATTTCCCAAGGTATTACATTTTGTAGCTTGTTTTCAATAAGTATATAAATTGTCCAAAGAGGTTGTATTCTAAAGTCTGCCTGAATGTAATCATTGCGTAGGTGTGTAGTGTGATTCTGTGTAGTTTATTTATGGCATCCCGTTGGATTTGACGTCATCTGAACAGGACATCGCACGCTCACTGCTTGATAGCGCGCGAAGGTCCGTTTACGCCGGTTGCTAAACAACATCGTTATGGGGAAATGCAAGTTTGCGTCCAAATTGTTGGAAGATAAGGAGGAAGGACAATAAATACTGTATATAGTCAATGTGAGGTAAAGTGTGTCGCCAATGTAACCGGTTAAAACTCCAAGTGGCGATGAGGTCTTAAAATGTATGGAAAGGGTCTTAAAAAAGGTCTTAAAAGGTTTTGCATTTGACTTCAGGATTCCTGCATATACCGTGAACCTGTATCGGGCTCTTTCTTGACCCATGCTTCAGGTTTCATGACAATTGTGCTAATATGTTTCCATCATTTGCTTGGTGGTGGTAAATAGAAGGGCAATTGCAGAGCCTAGACGTAAGCGAAGACCAATGCGCTATCACCCAATGTTATCAAAAGCTACAAATAATTTCTCATGAGGAGTGAATCCGCCTAATGTTCCGAATCTGCAACAAAATGTAATGGGTTCTTCCGTAGCTGATGCTACAGTCTTCTACTATTACAGTAGTTACTTTTTGCCATAATCCTGCTGACAGACCGGAAACATAACCTCCTTGGCTGACTCAAAACTTGACTGAGGTGGGGACATACAAACATCCGTATGGTTAGCACACTGAACAGAGTATACTGTATAGCTTGGACGAATCCATTTATCCTCAAATGTTTATGTTTTGTCAAATGTCAATTATACTTCCATTATTTTTTCATGATTTATAACTTGTTTTAAACATGATGCCTGATTATTCCAGACACACCTTTGTATAGCGATCTTTGAATGTAGATATTATAACAAAAAAAAAGTCAGATTTGGTAAAAAGCTAGCTTGACTTTTGCCGGTGAACATGAATAACTTAGCCAGGCGGTTTTTATAAGGTTAAATAATATGTGTATTCACCATGTTTTTCAGATCCCTTCCATCATTTAATAGGTTCTTCCTTCGCCTACGCTACCCTCTTTCTCCAAGTGTCATGACATTTGGGTTGAGTTTTATGATTAATCATGCTCACAGATAACGGAAAAAACAACAAACCATGAGCAACGTAACCTTTTTTAAATACTGTAAACTGTGTTCATTGTACAACATTTCTAAAATATCTCCTTAACTAAAAGGCTCCAGTCTCTTATCAGTTCGTCAACCTCTGATATTTCTTTGAAGAGTGCTGCAGCTTTGTACTGTAGAGTTTTGTGCCACAGATAAATGGAGGTTTGACTTTGGAACAAAACTCTACATCTCTTTCTGGGTCTAGTACTGACCTACTTCTTATCAGAACAGTTTGGATGCTCTCAGCTGTGACGGCTGCATATTCTTAGCAACACAACTCCAGCTTGATCTCCTTTATAGTGCATATGGCGGAGACATGGCCCTACAATTTAATCCTTTATATCCATCTTACTCACTCAAAGAGATAAAGAAAGAGAGCAATGATGAAAGCTGGTTTTTAAGCTCCTTTTTATACTTTCTACTTTTAGGGTTTTGTTCGTAATGCATGTGCACTCTTAAATGTGTTTCTGTGTATTTGTTTCTACTAAATACGAGTTCTATATGAGTTTTAGGTTTTGTGAAGAATTGGAAAATTCATTAAAGGTGGGGTAGGTAAGTTTGAGAAACCGGCTCGAGATACACTTTTTGTTATATTCCATGGAATACTCTTAACATCCCGATAGCAATGAATATCTTAAGTGCTTTGACACAAAATCCACAAAAAAATATAATCTGTGGAAGCCTTAGTACTGTAAAAAGCACGACCAATCATCTGAGTCTGCCCGGCTAAAATAACTGGATGGCCTACCTGCCTGTCAGCCTTCCATCTGTGCACAAACTTATCTCGTGCCCTCATTGGTCATGTGTGTCTTCGTGTGTGTTGGAGGAGGGGCTCTGTAAGGAAGTGGCAGATCTTTTCCGGCTGTGTATTTTCAAATTCTAGCGCACTCGAGCTGGTTTACCTATACCCCACCTTTAAAACTTAGCTACATGAACAGTATGAATCCAGCACGGAATGTGTTATATCACCAAAAAATAAATAAAAACAATGTTTGCCTTTATTAGACTATTTGACAATGTAGAGGAAGAGACTATGGAGAGTCACAAAGGTCCCAAGGCTGGTTGAAGCCTGGAGATTGCAGAAATGTGCCATGAGTTGTTAGCATCTGGCACTTAAATGTGAAATATGAAAGGAGTCACTCATAGTGACAACCCAAACAAATGACTGACCACTGGCTCAGAGCCTTTCTTTCCATTTTGGCTTTTGCTTAGATTGTCTGTCAACCCTGTTTAGAAAAGTAACCATAATGAAAAGTTACGTGCTCAAAAAACCAATGTAAAAAGCAATTAACCCAAATCATGATGATTTTAAGCCTAGCAAAGAAGTGATGTTGCTAAGCCTAACCATTCTCTATATAGTACGCGTTAAACTTGCGTGAATTTGTACATTTCTGCAAGCGTAATACAAGACTGATGTCAAATGTTTATTTAACGTATATCCAATGTTGACATTCAAAGTATTCATCGTTTTGAAGGACCGCGTAATCTTTTATTTTAACTGACTTGTTTTTTCAGGAGAGAGAAATATTGGATTTACATTCATGAGTTGGAAAGAAACATGACTCATAGAGACATATGAATACAAACTTTTTGTCAATTATTAACATGTTTGCCATTGCCCTGCTGCTCCATAGTGGCTAAAAAACAAAGAAATAAATACATGACATTACTTTGGCAGTGTCCTTGGGCAAGATAACCAACCCCAAAGTACATCTGTAGGGATTTCTAAGGTAAATATGGGCTTTAAAAATATAAATTGATGTCAAATACACAGATAAAATAATTTGTTTTCTTCTTCTTGCCTTAGTATTCTAATCTTAGTATTTATTTTCCTCAGATATTCAAGACCAAGGTTCCGAGTATTCTTGGTTCATTGGCTGTAAAGTCTAATTTCGAGGTAAAGGTCACAGCTGAAACACGGTTTATCCTATAAAGTAATACTATAAAGTACTATAAGAATAGATAATGCACAGTCTTGCCTCAGGCACTCTGATGTAGAGGCTATACACCTATTTGCACAACATAGGCTGGTATTCTCAAATAAGGTAAAAAGTCAAGTCTAACCCATACGTTTGTATTCCACACATCAATAGTGTATAATTAAAGAGAGGAACAGGATCATGGTGGTGTCTTTACATGTCATCTTAATTCTCTCCTGACTTTGGGCACTGTATCACTTACTGGAGCAAGAATTTGAAGCTGACAGGCCCCTCTAATGTGAAACTAAACATTGATCCATATTGATCTGGATTGCCTCTCCCCCACAAGGCTTTGCAGCATGTTGGCCCGGTTATGAAATCCGGGAGATTCTTTGTGTTCTCTGCAGCATGAATACTTCAGCAGCGGGACAAGCGAGCACCGAGGGGGTTCACTCATCTAAAATGTATGCGAAGACTTCACACTACATGAGAAACACATCAGATAGGCAGGCATCCATCTGCACATGACTCACTGAGGCCATCCATCTCCAAGACTGTGTTAGTGTCTCCACACTGGCAGAGTATGACCTGTTTTCTTCCGGCTCCGATCAGATAGTGTGGGCGTCCAACCGCCACGGACATCAGCTCCATGCCAAATGCTGCCTGAAGCATCAAATACTGTCTCTACATATATACATGGCGAGCCTCTTCTTCACACCATTCAACTTGGACATGTTTAAGTTAGAGCGAAATGTGTTCTGAAAACGCTCTCATCTGACACACAGGGCAACACGAAGAGCTGAAGACACGCAGTTTGCAGACAAATGTGCGGGTGTCATGCTAAGCGCAAGTGTGACACGCTCTGTCTGTTATTTCCTCCCTATCGCTTTCACTTTGTGTTTCATACATGGGTGCTTCTAAAATAAACAAGTTTTTCTACTCCAGTTTTACCAAGTCTGTTTTTCTTAAAGAAGCCCTTTGATGATTTGGGGGGGGGGGTGTTCTCTTTCATGTAGTGTGTTGTATAGGTTTTTGTGCATGTAAATGGTCTGCAACATAGTGAGATCACTACGTAAAACTTGCTCTTTTATTGGCCAGCGCTCCAACACATTGTACTTGATAGACTAAGAGGCAGGGCAGCTCTAAGCCATCGACCAATCACAACAGAGCCGGCCGGCTAACCAATCAGAGCAGATGTCACAGTAGACTACTAGAGGAACACAATACTAATATGAACCTATAAATGAGAATAATTTGTCCTCTTTAATAAATTAAAAATGAGTCCTGAGATACAGGTTTGATCCCATTCAAGAATATGTGGACATTTCAAAATCTAGAAAAAGTTAAATCTTAGATTTGTTGCTAGTTAGAAGTAAATTGCTGAAAACATATGAAAATGATCTAAACTTTATAGTACGTAAGTTGTGGAGTTAAAGCATTAAAACCGTTTTTCTTTTTTGTGTTGAGCAACGGGGTCTTAAATCATGTATTGATGAGGCTCTGAAGAAATCCACAACACCCCCCCCCCTTAACACTTTCATGATCTTTATTTTTGTATCCTGTTTTATTTTGTAAAAAACCCAATCCTAATGTCATGTGTGGTTTCACCTCCTGTCTCTGGGTTTTTCCCTCCTTTTTGGGATTGCTGGCCCCGCCCTGATTTGATGGACCTGTGTCTAACACCCTGCTACTCTGGGGCCGTTTCTCAATCGCGAGGAAACTGGCTTCCAAGCCAATATTTCAAGGATGCTACGTCATCGAGTGCCGCCGAAGGACTGTTCCAATCTCCAGCATACTTGGAATTCCACCGAGGCCGCGTCCTTGGTTTGGGGGAAATTTCGAGCCTGCACATGGGTAGACTTCACGTCCTTCAAATCCCCACAATGCTTTGCGCACGGACCAATTTCAAAAACCCTTGCGGAGAATGGCCGAACCGACGCAGCACACATTTAAATGTAAGTATGTAGTGGCGTAGAGCATGTGTTGGTAAATATGTTAATTTGTTACATTTGTTTGTTATCACCAAAAATGTGTTCCGTGAAAGTAAAGCAAGTTCATAATTAGATAGACATCGTGAGGTATTTATTTTCGGTACAGTTTATGTTGAAACCGTTAGAGAGAGTGGCACACTTGTTAGCCTGTTCCATTCTTCTTCGTTTTCCGAAGCCATGGCTTGGAATCATACTTGCTTCGTTTCTGAAGGAAGTGACTTGGAAGTATGCGACTGCCAAGCCAGCATCCTCACGATTGAGAAACACCCTGGGTGTTTCTCAATGTAGAGTACGCTTGCTTGGTAGCACATGTCTTCCGAGCGTCTTGCTTCAGAAGCGAGGCAAGAATAGTTCCTGGCATTCGGAAAACGAAGAGTGGAACAGGTGAGCAAGTGTGGAGGCGTGCGTCATATGAGAGGCCCCGCCTTACATTTTCCGCCACAGATTTGAGGAAATTGGTCCGTGCGCAAAGCATTGTGGGGATTTTAAGACCGCGGAGTCTACATATGTGCAGCCTCGAAATGTCTCCAAACGAAGTACACCGGGCTCGGTAGAATTCCAAGGATGCTGGACATTGGAACAGTACTTCGGCGGCACTCGATGACGTAGTATGCTTGAAATAGTGGCTCTGGAGCAGCTTTACTGGCAGGATGCTGGCAGGATGCTGGCTTGGTAGTCGCGTACTTCCAAGTCACTTCCTTCAGAAACGAAGCAAGCATACTTCCAAGCCACGGCTTCGGAAAACTAAGAAGAATGGAACAGGCTAACAAGTGTGCAACTCTCTCTAACGGTTTCAACATAAACTGTACCGAAAATAAATACCTCACGATGTCTATCTAATAATGAACTTGCTTTACTTTCACGGAACACATTTTTGGTGATAACAAACAAAGTAACATATTTACCAACACATGTTCTACGCCACTACATACTTACATTTAAATGTGTGCTGCGTCGGTTCAGCCATTCTCCGCAAGGGTTTTTGAAATTGGTCCGTGCGCAAAGCATTGTGGGAATTTAAGGACGCAAACCAAGGACGCGGCCTCGGTGGAATTCCAAGTATGCTGGAGATTGGAACAGTCCTTCGGCGGCACTCGATGACGTAGAATCCTTGAAATATTGGCTTGAAGCCAGTTTCCTCGGGATTGAGAAACGGCCCCTCTGTGTCTCTGCAGGTGTGCCTTGTTCATGTGATCAGTTCAGGGTATTTATGCCTGTTTCACCCAGTGTTCTTGTCAATGTTACTCCAGATTTTCTGCATGTGTTCCTCCCTGGATTATTCCTTGTTCCCTCATGGATTTTCTGACTATGTTCCTGTTGTCTTTCAGGTATGTTCCCTGATTTGTTTTAGCTGCCTTTCCTTTATTTTGTATCAGCTTAGATTTCTACTCCAGTCCTGTGTTTACCTTTCCTAGCCAGCTTTACATTCACCAAAAGTTAACCCACTTTTTGTTATTTAAACCTGCCCCCTGTTTGTCGTGCTTTTGGGTCCAAATATACTTGGATACTACCATTTCTGTTACAAAATATATTTGTCTGGGGGATTATTAAACTACTTTTCTGTAGTATGATTTCCAAATGGATATTTATTTTTGGTTTACCTTAACTTTCTTCCTATAATAGCTTGGCAAAATGTCAAAACCTTTAATTTAGCTGATATTTCAGCCAACTTCGTATCGTTGCATTGTGGCTGGTATGTGCGAATGAATGATGTTTCCCTTCCCTCCATAACATCTTCCAATGACTGTTGTTAGGGACAATAATATAACTTTATATGTGGTTTTGCAATCCATTTCAATGATTTGAATATTATTTATTGGTGTATTCTGTTGTATTGTTGGTTAAAGGTTAGCTACATTTTGTCAGTTTCGGGACTCCATACACCAAGGCACCTTCATTTCAATTTGCGCTCACATCTTATTTAATATAAACTAAAGCATTACATACACAAAATGTCCTTCTCCTTGCAGAAGACTGTGTGGGTGGTGTATGAGTATGAATGTGTGTGTGTGGGCGGCAGATTGAAGTGTGAACTCAAGAGTGTGTCCTTGTGTGTGCTTCTTTGTGGAATATGTGTGCATGCTTAAATAAAACAGCCTTCAATGTGTGCTGGACTGCCTTTACTTATTTCTGTGTGTCAGTCCTACTGAACTGGAGATTCTTCATACATACAATATTGTGTTGCACGTATTATATAATGGCTGCAGAGCAGATTGGTGTATAGCTTTATTGATGTGTGAGTGGTGGAGGAGTGTGCAGGAGGAGAGGAGGGCTTCATAACCTCATTTAATAAGAGGCCAGTGCGCCGCCAGGGCCATCCAATAAGTGGTGAGTTAACAAACTGGCTGTGGCAGTCATGCAGAGGCCGGGAGGGAAATCATTAGATGCTCTGTTCAACACCATTATTTTTTTCACTTATATTCAGTGTTTTAATGGTGGCAGGGCCTTGTCTCCTCCTGTCTGGCATTTTGAAAGGCAGTGTGTTTTTTGGCTTCTGAATGTCTTAACTTTTGCCCATTCACTTCTATGAGAAAACAAGCCTTTGAAAGCAGGCTCTAGAGGGGACACTGCGTATTAAAACCCTATATCCAACCAGCCTCAGTTTGTCCCAGATGCATACTTACTGTCAGTGCTAGCACATTGCTTTGGCGCTGTTACATAATGGCTTTGAAATGTTTATTCCCTTTTGAAAGTATAATCGTGTTGTGTTGCCTTCAGGGTTTTTTTCTCCTTTGCTTTCATTCTATTTGTATTTGTTGATTTTGAGAGTTGGCGCAGTGATGTTTGCAACTCCATGTTCTTGCTGTTCTTATTGGTTTAATCTATTTTTTCTGTCATGAAAGGTTTTCATTTTAAAGATTTCTAGATACATTCATTAGACAGCAATGGTTTGTATACATTTGTTCTGAGCACACTTCATTGGACTCCCTCATAATTTATTTAATACACTTACATCACTATGTAGCACTTCACTTCTATTGGCCAGCGCTCCAGCACATTGTAAGTGATAGGCTAAGGGGCGGGACATCTCTAAACTATTCAACAATTACAACAGAGCCGGCCAGCTAACCAATCAGAGCAGACTGGGCTCTGGTTTCAGACAGAGGGTGCTTTTGTACATTAAAGCATGGAGACATGTCACGCATACACAGACCTAACCAAGCAGAATTCATATTGGGTTATACCCTGACTTAAATGTATGTATACTTTTGTCCAATAGGGATCAACATGGACCCAATACAGAGCATATGTTTTCTATGATGAATCTGAAAATCAGGTCAACTAAACACAATTTAATTTGAAAAGGAAAAACTGTTATGTTGAGATGACATCACAGTGCTGCTTTAAGGTGGATCATGTTGACATGCAAGCATTTCCTGTGTCCATTCACGTATTTAGAGCCTGTTTTGTTTTTACTTGTACATGGGTTTCTATTTGTACTAAAAGAAATTACGTGTTAAGTGCCTGTCATGGAGGGAAAATGTTGAAGAATATTAAAAGCAAAGTGAGGTTTTATTTACCAGCTAGACTTATGTACTTAATAGTGCACATAAATCACACTTCCGTTGTCTCAAGTCAAAAAAACTCAGTTAATCACAGAGACAGGCTCATTATGGGAGCACACAGCCAGCAGCTGACGACTGCTGAGTCCCTCATCCTTGTGATTAATTTATCAGCTCAGTGCCACACACACACACACACACACAAACAAACAAACAAACACACAAACACACACACACACACACACACACACACACACACACACACACACAGGCTGCTCAATTCATCGTATTTTAATCGCAATTACGATTATGGCTTGCAACGATTACGAAAACAACGTAATCAAAAATAAAACGATTATCTTTTTATTATTATTATTAATTTATTTTCTTTATTTTTTATTCCAAAAAAATGTTGTATTTGTTTTTCAGTTGAGTTATACTTAAAGTTCAGGGTAATCAACTATTAAAAACACACTATTCAACATTTTCTCCAATAAATTGATGTTTTCAAAGTAAATGGATAATCGTTTTTAATAATCGTGATATCAATTATTGACCATTCAGAACACTCTTCGATGTCTTTACAGTGTCCTCATTTCTTAAACACCTTCCTCTTCAGTGGAATGATTTGAGATCAGTCGACAAAATCCCTTGAGGATAAATGTCCAGATTCTTGACTATTTATAATCAAAATGATATAAACTGCTGTTAGATAGTTCACGGAATGACTCTGGCTGTGCTCGTTTGTTTTTTTGATGTTTTTTAACTCTCCTGCTGTGATGAATAAACTCTCTGTCGGCTTGTCAGGGAATGTTTCCTCCGTGTAAAGACACCCTTTGTGTGTGTGCGCGTGTGCGAAATCTTGTTTCCTAGGTAACCAGGAGGTTGATTCTGCTCATGCAAGCTCTGTCTCTCTGCAGGGATGCTCCAAACTGGTACTGACACACTCCAAAAACGCAGATATGGATATTGATTACACAACACAGGCTGATTTGACCCCAGACTGATTATATGTGACAGCTGTCCCTGACATGCTGCGTAATGAGCCATCCGGGAACGAGTGTGGTCCACTTTACGCAGAGAGAGCTACGCGACAAATCCGACTCTGCTTCCAGTTTGGATGAAAAAATAACTAATACAAGCCCTGCTTACATCTGACCTGAAACCTGCTAAATTGGTATTAACACCCCTCCCTCCTCCCTATCTGCTCTAGTGTGATCCGGCTATCAAGTCTTTAAAAATCAGCCGCATTAACAAAGCCCACAAATGAATGAGTTAATTTAGCAGTCAATCCACGCCCTGCAGGTATGACACATTATTATCATCTCCCCTTCCATGTCATGTTATGACTAGCTTCGTGGTCGAGTGGTTTTTATACAAGTAGCCTATGTTCATTTATTTTTCATACGATCAGCTTCTACTCCCGCATCATCATCGTCATCATCGTCATCATCATCTAGAGCAGCAACAGCAGCAGTAGCACGCCAACGCGCAAAAACCAGGAGTGCTGGAGCAGATACGACGGGAGCGCGCAGTATAGCACCACGGCGCGCATGCACAGCTGCCAGCACTAAGGACAGCAGCCTGCTCAGTTCGGAGCGAGCAGCCAGCGACGCATCGCGCTGATCAGTCCGCACACAGCGCACCGAGCAGCGGCTGGAGGAGCGACTCACGCCCCGGAGGAGAAACCGCGTGGAAGATGATTTAAATATTTCTGGAAAAAAAAAAAAAAACGATTCTGCAGAGGAGAGCACAAAAAAAAGAAAGATGGACAATGCGGTTTGGATGTCCACAGTTGACAGGCTGCTCTTAAAATGAGCATGCACATTCCTCCGCATTGCACATAAATCCATCTTTTATTTTTGTTGTCTTCTCCTACCTCTTCTGGCCCTCCCCCACCCCACCCCTCGCTCTCACCGCCCACCTGGATCGTGCATTGAACGGGGTGAGCCGTGCCTCCGTCCAGAAGCTGGTGGAGCCGACCCGCCACCGGGGAGAAAAGCGACCGGGCTGCACTGAAAGGCTGTTCGCTGGTGGTCCACACGATGCGTCTGTTTCTGTTGGCGGTGCTCTTCTGGTGCTCCTGCGCGCGGGCCGGCTGTGAGCCGAAGATCGTGAACATCGGGGCCGTGCTGAGCCAGAAGAGATACGAGCAGGTCTTCAAAGATGCCGTGACCCAGGCCAACCAGGTTTATGGAAGAGATAAATTCAAGCTGACTGCCATCTCCGTCACGCACAAGCCCAACGCCATCCAGATGGCTCTGTCCGTGTGCGAGGACCTCATCTCCAGTCAGGTACCCTCACCGCCACCTCTGCACGCATGGGTGCTTAGGCAAATCATCTCTGAGTCATAGGTTACATATGATCCATGCACACCTCCACACAACTGCAAATCTGGTTATTTGTTTATTGTTTTGGAAGAACCAAACCTTGCAATAGAAAGTTGCTATTGTTTATTCAAGTAAGGACTACTCCAACAAAAAAAGATTGTTTGTCATAATCAGTTTAGAGCTCTGAACCAGCTGTCTATTTATCCTTACAGGAGCAGACTAAATTTCCATTCAGCATCAGCGCACTAGAAATCATCCCATATTACCACAGGCCTGTCATTTATTCAATTTGGCACTCACTCTACGCACACATGAGTCCTCTTTGTGTTTAGTGCTAATACAGTGAAGTCCCCACACACCCATCTGTCACACAGACATCCAGAAATAGGCTTTGGGTTCGGGCATATCTCGGATGAGAGGGCAAGTGTATGTTTCCCGGACACACAGCTGCAGATCTACTGAACTGCAAAGGAACGAGTGAGGAGTGAAAATGTGCAGTTTACGTCATATTACAATGAACCACTCCACTACTGTATGTATGTGCTCCATACATCGCTCTTGCAGGGGGAGGCTGACACTTTCTATTTGTTTGTCTCCATGCAGTCTGTATGATATGAACAAATGTTCTTTTATTCTTGGACTATGTGATTCCCGTTTCAAAAAGTACACACAAGCAGCAAATAGTCATACTTTGTGTGCTGCAGATCTAACAGACAATTCATATTTCATAATGTATGATGAGTGATGCTCAACATGGCTCTTAAAAAGCGCCTGCGTTATGTCACAGCATGTTGGGGCGTCAAGTCCCACTCGCTCTCGCTCTTGTTTCTCCCACACACATAATGAGGCTTAACAATAAGACAAAATTAAAAAAAAAACACCCACAGCTTCAGTGCTGCTTTCATGTCCTTGTGCTTCTCCACTCAGTGTAATGCCTCTAATTAATACAGGCTTGTGGAATAATACTGTCCCACTTAGTCTCCAAACTATAAGCACACGTAAGGCTGATAAAATTGCACCAACGATGCTTCAGTTGTGCAACACGCCTCTCTTGTAATCCACAGTAGTCACAATAATAAGACAGAAGGTCAATGGAAGGTTTCATCATAAGAGCTTTGGCTTGTGGGCGAATACAGTTACCGAGAAAGGAAGTCTGTGGCAGATGGAGGAGAAGATGCCTGCGAGCAGTCTTTGGAAGATAGACCTCATTTTTGACCCAACCATACGGGCTGCTCATATCCAGAAATCCAGGCCTGCGCACAAACAAGCCAACTTTATTCCTCTTTTTTCCATCTCCGAAGCATTTCTCAAGGCTGAGCTCTCAGACCTTATTTCTTTGCTCCTCTACAATTTATTCAAACATGTTATTTTCAACCTGTTATACAACTCTACGGAGAAGCAGTCGCACCTGCTAAATTAAAGATGACGATATTGTGTTCAAAGTGTGCACCACACATGTAATCAAACTTGAAGTAGAAGGACAGATGTTTTTTGCCAAGACTGGATTACAGACCATGCAAGGCGGACAGATGCTGAGGGGCCCCGGATGCCCTACTTTCAGCACGGCAATCAGTGTGTGATATTTTGATTAAATAATTAAAGTGACTCTTGCATATGTACTTAATCTCGAGGCACTGCCTTCAAAAATTCATTTCTTACACAGTGTATGTCTTGAAATATTTGAGCATTCATTCCACTTCTAACCAAATTGAAATTGAGAATTCAGTGGCTCAGAAAGGAACTTTTAATAAAGTTATTATTATACAGTCATCCTCCAAGTGTGCATAGCAAATACTGTCAGGTCAATCAAACAAATGGCATCTTGTGTGCATTGTGTTGGCACAGCCTCCATCAAAAAGGGTCATGAATTTAGCGTGGATTTTTTACAGTGGTTTCATGCCAGAAATGTTAATTTACCAAGAAGAGACATGTTGTACTTCCCATATGTGTGTTCTTGTACAGGTTGTGTTTGAAGAATCTTTAAATATGATAAGATGTTCATGTTATTGTCGGCAAACATGGGAAACGATCAAAGCAAGAGAAAAAAGAAAGAAAAGTCTGAATCGGATTCCTTTTTTTAACGATTAGTGGTACCTTCTACCATTTGCTGTAAATAACAGAGTGTTCTTCTTCTGGGCCTCTGCAGGTCTACGCTATCCTGGTGAGTCACCCTCCCCAGTCCAATGACCACCTCACTCCAACGCCTGTCTCCTACACTGCGGGCTTCTACCGCATCCCCGTGGTGGGGCTCACCACCCGCATGTCCATCTACTCCGACAAGGTGAGTGATGGATGAGATCTGAAGGGAGATAGAGGGAGAGGAAAACAGGCGGGGAGTGAACGTAGAGTGAGCGAGTGAGGAGCTCCCGTGGGGCAGCTTCAAAAGCCTTCTAGATTAAACGTCCCATCACTGTCCATTAGGGGAGCTGTGATTAAATGGGTTTCCTGCTGAAAATTGAAAGAGCGCCATTAATAATGTGCTTGGCCTGAGTTATGTTTTTATGGAGCACATGCCACTGAAATGAAACTTTAAAGCAACGTTCTGAGAGAGACGTCGAGGACTTCAATTTAAATTTGATTGACATCTCTGCTACTCTTGTAGGTTAAATGATATCAAAGGCATTCAATTCAGTGATTTATTTTACTGTCTTTAATATTGATGCATAGTATCCCTTTTCCTAGAAAAAAAAGCAGCTGCAGGAATTCAAACTTCCAACGTATTGTATGTCTCTGTTTTGTTAGTGTACAGTAATTAAACTACACCACATTCCCGAAATTATGTGGATACCCATTTACACCCATATGTCAGCCAAGAGCATTAGTTAGGTCCAACCTGATAAGACTCTTAGTCTGCGTTTTAAGTCTTCCACCAAGTGATGGACATGGTTTGACGACATGACATGATATGACGTTACAAGGCTATGGCTGAGGTTTGGTGAGGCCTAGGCACAACATGACTTGGTTATGACTGGTAAAAGTGGATTCAAACCAAATTCAGTTCCGCTTTACCAAGTCTGCATCTTATTGGTCGTAGCAACTCCAAATAAAGACTGGCGTGTTCAGGATTAGGGTTGGCGTTTAGGGTTAGAAAAACAGGTTTGGATTTAAATGACGGTTTCTCGAATGTTAGGGAATGACTAATGGTCATGGTGTGAAGAGACAAACTTTGACCAAAAGATGAACAATAAGACTCCCATGCATGTAGTTGAGTCTGATATCTTAATGGCCCAACCATTCGCCCTTATCCTTTTGCTCTATAGTCTTTATTTTTCTTGGTCCTGACAAGATGGTAGGATGGATTTGAGAAACTCTTGGGCGATGGTTGGGGTCAGGCATTGACCTTGGATGTTTACCATTAGAAAAGGGTCCTCTTTCTGTGTTTCTTTTTTACCATCTAGACCAGGGGTGTCAAACTCAAGGCCCGGGGGCCAAATCCGGCCCGCGACTTCATTTAATGTGGTCCGCAAGAGCTTGCAAAGAATATAATACGTTTATTATACAGTTACATGCCACTTTACAGAAGCAGGTTGCCCATAAACTACATGTCCCACAATGCATCTCGTTTTGTGACACGCGTAATGAAGAGACTTGCAATTATTTGCCCTGGACTTCTGCTTTCAAACGTAGTTAGTTATTACCCTATCCAATAATAATCCAATTTAGAGGCAATAATGTAATATAATACATTATTTTATATATATATATATTATATATTTATATAGTTACAACCGGCCCTTTGAGTGCAACCATAATGCTAATGTGGCCCGCGATGAAATTTAGTTTGACACCCCTGATCTAGACAGAACCATGCCTCTATAACAACATCACCAAACTTCTTATTTTTCTCCAAATGGACATGAGCCATTTTCATGTTGTAACAGGAACGGGTCTTCTTAAACTGCTGGTCCAATTTGTGTTATATATATATTAATGTTGTAGCATTATGATTACTAGATTGGAACACCACGGTCCTGGCTCAAATTTCCCCCCAAATAAATTAATGCATATAAATGACCTTCTTAAAAGAGCAGGAGGGCACCCATGAGCCATCTTTTTGTGAACTTCTTTTGGCATGTTCTTAACGTTGAGTCATGCGTTAAAAACTGTAAAAACCCACGATGTTAATCTCCCCTCCCTGCTCCACAGAGTATCCACCTGTCCTTTCTGCGGACAGTCCCTCCGTACTCCCACCAGGCGCACGTGTGGTTCGACTTGATGCGAGAGTTCAACTGGAACCACATCATCCTGATAGTGAGCGATGACCACGAGGGGCGCGCTGCTCAAAAGAGGCTGGAGACCCTGCTGGAGGAGAGAGAAACAAAGGTGAGATGCTCCGGCTCCCAGGCTCCCTGAAAGAGTGTGTGAGCGCGCGAGTGTTTAAGGTTTTTAAACCTCAAGAGGTCTTCTATGTAACTGTTTTCCTTTCTGTTATGTGGCCATATCTCTTTCTCACCATTGTGTAAACATTGGCTAACATTCCTAGAGACATCAACAGCGTCTAATGTGGTCTAATCTGACAAAAGTTTGTACGTTTATTTGCTCATCTTCACGTTGCTTTTCGTCATAGTCCAAATTATCCTGTGTCTATCCACATTTGGGAGCCAAATAGCGGACTTTAACGTGGGGCCTTGCAAACCATCACAGACTGAAGTGTGTAATCGGGGGCCGTGGCGGAAGTCAGGTGTTTCCTCTCAAAGCGTGATGAATGGCCGGCTTCATTATTGTACACAGAGGCTTTTTGTTCATTGCACCCTGTTAGCTCGTGTTCACATGATACGGGGGATTGTTCTCGCCTTTTCAGATAGCGCTGATGCATCCATTTTAAGTGTAGCTCAGAGCTGTGTGTGTGGGTCACTGAAATGCTGATCATCGTCTTTGAGCAAAAACAGACTTGAGACCGCGATGATGTGTAGCCCTTTAGGAACATAGAGCGATAGCGAAAGAAGGGAATAAACAACAGCCATCTATTTAATCCTTTTAATAAGACGAAGGTACCGTGGGACGTTTTTTTTTTTCTCTTTTCACTCTCTGATGCTTGTCCCTCTCTGGGGCACATTGCTGTAATTGTGTGTTCAGAATGAAATGAGTCCTGATTTTGAGATTTAATTAAATCAGAGGCTGAAGAGACGCTGGAAATGACACACACCCGGGGTTATTCACAGAAGCAACCACAGCCAAAGCTACTTAAGTGAAGTGATTGATTGATTCACCAATAGGAAAAGATTTCAAACGTTAAATTGGCGTGTACAACCAAATCCCTGCAGTTAAATAAATTATACTTTTGAATCATAGATGATACTCACATCCTGCACTATTGAGATCAAATCTGTGTACTAGAAGCCCTTGACGACAATCCAGGAAGTTCCTTTGATTGCTTTTTATGAGTTTGGATCTCAAAATAAACCCATCTGTACGTCCCATTCAAGCTCATAATACTTAGGGAACTCTCTCTACTACTTGTATTTAATAAGAAATCTATTCAGTCATTACTGCAGGGCCAGCTCAAGCTCATTTGGCGCCATAAGAAGGATTTATTGTAAGAATGTCTGCCAAAAGTGTGCAGCCATAATTACACTAAAAGCCTGGTCAAACTCAGAGGGCTATTATATTTTGTTTTGCTATAAAGCAATCCCATATAAATATCTCATACTGATCCTATTGTCCTGCTTTCAAAGCCTAATGATTCCTATTCCTTTGAATTTGATATTATATCTTATTCTATAGATCTCCATTTAAAACATAACAGGAAGTCACACTGTGTTCCTTAATTACAATGAGCACACACTGTGTTCATATTGAGTTGAACCCACATGGAATCTGCTGCTGCCGTTAAATTCTCACAAGAGCACCAAACGTGTATTAATCCGCAGCTGAAAATAGTCCCCAATAAATGTCAATTTCCTCCTATTTTAAATGGTATTTGATAAAAACTACAAAGCCCAGCTAGAGTAGAATGAGCCTTTTTATTTAAAATAAACTATATATGTTTGACAAGTTTTAAAAGATAAGCCTCTTAAATAAGAACCAATTTGAGTTAGTGCCAAACTATGAATTTGAAAAGTCTGGATAGAAGAATAAAAAATAACGTTTGTTTTGGTCTTTATATGGGATAAGTTCACAATAAGAAAATATATCTGTCTGAGTGTCATGCTATTAGAAATAAATATACAGTTTTAAAAAACGAATATAACAACCTTGAAATGCTCTCCTAAATCTTATAAAATAATATAGGCCTAGTATAGACCTTGAGGTTATGAAAGGCGCTATATAAATTCAAGTTATTATTATTATTATTATTATTATTATTATAGTACCAGTAGATATCAAAACTTGTATATTTCGCAGCTAAGCATATTTGAAGATTGCCTTTTTGCCGCTATAACGACCTTACTTATTTCACCTTTAAATGATAAAATGACAAGAAAACGAGCAGAAGAACCAAAGATTTCGGACAATTTCGGACACATCCCTGCGTAGCTACGTAGCTATTTTTTCAGCTTAGCTCTGACATGCCATGTATGTCACCACATGAGCTGGATAATGAAACCTGTAGCTCTTTCATTGGACGTGTGTTTGTAAGACAATAAGCTAAACAGCTGAACTGTAAATGCATCGACAGCTTTGATGGTCTTTGGTGACAGATGTTAGTTTGGATGTGGCAGACTTCAGTGTTTTCACATTATGCTTTAATGAGAAGTGGTGTTCTCTCTAATCACCTAGTTGTGCTGCATAAAGTTGTTAAATTGAAGCGTTATTTTTATCCTTGCGGCAAGTCGTTAGTTAGGTCACAGCGTCGCGGGGGGATCGCAGTCACAACCAGCACAGGCTCTGGACACAGGAGAGTTTAGAGTGCAAACGTGACCAACAGAAGATGAAATATTAAAGCCTGTGAGGATACTAAAATAGAGCGCCAGCAACACTCAGTCTTGGGTAAAAAAAAAGGACAAAGTGTTTTATTCGTGTCCGCAGTGCTGCTGGATGGTACTTGTGGAAAGGAGATCAAATGCTGAAGATTAATAAAAAAGCTTGTTTTATGATCAAATGGTTTTACTCGGTAATTACATGGCAGTTAAAGTCTCATGATTGCTTTTCTGTTATCATCTTTGAGGTTTTAACAATTACCCGTTTCGTTTTGAGTTCTTCCTGGATGGCGTTTGATATGAATTTGCTTGTCAGCTTGTCTGCTTTAGTCACCTTTGTGAAGGGGGTGCACTGAGGTGTGAGCTGTGGAGCCAGGCAGCTGCATAAGAACCCCACGAAGCAGAAAGATGATGTGTTTTCCTGCAAAATGGCTGCCAGTCTCAGGCAGGACCCCAGTGTCTCCTCCGTCAGAACGGGACTGGAATCCAAAGTGATGACAAATATGGTGACAGAATATAGACCGGCCTGAGAGTCAGAACTTTGTGTGCTGTGACTAGATACCATACATACTAATTGCACACAGTATGTACTATAACATCTTGACTTTATAGTATAATACAGTATATTACCTACCTGATGGGAACAATATATAGTATATCGGATGTCAACATACTTTACATAGGGGTGTGACTCAGCAGAAGCCACACGATACAATATGATGACGATACTTAGTTGTTACTATGGTACTATGTTTTGATTTCACCCCATCCCTACTTCTTAATTCCAACAGGAGATGATATAACATGTGTATCGACCTCCATCAAACTCATCGTCAGTGCCGATTACATTTGACCAGGGAGAAGGCCTGAGACCAAAAACTAATTAATTTTTTTATTATTTTCAATTAATTCACTAATAGGCAGCTGTGATTATAGTTTCAATATCAATTTTTCTTGAGAATCGTTAGCTTGTGTTTGCGTATTCAGCTAGGATCTACTGTAGGATGTGTTACACTTAGGATGGTAAAAATGTTGTTACCTCCAGAGATAATTGTATAGACGAGCCTATTGATAGTTTCCATACCGTTAAACCATTAATGAGCTAGTCATTCTTAGATACTACTTCTCTTGGTGTAGAGAGTCCTATGGCCTATGTTGACCACCAATGTTTTTGTGTACAAAGTTCTATGTTAATGCTGTTTTGTGTATTGATTGTTGCTTGAACCAGAGCATTTCCATCCAGCGGTCGTCTCTGATGTTTTGCAAGCCCCACCCTTAAAGCTCCTAATTTGAAGCAGAAAAGTGGAGATTTGTTGGAATGCTTTACTGCCCTCCATTTTCAACTGTTTATAATATTTTTCTGTGTCTGCATATTTTCTCTGTGCACATTACTCATCAGAATAAAAAAAGGAACTATGAAAACCTCGACCAACTGTCCTATGACAACAAGCGAGGACCTAAGGTATATTTGCATGGTCAATGCACGCCGCCCACCAACTTTCCAAACGTAGCAACTAGAAACCAGCCCAATCCAGTCACCAGCCGACCCAGAAATGTTCCTCTCTTGGTAGCACGTGTTTTCTTTAATTTTTTACTTTGAGACATTTCCCTATGATTTAAATGAAGAATGATTTTGTTATGAAAAATCTATAATTTTCGGTCATTAAAGAAAAATAAAAAGAGTCAGTGAACAGCGCCCCGCTTTTATCATTTTCATTTTCTCCTTCAATAAAGGAATGCATGAACTCAGAACACACATACTCACACACAAAAAGAGTTTGCAAGTCAATTCCTTTGTGGAGAACCGGTAGTGTGGGACAAAACCGTTTCCCAGATGCTACTTCCTCCTGTTCTGTAGCACTTCCCTAGTTTTCAGCAATTTTTTTGTTGAGGGAAAACGTCCCCCTCACCCCCCCTCCCCCCCCCTTCACCCGTTTTTAGTTACTGGTTGCATTGACCTTCTTCTTCCCCCTACCTAACACATGCACGTCCTTCTTTGGAGCCTTGATAACCCTCAGTTTGCATGCAGACAAATGCAAAAGTTTTTTTTCCCTCCAAGCTTTTTTTTTTTTAGTTGAGCCGGTTCCCCTGGATCGCTTTCCTTTTTATATCTGTCTCCCGTTTTCAATCAAAATCGGCCAAGCTCGAAAGCAAACAGGTAAAGAGGCAGCATGGTGTCTAAGGTAGGGGAAAGTAGCTGGCTTGACCTTTCTTATGCCCCGATCACAGGCAGAGAAAGTCCTCCAGTTCAGCCAGGACACTAACTTAACTGCCCTGCTGCTGGAGGCCAAAGAGCTGGAGGCCCGCGTCATCATCCTGTCCGCCAGGTGAGCTTTGTCCCAAACTACGCATACTTTCCTCCCAACGGAGCATTGGGGAAGGTAGCATAGGTAACTCAAACCTGATTAAAGCATTAATACGATTCAAGAAAAATAATTGGGTAAAACAAATGCAAGCTGGATCATTTAAAGTGAATGTCTTAAAAAGTATGTTAGTTTTAACCAGCCCACTCTCTTCAGTCTGCGTACAAATGACACGACTTTGCAAAGGCGTGCAATAGATACGCAAAAGTCCAATTTTACGTGCATAATATGATACTCCCACGTTACGTTTGTTATGAACGTATGTCAAATACGTTTTTTTCTACAATTTTCTCCCACGTTACGTTTGTTATGAACGTATCTTAAATGCGTTTATTTTTTACATATCTTTGCCATTTATTTAACCCTAACCCTAACCATAACCCAATAAGCTGCTGTGTCGTTTATTGCACCGCAAACATTAAAACTGTCATTAGAACGGCGATCAAGCCTGAAGCCACAGAGCTCTCTGTTTTAATGTTTGAGGTGCAATATCAGCGTATCATATGCACGCAAAATTGGACTTCTGCGTATCTATTGCACCGCACGCCTTTGCAAAGTCGTGTAGTATGCAGACTGTGAGACCGGGTTGAAAGAGAACAAATTGTTGGAGCCGAAGATATTTTGGTATTTGTACTTGATGATTTACATAAACCACCAATTATCTTGTTAAAACACTAATCATTCAAATTTTTACATTTTCTTAAATAGAAATTCAAGGTCTTAAATGAAATGTTCATTATCATCATATCATCTTTTTTCATAAAAAAGGTGTTTGTTACATACCTTAAATCCAGTCAAATTAAATAAGTCCACGTGGTGAGTTTTGAAACACGAACAGTGGTCTTCTTGTATGACCAATCAATCAACCTGATATCGCACCTCCTTAGTCCCTCGTTTATAGGTCACCTAACTTCCTGTTTTGCTCATGTCGTTATTAATATGAACCCTAGAGCTTGCACCTAATCATTTTTTATCTTCCCGTGGTGATCCATCATATCAGTGGACGATAACTGCCTACTGAGCAAACTAAGGGGTAGAGTCGAGACCTAAAGCCTTAGATTTATGCTCCTGATAAAAACTGATTTAATCGCCTGATAAAATTGGAAGCAGGTGAACGCTCCTGGCTCAATTCCAGCAGAGAAGTCTAATGTCCCACTCTCTCTCCTATCATTTCCTGTCAGCTATCCAATAAAGGAGTTAAAAAATACTAAACAAAAACAAAGCCCTCACCAAAAAAGTTATGAAATGTGTAAGGGAAACTTCTGCAGCAATGGAGAGTCAGGACTCAGAGAGACACGAGGAGAGTTGGAGCTTTGATGTCAAACACTGGTGTATCGGCCGGAGAATTTCACATCACAAGTCACAGCAGCCAGAGGTTCTGACTGCACGGGTGGGTTGCCACATCAATTCTGCCCAGCCAGTCTATCGATAGACCTTTTAACTAGTTTACAGAGAGTTAATCAACATATTGGGGCACTGGAGATAGTCCCAACATCTGGAGACACTGAATCACCTGTCCGTGGTGCTTAGAAGCCAGCGTTCTCACAGTCATAAAACCCTCTGTGACCGATAGTTACCCGGTCATAACACTGGTAATATCAACAATAGCTGAAGCCTCCCATTCCTTAAGACAGATAACAGACTCAGGGTTGGCCATAAACGTCAACACACAGAAAAGGTTAGACTCCTAGGAGTAAGGACAGAAATATTCTCTAACAAAATGCAGCTATAATTAGTTGGACATGCATTTATCAACCCCCTCATAGAAATGAACACAACATTTCCACTTTCATTCCACGTACTGTGATGTCAACCAAACAAAGAAACAATCTTTTGTCAAACTCCAGTGAGGAGGACGCTGCCGCAGTGTACAAGGCTGCCCGCTTCCTCAACATGACGGGCTCGGGGTACGTGTGGCTGGTGGGCGAGCGGGAGATGTCGGGTAAAGCCCTGAGCGAGGCGCCAGACGGTATGTTCATCCAGAGAGATCAGCGGGAATGCACCAGTTAACCCTGGACTCTACTCAGAGGCCGATCATAACACATAAGGATTAGAGGGATTAACTATGGATGCTTAACATGCTTATCTGTATAACTGCCTGTTGTGTGTTAAGCATTTAAATGTTTAAGCACTTTGTGTTTAAAGGTTTAAATGAGCCGTGTATCGACGGTGCACTTTTAGTTGCGGATAAGTCAGATCATTGTGCTATTTGTGACATATTAATGCCCTGGTTTCTAACGAACTACAACGTTTTTTCAACACATAACTGATAGAATGGTAAGCTCAGCCTTTCTTGTCTCTACTCCCTGGATTTTTTTTCGTAACTCACAATATTTTATCACTTTGTGGTCACAAACGTCCAGCGTCTTTTTCCCCCGGGCACTCTTAACACAACCAACCCCTGCAGAGCGTTTGTTGTCCCGTCCATGTCCCGTCTCTTCCACCTCCACTGCAGCTTCTTCCGGGAGTCTGCAAGGCTGACGGACCTGCTTGCAATCTAAAAACTTAGCTGAAGTTGGATTGTTGTTGGATTACATTTAGGTCCTTTTGTTCTTTTTTTCCTTAACACAAATAATGCTTTGCTTGTGCTGAATCCTAAACCTTAGTTGGTAGGGCGTTAATACAAAAATAAAGATCCAACTTCAAGGGACTCTTTACACATGCTTTGAAAAGGTCATCAGTGGCAACATCGTCAAATTGATCCATATTTTCAGCTGCCTCGTTTCGTAAATGACAAGATGTTGATATTTTCAGACGGGTTATTAGATTAACGGGCAACGAAGATGGATCATGCAGCTGATGTATGACCTTTATTCAGGATGTCTAAACCGGCGGCCCTATAAGTTTTTACACTTTGTGCATTGCAAAAGGATCCAGAGAGGCCGTCTGTGCTCTGGTCAGTGATTATGTGTTGTTGTTGTTGTTGTTGTTGTTGGCCTGGTCTCAGGTCTGATCGGCCTCCAGCTCATCAACGGGAAGAATGAGTCGGCGCATATCAATGATGCGGTGGCTGTGGTGGCTCAGTCCATCCAGGAGCTCTTTGAGAAGGAGAATATCACCGAACCCCCGAAAGGATGTGTGGGCAACACCAACATCTGGAAAACAGGGCCGCTCTTTAAACGGTAAGCATGAACACAGCCGTGAGGAATTAGGTCATTTCTTTTAAAGGCATAGTATCGTATTTCAAATGTATTGTTTGAGTTTTGATTTCATTTCTTGACATTTTATTTTATTTTAGAATTATTAAACCAGGAAAATGCTTTTGGAAAAGTGGCAGAAAAAAAACATGTATAACGTAAACTCATCTTAAGACTGCATTTCGCCAGACGCATTAAATCCCGATGAAAAACTGCTGTTTTTAAAATGATAAAATATGTTTTCTCAGTTTCTGTTGAATTTCACTTCAATTACCTTAAAGCTGCAAATAACAACTCATCATATTCAGTCATTTTACCACATGCACTAGCCTGAGAGCCTTGTGCCGAACCAATCGCAATAAAATGCACTGCAGCGTAACTAATAGGTGACACACTACACAGATGTATGGACACATGTGCTCGTTCACACAGATAACCATTTTCATTTGCTCTCTCCAGGGTGCTGATGTCGTCTAAATACCCCGAGGGCCTCACAGGTCGCGTGGAGTTCAATGACGACGGGGACAGGAAGTACGCCCATTACAGCATCCTCAACTACCAGAAGACTCGACTCGTTCAAGTCGGCATTTACAACGGAACACAGGTGATGGACGGTGACGCAAAGTTAGGTTTACCATTTAGTCAATGATCGAGGAAAATAATTTTCTAAGTTTATTCCCTAGTTTATTCTTATTGAGAATTAGGTCATATCCGGTCTTTCTGAACATTTGTTCTGGACATGCAGCTCCAGTTTTCTATCTTTAGTACACCACAGTTAATTTAGGACAAACATTGCAGTTCAGCCAGAGCCCACAGAAGATGCAGCAGTGTGTCGCAGTGGATTCGTGAAAGCTATTGCAAATATGACATGTTTTTTTTATTGCTAGATATTTGGAAACGACCGTACAAGTTAAACATACTACCCTTTCTAAAGTGTGTCTCAGCTGGATGATGTCAGTACCACCAACATTAGGGGTGTTTAAAGCAATGACTGCAAACGTATGAAATTAAGTGGTTTTGTTGTCTTGAATCAAACCTCGATGGCAAGCAGGAGCTGCATGTTACTGAAAATGAAGCCTAACAATTGACTTCATGAGTCCCTAAGTGGGTAAAAATGTTGTTTTTATTGCCGAGCATTTTACAAAGCACAACTTCATTTTTCAGACGAAGGAGTTACCTTTCAGGCAGCCGCTGTTTTCCATTTGTTTCAATATAAAAACCAAGATGCCAACAAGCTCCCACAAGGCACATTTGTGATTTCTGATATTGGTGCACATAAATCAAAGGGCTTGACGACAACATTCAAGATTTGAGTACCTTTTGGAAAAGAACAATGTAAGAAATGTTTGGAGTTTGACTTAACAACAAAAACAAATGGACTTTTAATCAGTGGAAGAACATAAATATCCTGTATGTGAATTTCTTTAACCCTATCACTGTAATATAACATGAGAAACAAAGGAACAAGTACACAATGTTCCCTGATTTGCATCACCTATCATGCAAGTTTAAACAAGCATTGAATGCCTTCAGAACAGGCGTGCATTAATAATAAAAGCATGAAATATATTTGCATATTAAGACTCATCAACTGGGGTATCCCCATAGCTGTGAACTTGTTGTTATATAACAAGTGTGCTTCACTCCAATTGTTGGCATAACACAATTAATTTGATTCATTTCATTCGTTTTTGTTTTTGTTTAAACGAGTACTATTATTTTAGTTTTTTCTTGCAAGTCTATGACACTATAATCATAGAGAATATTCAGTGTCTTTCACATATCTGGGTTTAATCTGTGCTTTTTCTGAAATATTACCCAGCTTTTCATTTGTTTGTTTTAATTTTGTTTAACTACATCGGCTATAATCTATTCTTGACCTCAGAAACAGATAAGTAACTCCATGACAACTGACAATCTGCTGAGGAAGACTTTGACATGCGGCTGTATCTCTGGGAAAAACAAGCTTGTTGACCTTGTGTTGAGATGAATCTGTCAAATGAAATGAAACTCATTTGTAGTCGACGTTGCATATTTACGCAGGCCGGCAATGCAAACACAGCGAAAGCACGCACTGCGAGGATCAGCACTTCACTCTGCTGCTCATAGGGGTGATTAATATAAGTTCCTGAAACCCTCCGGTATAAGTCAGAGGTTTATGAAGTACCGTAAATAAAGAAGCCGCTGAGCTGCACTTATATAAAGCTGACTCATTAGCGGTGCTCACCCCCAGTGCTGGAGCCTCATCAGCACCACGCCTCTGTCAGCACTCACCGATGCTACTGTACTGTGTGTGTGGCATCCGCAGGTGGTAATGAACAATCAGCGGAAGATCATCTGGCCTGGAGGAGAGACGGAGAAACCACAGGGCTTCCAGATGTCCACTCGACTAAAGGTAGGGCGCCTTTGCTTTGCTGCGGAAATCTGACATTCTTGTCCACACAGATCCAGACCTGAGCTGATATACTCGTGTTGGACAGCTCGCCTACACTTGTTTCTCCGAGGGGAGTGAAGAAATGCTGTGATATATTTGCCATGACTTCTGATCTCTTCAAATTTGTCTTAGGCGTCCAAAGAATCTCTCATCTGTATCCTTGTCACTTATTTTTACATTCATCCGTCTGTTTGCGTCCATGTGTATCTGGGAGTTTGTACATGGGTATTTGTGTATCTGCTGGGGTTTTCCATGCATGTTCTCTCTCTCTCTCTCTCTCTCTCTCTCTCTCTCTCTCTCGCTAAAGTCCCTCAGGATCTGAACAGATCCATATCTGTCTATGTGATAAACAGCTTTCTGTCCCATCTGTTGTAGATAGTGACGATTCACCAGGAGCCATTTGTGTATGTGAAACCAACTCAACCGGATGGAACATGCCACGAGGAAATGACATTAAATGGAGTCTTAATAAAAAAGGTTATCTGCACTGGGCCCAATGAGACCATCCCAGGTAACCTATCAGGGACGTTTATATTATCTCTGTGCTTTTACTGCACCCGCCAAACACCCACTGGAGATGCATACATATATATGCAGTAGGTATCTATATATGTATGCATGTAGCTGAGTGTGCCATTCAGAATGTGTGTTTGTGGGGATGCTAGGACATGCTTGGTGTTTGTGTTTCTGGCAACAGTGTGACTGTGTGTGGTCGTCCGCAGTGTCATACATTTCGTTCCGTCTTCGTTCGCCGCCTTTAGATTAACAAACGTACGTGTTGCCTTAAGAGTGATTGTAACTTTGAACTGTTGCTGGTTTTATTACAGGACGCCCAATTGTTCCCCAATGTTGTTACGGATTCTGTGTTGATCTCCTTATCAAGCTGGCTATGACCATGAACTTCACCTATGAGGTGCACCTGGTGGCCGATGGGAAATTTGGAACACAGGAGAGGGTTAGTTTGACCTCTACAGCGCTCTTTGTTGTATGTTTGCATGAGGCACATATTGCACGCAAATCCTCACATTCAATACCTAACTTCTTTTTAATCTCCCTATTTTATTCCACTAACAGTAGTGATCTAACAACTATTCAGAGCTGAAGCAATAGGCGGTCATAAAACGGAGACCCCAGGTATCAAAAGTCCAACAGGTCTACTGGTGTCAGCTTTAAACACTGAGCAGCCATCACCATGAGTGTTTTAGTCAACTAGGATTTGCAGATTGGTTTTCATTGGCAAAATACTTCATCTTATGTATGCACAAATATTGACAGACATTTTCCCCTCAATAGTTTGCTAACTTATATTTGCAGTTAGCTAGCACATTATGTTTAGCTCACGTTTTTGAGCTAACGATAGCTTAGCTAACATTGGCTAACAATAGAAGGAATAAAGGTTAGATATTTTCTTGGTAAATTGAGGATTTGAGCCTCAACAGTTGACTAGCATCAACACGGAAGAATTATGCATCATACACTATTTATTAGTTTGTTAAATCACGAATGTAGTCGATCTATTGGTTAGGGCTTGTTCATTCAGGTAAGGTGTTGACAATAAGTCATGTTTTACAATATCCTTAAATATTACCCCTGAATAAATATTGTTTCATAACTTATGTTAGAGAATCTTAATACGGACGGGTTAGCAATAAAACGTAATAGTCCTCTACTTTAATCAATTTGCACAAACCCTTAAATGGGCTATCATTCAAATTAAAATCTATTTGACAAACTTGAAAGGGGTCGCTCGTAGCGATGAACCTACAAAGAGTAATCTCCTGAGTTTCCACTTATATTTAATCTAAACAGGCTTTCTGTGGGAGCATTAATCTTTAACCAGGAGAAACCGTACGCATGAGCACGATACTCTACAATTCTGGTGTCCTTCAGTGCATGATCTTATTGATTCCTGAAAATAAGCAAACTCTGTTATGATCCCCAGAGCCAGTTTTGAAGTTTTGAAGCACGCCTTAAGAACTTATATCCCCACTTGGCCTACCCTAAATCCTTAAAGTCTGCAAACATTCTGTGGTCTAGACGACAGAAGGATCTGATTCTCATTTTAACACTTTCCTTTTGGGGCTTCAGGTGAACAACAGTAACAAGAAAGAGTGGAACGGCATGATGGGAGAGCTCCTGGGGGGTCTGGCTGACATGATTGTAGCCCCGCTGACTATCAACAACGAACGAGCCCAGTACATCGAATTCTCCAAGCCCTTTAAATATCAAGGTCTCACCATCCTTGTTAAAAAGGTAAGTGTCTTCATTTAGTCCATTTGATGCTCTATTAGGCCAAATGTATAGCTCTATTGTGAAAAGATTTGTATCCCTTGTGTATCTATCTACTGTCAACACTTGCAATGACCATGTTTCTTTGATTAAATGCCACCTTGAAGTTCACTGTGACAATAACATGCAAAGGTATTCAAAGTTGCAGGTCCAATTGAATGACAATTGCCATGTGTGTTTTCAGGAAATACCTCGGAGTACACTGGACTCGTTCATGCAGCCGTTCCAAAGCACGCTGTGGCTGCTGGTGGGTCTTTCGGTGCATGTGGTGGCGGTGATGCTTTACCTACTAGACCGGTTCAGGTACAAGGGGGACATCTGTGTGTATGCGTGTGCCCATGTGTGTGTTTACGTGTAATCACAACTGAATGGGTGAATGTGTGTGTGAGAAATGTGTGTACATGCACTCCTGAGCGCTGTAGATCTTACCTCGGTATGGACACGGAGGCAGAAAGAGGTGAAGATCGGCTCCAACCATCCCACTGCTCTCTCCCTGTCTTTGTCTGTTTCCTTTCCCAGTTCGTCTTCCTACTTGCTTTGCCCGCTCATGTTCAGTTCCCTTCCCTGCCTGGGGTCGCCAGGGTTTTCCTCCCTACAGGTTCTCTGCGATTTCTCATTTTATCTCCTGCAACCCTCCCAATTTCTTCCCTCTAGCCCGTTTGGAAGATTTAAAGTAAACAGTGAAGAAGAAGAAGAAGATGCCCTCACCTTATCATCTGCTATGTGGTTCTCCTGGGGAGTGTTGCTGAACTCCGGTATTGGAGAAGGTAAGATTATAAAGGAAAGTCATTCCTGAAAATCTCTAAACCCTCATGTAATCAAATGTAGCCTTTCTGCCAAAGCACTGTTATGCTGTTGAGTAATTTGGTTTTAAACAGTTTCACAGTTGGAATAATTAAGGCGTTTGTAGTTCCAGGCGAATCCTTGCTGACTTTCATGTTTTTCTTTGACGATGACAAATTAGTAACTTTCAAATTCAATTTTGTTGAGAAAGAAAGTGACAGATCCCATCTTTAAACAGCTTCCACCTGTTCTAATGATTTGTTTCATTTGTCTTCCAGTTTCCTTTTAATGTCTGGTATTTTTAGAGGGCTATATAAAGTTATGCACGTTTTTATATTAAGGTAGATGGTTCATTGTTTGCAGTAGTAGTTGTTAAAGTAGTAAAAGCTCTTATCCTTTTTTTTTTTTAACTCACCACACAGGTGCACCGCGTAGCTTCTCAGCGAGAATCCTAGGTATGGTGTGGGCCGGATTTGCCATGATAATTGTGGCATCCTATACTGCCAACCTGGCTGCCTTCCTGGTGTTGGACCGACCTGAGGAGCGCATCACCGGCATCAATGACCCAAGGGTGTGTAACGGGCGGTATTAGGACCAATGTAACAGTTACTGGTGAAACAGTGGATACCTCGGCCAAGACCTCCTCTTCAGTGTGCTGATTAATTGTTTACTGTACGCAATAATGGAGTTGATGGAGAAAGACCAGGTTGAAGCCAGTTAACAAGCTGATTTTAAACAACCAATGCAATTCCCAGACATGAGCAGATGGGGTCCCAGATTGTATCTTGCTCCATTTGTTTCTCTTTCTTTTCAGTGGACCGCACAAAAATATGTCTTAGATTACATTTGTTATTTACAATTAGTAATCATGACTCGACTGTTTGTGTCTTGTCCCGGTCTCTGAATCCAGCTGAGAAACCCATCGGACAAGTTCATCTACGCCACGGTGAAGCAGAGCTCCGTGGACATCTACTTCCGGCGGCAGGTGGAGCTTAGCACCATGTACCGCCACATGGAGAAGCACAACTATGAGAGTGCCGCCGAGGCTATCCAGGCTGTGCGTGACAAGTGAGTCTCGGCCAGGCCGGGCCGACAACAGCTAGTGTCGGCCGGCTGCTCGATTTATCACACACACAGACCAGGGTCAGTCCAGTCAGCTCAGGGGGGGGGACATGGACCTTTGGATCAGACGGAGGTGGCAGGACTTACTGCAGTGCTCCCTCTGATCCGGGCCCATTGCTCAGCCAAGACAGATTCAGGGACAGGAGCAAGACACGTGTCAACAGCATTGGCACAAGTGTGAGGTTAAGCTAACATTGAGTCAAGAAGCACCCTTTTTCAGGTTGTACCAAGACGAACATCTTTCAGATGGGGGGAATCCAATGGGGGACGTGCCCTCACCCATCTGGCATTGGATTTCATTTGGGCCATAAGAGCGGTAGAGATTGCTGGTAAACGCTGTATGACACACACGATCTGGTGTGCGAGAGAGAGAGAGGGGTGGGAGCCGTAAATGTGTATGTAAATCATTGTACTGTTGCGCCGTAACCCCCTCCTTCCCCTCCTACCTCCTCCCTCCTATTCCTCCTCCCTTCCCCTCCCCCACAGCAAGCTGCATGCTTTCATCTGGGACTCTGCGGTGCTGGAGTTTGAAGCTTCGCAGAAGTGCGACCTGGTGACCACGGGAGAGCTGTTTTTCCGTTCGGGCTTTGGCATAGGCATGCGCAAGGACAGCCCCTGGAAACAGAATGTGTCCCTGGCCATTCTCAGGTCTGTCCCAGCCGAAGCTGCATTACTCGTATGACTTTTTGTTTTTGTTTCTTATCAGTATGATTTCATGGTCAGGTATTGACCTTTTCTATTAACCATTGAATACATTGCCTTATGTCACATCTTATATCTCTGTATCTCCCCTTTCCTTCCCTATCTGTCTGTTTGTCTATATTTGTCTGTGCACCTGTCCTGCTGTCTCTGTCTCCTTTGTGTAGCTATCTGGGAGCAGGCAACTCAGGTATTGCGCCAATCACAGCGTGTATTAACTTTGTTACCTCTCTCTCTACCAACCCCAACCCCTTGCAGTTCTCATGAGAATGGCTTCATGGAAGACCTAGATAAAACCTGGGTGAGATACCAGGAGTGTGACTCAAGGAGCAATGCCCCAGCCACACTCACCTTTGAAAACATGGCAGGTATGGTCCATAAGGCATAGAAAAAGCGTTAAAAAGTGATTGGACAAAAACTGCAGTGGTAAGGTACTGTAGCCCTTTTTTGTCCAATACCTTTACAATATCGTTGTGTTAGTGTCGGCGTGGTTGCCTTGTGGAAGTGTGCAGTATAGTATCTTGTGCCGTGACGTGTGTGGTTGTGGACTTCAATTCATATTGTGTGGGTTGCAGCTGCCTCCATCAAAAGGAGCTGGTTGAAAAGGACCGCTGATCATGACTGGCAGACCATGCATTCACGATCAGTGGGAGCGTGATAGATCAGCATCTAACGTATATCTTTCTCTGCTCTGTGTTTGTTTGTCCATCTTAACAGGGGTATTCATGCTGGTGGCCGGTGGGATTGCAGCAGGTATCTTCCTAATCTTCATTGAAATCGCCTATAAGCGCCATAAAGACGCCCGCAGGAAGCAGATGCAGCTGGCCTTTGCGGCGGTCAATGTTTGGAGGAAGAACCTGCAGGTAAGATCGATCCCCTCTGCTCGCTCACACCCAGGGTGGAAAGGCTGAGACTTGGTTGCAAGAGAGCCAACAGAGCCCCCTACTAATGGGGGATCGATTGGACTCTCAGCCTCTTTAGAAGCTTTTCATTTTGCACTTGAGTGGTGGTCAGATTGCCAGATCACCATCTGAGAAACTGTGATCTCGGATGCCTTCATGCACTTTAAAGCATCCTCAGTGGCCACCGTGTAGATCACAATTCCTAGAGGCCAACGTGTCTCTTGTGTTTGCCTGCAGGACAGTAAGGAGGTCTCTGGAAGTCAAGCGATGGGAGGGACCCCCTCATTAGTATGTAACTAACTAGCAGAACCATCTCCACCCCCATGCCATCTCTGGCTGTTAGATTAACAGTAAGATAATTAGCATTGCGACCCTCTAACCCGAAGGCCACCCGACTAAAACTTCACCTCCTATGCGTCCATTGCATGAGCTATATAGTATTTTCCAAGCTGCTGCTGTGGCGCTTACACACTTCATAAGGTCAGATGACGTGGACATGGAAAGCCTACCATAATAAGCAAATGTCCAGCCAGAAATATCCTAAAAAAAGTGATTACAGTCCGGTTGATGCACTTTGATTGTGTCCTCATTGATTGCTTTCACTCTGAAGGCCATACTGACAGCAGCCAGGAGCTCACAATGCAAATAGAGCATAAAGATTAAAATCAATGCCCACACTCCATCACACTGCATTGCCACGTCCAGTATTTTGAGAACTGTAAATGTGACAGTGTGTCTCTTTAGTAAGTGCAGTGTGCCTTATGCAGACACCAAATACGCCTCGAAACTTATCCTGCATGACGGGGTTTCATGCAAGCAGAAGCAGGCTTCAATTTAAAGGGTCAGCTCACCCACATTTATAAATATATTTAACGTTCTACTTGTCCAACTGTGTCTGGCCATGCAGATAGCTTTGGTTTAAAGAGATAGCTTAGATTTTCTGAAGTGGGCTTTTATGAGGCTAGTGAGTGTAATACTTTTAGCGAATCACAGTCACGCACCCCCTTTGGTGTTTGAAAGGGAGAGTTTGGGTAAATTGTCAAACCATAACCAAACAAATGGACCAATCAAGGCAGAAGTAGACCTGTAACATTTGTGTTCAGCAAGGTAACATGTATTATTTCTCAATAGAGTCTGTTGGCTTTGAAGAGAGCATAAGTAGCAGCATTAGCCACTATTCAAAAATGGCTGTCAAGTAAAGTACACACATTCTCAGTATATGTAGTTATACTGATATTGATCTTTATTAGTTTGGCCTTTTTCAGGTGGCTAAAAATAAGTTTGCCGCTGCCTCCTCCCACATTCCTTAGCTTCTGTGCTGTTACTCATACTAACCCTCCTAAACAAAATGTTCTGCAATCAATTTCTGTTTCGTAATTTGAGTGAACCAACCCTTTAAGAAACAATCAATCAGTAAGGCCCTCCACTCAGCCGGCAAAGAACATGATTTGCCCCCGTTTCCTAATGCAATCAAACGGGGCTGTGGAGCGTCGGAGCACCCCCTCCTCCTCTTTTTTACACTTTCACTCCCTGATTGGATAGCTTTAGAAGTTGCAGGGTGGGAAAGGAGAGGGACAACTGCCCGTAGACCTCGCGCTTCAGACTCCTGTCAGCGATGATCATGTCGATGTCTATGCATCGCTGAACAAAGGCGGCTCATGCATGCTCATCTTGCTTATCGAGCGTCACCGTGAGCCCTGCAGCCAGAGTACACACAATCTTTCTCTAAATATAACCGCGGTAATGGATTGAGTCTCATACAAGGAGCACACATGGAGTCTACAAAGTCAAGTTGAGCTCAGACAATATGTTCTATTCAGAATATTATTCATACAGTTTGGGTGCACAGATTAGATTATTCACCGTGATCTAATTTCCACAAATTGAAAACGACAACTTGGTCATGTAGGACACAAGCTCATCACGATGGAAAATCTAAGATCACAGTTTTATGTGGCCCTCTTCCTTCCTTAGTGCAGCAAGCACTGAAACCTGGAGTCCATAGTTGAATGTGTTTGAATGCCATTGTGTGCTTCTACTGCCTCAGGCGGGTGGAGTACTGTGCACCCTCAAAACTGTAAACAAATGAGGCGTAACCTGAGAGAACGTGCACTTCTGACTAACAATATCTGTTTATGCACTCCCATCCTTTATATGCTGATTCTGCTTAAAAGCCCTCATCATATAAGTTTACAAAAATATAAAGGTGCATGCATGGTAATAATGGCATGCCTAAAGCATTCTTTAAGCAGCTGTAGTCACAGAGATGTAGTGCGGGTAGTCTAGCTTACCTTCATTAAGCACCTTTTTATATTCTGATAATAAATACAGCCTTTTTAAGCTATTTTAAAATCTAAGATTAAATCTGTCTGTGTCTAATTTACGACATGTAACGGATGTTCTGTACAAACATTGTGAGATTATGAGAACCTGGCAACAGACCCAAACGCCTCTCCTACATATAGGAGCAAGACACACAGACTTTACATTTCATTGAGCTGACACTTTTATCCAAAGCGATTTACAATTACCAATTACAGGGACATTCTCCCTGGAGTAACTAAGGGCCTTACTCAAGGGCACACTAGTGGTGGTGTTCCAGGTGGGATTTGAACTCACAACTTTCTGATCTCCAGCCCATCTCACTATCCATTAGACCACCACTGTCCCACTTTAAATTTGCTTTGCCTCTTCTTGTTGTCATTAAGTGTCTCTTTGTTGTCATTTGTCTCTTTGGATTTCTCTGGATCTCTTTGTAGTCATTAATGTCTCTTTGTAGTTGCTCTGTATCTCTGCGTTATCATTTAGTGTCTCTTTATTTTCATTTTGTTTACCATTCTGGTTTGTAGTGTTGGATCTCTTGGTTGGAAAGTTTCTTTTTGAGGGACATTATGTATGCTCGATAGGCTCGTTCAGTAATCCATGCAAATCAAAAAGAACAGTGAAGTTTGGATTTACGTTCATCCAATACACGCTCATGTTGTTCTGTTTCTGCTGTACATGTATTACGCAATCGATTACTAACTACTTTGCATTATCAACAAGGGGATAATGTGTCACAGCTTTTTTCCTTTCCCATAAAGTGGACCAGAAATCAGTTAATACAGATAAAAAACTCACTAAAGCAATCTTGCTAGGTCTCATAAACACGTTGGTAACACTTACAACGTGTCTTCTGTCTAAAATGAATGAAGGCATTCCTACAGAGGCATGCCCAACGCTGTAGTCTTGTATCTAAATTGAAAATTGAGTTAGTTACAATTACACATAAAAGCACTCTGTCTGTTTCTTTCTATCACAAATGATGCATTGCATTGGTTAAAAAAAAAGGTATAGGCTGTTCTATAAATGTACATCATATAGATTGATGTTACTGATCTCGAGCGTGATCACTGGTGCAGAAGGTTTTGCCGACCACTACATCTCTACGAGGCTACAGGTCTGCCTTCCAGTCTTCCCTTTAATAACAGAGGTTACTCAGAAGTGCACCGTCTGAAGGAGACAGAAACTGAAGTCAGTTTGGGATGAAAACAAAAAACTCATGATGATGAATATGGTATTTAATGATGAAGCCCTGCAGCGGCTCGCTTTGGTTTCGGACCAGAAACACCGCTGTACGAGTCACCATGCCGCTCTCCTTCCGATGGTCCAGCATGCAGTGCATGTACGGACTGTGCACACGCAGCTCCTCATCAGGGCTCTGAGCTCCTGCCGCCTCGCATACGTGTGAAATATGAAGGAAAGTAACGATTACAAGAAGAGACGTCACCTTGGTTCCTGAACCAAGAGTCATACAGCTAGTGGCACTTCCTCCATTTACTAACATGAGATGTCATCTTTCAACAGGAAAATACTTTTATTTTATATACCTGCAATAAAATCGAGTGATGTCGTGCACCAATCACTCGTCTGCCGGCGCTCATCTATCCTCCCCGCCACCATGTCATTAGAAAAAAAAGAGAAAGTGCTGGATGGCGGGGTGATATAACGGTGCCCTAAAAGAGCCTAGTCATGTGACCTGATGAAAAAGGATGAACTGCGGGGGCCAGTGCTGGCCAGGATTGATTTGTCATGCTATTTGTTTTATGTTTAATTATTCTATGTTTTCCTCCTTTTTTCCCTCTCTCCATCCATAAAACGTTCTGGCATGTTGAAATTCACACCACACTGCCCCGCCCGGCTGAAGGGCCTCCCCCCCTGCAACTACTCACCCATCCTCCACCTATACTTTAATAACATCCATCCTAGAACGCTTTTTTTGTTTTTTAAGAAATAGAGAATAGAAAATATTTTGTTTTTTGCACTTTAACTCGGATAAAGAATATATTTTGCAGCTGAAGTAGCGTGATCATTTCTTTATACATTTCTTTTAAATGCACTTTTCTCCATTCTCCATTCCATTCCCTTGCGTGTGGGGTGAATTTCCATTATACCGCTTTGAGGTATAATGACTTTAAATGGGCTTAACTTACTGACTTTTTGTCGCTGCTGTTCTCCCTCTTTGATATGCATTTTATGGCCTCCGATACTATAGCTCAACGTTTTTATACTTGCCTGGCTTTGGATGTGGATGTTTGCTTTGCTAAGTCTTCTTTAAACACCTCGCTCTTTTTGGTTCCCTTGGCTTTTGCTTAAGGATCTTTTTTAAAGTAATAACGATCAAGTGGATGGACATTTATTTTATTTTCCTTTTCTCCCCCTATGCAGCCCTCTTCCTCTCTAGAGACTCAGGATGTAAGAATACCTTAATATGAGTTTTTATTTTGCACACAAACACTATTATTTATTTTGTTAAGAATAGCTATTGGGCTCTCTGATGGTATGAGGGCCATCTTTTAAGGATACGGTTAAAAATTCTTCTCTCTTTTCATTTCTATCTCTGTTTTGAAAGAACTGCATATAGTTATATTTGTTTAGTTGATCCAATTTTAAATTTGCTTGTTTGTTGAGATGAGAAAGTGGAATCTTTGTGTTCAGGCAGAATATATTTAGAAGTGTAACGTAGGTATCACACCCACTGACATCTTTACTAGTCATCACTCATTCCAATGCATTTGAAGGGGGTCGAGTGAGTGTGTCAGCACATTTCTTGAAGGCTACCGGGCCGTCTTGTGCCGTCCCAGTGTAATAATGTAGACCAATGCCCTCATTCAGACTGAAAAGACTACTTCCACTCTCACATCTAACAGGCTTTATCCCTTTCTTTCTCCCTCTTTGCGCATTTGATATTTCCAAATGCTGTAGTCTTTCTCATAAGGACCCTCTCTCTATTTAGACCACATACAATAAGGTCATTGACTAGGGTGGTGTTGGTGGGAAAAACAGAACGGGTGAAACCACGGTTGTCACCCTGGCCAGAGGACATGAATAATGATTCTACATATATTCATTTTAGGATAGGAAAAGTGGTAGAGCAGAGCCCGACCCCCAAAAGAAAGCCTCTTTTAGGTCCATCAGTACCAACCTGGCTTCCAGCATCAAGAGACGTAGGTCCTCCAAAGACACGGTAAGGAGACGAAGAAGCAACATCTTCCCCCTCTTTACTCCTCCTCCTCCTCTGTCTCTACTTCTCTCCTTTCTCCTCCTCTGTCCTCTCTGCCTACATCTCCATACCGACCGCGAGGGAGTCCCATGTCCTCACCCACCATTTCCACACGGCTCCGCGGCCTCTGCCACGTGTCTGTCCGTTCACCATCGATCAGCCATCACCATTTAGCGTCTGTAGATCCTCTTACAGGCTGGAGGGCATCAGGGCAGGAACTCAGGTCAGGAGCTGGGCTCTGAATATGGAGAGCAAGCCAGGGTCTTTTAGGGCTTTTGATGGGATTAGTGACCTGATCAAGGGGGGGGGGGGCAGTCTGCCAGTGGTGTTTTGTCTTGGGCTGCTCTTACTCTCCGCCTATGGTCTGGACGTGGATTCTGGCGATTGTGTGCTGTATTGGTGGCGTTGTGGTGTGTGTGTGTGTACTGTACTTTACGTACAAGTGATATATATCTATGTCCGTGTCCTGTCTTTTTGACTTGCTTGATCCTTCGTATATCCATTGTTTCTTTGCACCTCCCACTTCCTCTGTTTGGGTTTCAGCCGCTGTCTTTGCTTTTGGTTCGAAAAAGCATGCGCTGGTGTTTTGTCATTTTTTTCCCCCCCAAACAATCCATTTTCAAGGTTGTCGCGATGGCCGGTGCTCGTGTGGAAGAGAACTAATGTCTTATTCTTTTTTTATCAACATGTCTATTTCAGGATTACACTCATGGATTTCTATTGATCAATTTACTTTTGGTTTGATCATTTTCTTTGTCATAATTCTTGTTTATTTTTCAGTGTCCTTGTGATCCGAACTGTGCATGCCTTATTCAGGGTATATTTCAGGTGTTGATGACGGCCTTCTTTTATGCTTTAATTATATGTTTTGTGTTCCAAACTGTAAAGCCTTAGACTCTCACTGTGTTACAAATATGAGCTATACTTTCTTTATTTTTAAACCACCATCTCTTTACCTTTGCTTGACTCCTTTGTTGCAGCACATTGAGAGTGTCAGGTTTTCTCCGCTCATTTACAGTTGAGTTGAAAGGTCCTGCTCGTTGCGGTTGGGAGACTGTACTCCATACGCTTGGAGTACTCTGACAAACCATTGAACCGCACTCATTTGTGCCCAGCTGTTCCTCCACATATAGCTGGTCCAAATCTGGCATGAGATTAAAAAGCAGAATGATCTCTGGAGATAGCACAGACACCTTCAAGGAAAAGCTCCTTCCCAGGGGAGACGTATCCTACGTCAGCTAAACTAACGGGTTACAACAAAAATATTATTGTGTGTTTTTATTTGATCTCATGTCTTTCTCTCTTTCTCTTGTTTTAACTGTCTTTTATTTCAAATCGATGTTTTCTGCCTTGAATCGAACCACCTTTACTCTCCCCTGGAGGTTTCTCAATAGCATTGGTCACATATGAAGAGAAGAAGAGTGGGAACGCCATTGTTACTATGTTTGTCTCCTACAAAGTCATGTTCCCATACAACTAAACCGCATTCTCAATAACGTTCCGTGGATGTTTTTCTCCCGTTGTGTTACGGTCAAAGTTTCGAACACGATAAATGTTTCCCTCGAAACCAAATTGACAATCTGGTTTCATTGTATGGGAACGTCATCTTTAGGAGAAGGTTTCTGATGCCTGTTTTGAGAGCCATAGCTGAAGAAATGGCTCAAAGTGGTCAAATAAAACAGTGTAGATACTCCAATCGCAAGATTTCCCATTCCCAGTCTTTGACCATTATTTTTGATTTTATATAAATGTTCTTCTTTTATATTAATGGATATCAATGGACTTGAGTGTCAGTGTCCCTCACCCACATGCCACACTGCTCCTCTCTCCCTCTGCAAGCATGCCGACGACTGTACCTGTCCTAGCTGTAGCAACAGAAATAACCTCTGTAGTTATATCCTAAGAAGAATCACCATAGCTGTGTTGCATACATAGCTTTATAACCATTACCTGTAGTTGTGATGTCAGAGAGCTGTCTCTCTTTTTGCTGGTCCACTTGACCCCAGTAGGGCGCGCTGTTAGCAGGCCCTCAAGGTACAAGACATGAGGAGACCCACATGGGGGCTGTAAGCCATATGATGATGATGCAACCTGCGGGTCAAGGAGATGAGGGACATTCACTCTGACTCTCAGAAAATACGACGTTTCTCAATTCAGAATGGATGTCGCTCCATCTGTCAGCATGTTGGTTGCATCATAACAGCTTCTTAAGCTCGTATGCTTGAATGTATTGGCTCTATCGGCTTAAAAAGAGAGGCACGTTGATCCTAAAATCTTGCTCAATTGAGAATGACAAACAAAAAGTACATTTAAGATGGGTACACTGAAGACTCTTCAGTGTTTTGGTTACGCAATGTAAAATATTCATTAGTAATGCATTAAGTAAACAAAAGATGCTCTCTTGCACACTGGATTATTGAAACAGGATTTTTCAACATAGTGCCGTGAGTAAGGATTATGCTGGCAAGTTGGACCCAATCTGTGTTCCAAAACATGAGCCTATTCTATAAAGAAATGCATGTTACAAGCTCTAAGTATGATGCAATCGACTACACTCACAATGATAACCAGAGATTGTTTCTATATTTGCACTTGTTAGCAGGAAAAGCAGCCTCAGCACTGCAAAATATGGCTTACGGCTGTTAGACCACACACTCTCAAAATTCTCAAGGCAGAATCACAGTTGCCATAGAAACTAAGCACCTGCATGAAAACGGGATCTTGTTTTTCCCTCTCAGCACTGTAGACGCCTAACAATTCAACGCACTCTGCTTTATAAGAAGCACATTGGAGCCGGGAATGGACGTAAGAGTCCGGCACAACAGCACTTTGAACTTCAGAAATTCATCTTCTTGTCCATGAGCTAAAATTAGAATGGGCCGCCTGTCTGCATGCGTACAAATGACTGTGGGGAGATAAATGACCTGCCTGTTTTCCCTTGGCAGGAAATTATCACCCGAAAAACAAATGATGCCTGATTCAAATGTGCTGTTGTCTCGAGACTCCGGACTTTACGTATTCTCCCAACTAGCCCACCTCAGGCACAACCATAGCAAAAAATCCAAACTGATCCAACAAAATAAAACGACAAAACTGTGGTTTGCCCGAGAGGGGTTAGAGAACCCTCATGCTTCCTTATTTCTGCCGAAATGAAGCACAGGTGTTCTTAAAATAAGATATGAATGTCTAGATAAGTATGCTAACGTTCTGGCAAATGCTGCTTTTGTCTAGAAATGACTGTCTGTCTTCTTCCTCCCTCCCCATTTCTCTTCGTCTCTGCAGCAGTACCCACCTACTGACATCACGGGCCAGCTCAACTTGTCTGACCCGTCTGTCAGCACCGTGGTTTAAAGAGAGGGGAGACGCCGAGGTCCGCTCCCCGAGGAGAGAGGAAACGAGACGAGGGAAAGAAAAGGAGAGGAAGAAGTGGACGGGGAGAAGGAGAAGGGAGAAGCCATCTCCTCGTTCCCTTCACCACTCAAGTCGAGGCTTTCATTTCACCGCCAGTCGAGGGAAGCTTCGGAGGAAACTTGCTTGCTGAAGAAGTGTCTGACTGAACTTGCACCCTTTTTGACAGTCAGGATTACCTGGCGTTAGATATTTGTAGGGTCCCTGAGCATGCACAGAAGAACCCATCTGACTCACATATACAATCTTTTCCTTCTGTATATTATTAGCAAACTTATTTAACCTTGTTTTTTGTCATTTTGCTCACTCAGAGACTTAATGTTTGATGTTCAAAGTTCCTGACCCGCTGTATAAGTTTAGCAAGCCAGGTTTAGTTAGTTAAGTTTAAGGAAGTACTGTACTTAACATATCACTTTAATTAGGGCTTAAATACCATAGTGATTTTCCTAACAGCATATACCGCAATACAAGACGTACTGTAAGCTTCAATCAATATCAATTATTTTTTAATGCAAACTACCTATGTTTTTATCTACACTTTAAAGGTTTTTAGAAGATGTTCCTTTCTTTGAGAAGCACTATTAATGGCACTAAGGATAAGGAACTTGTGAAGATGATGGGAGCATGTGAGCGCTTGTATATGAATAAGAGCTTTATGTATCTGAATGATGACATTTTTATTTTGAAGGCTGTATACCAGATTCTATAGTTGTTTTTCCCTTTAATTGTGTACTTATCAACCAAATGCATGTTTTTGTGTTCTTCTAAGAACTCAAAGACATTCTGTTAAGCTTAACTATCATTCAAAGCAAGGTGCAAGCTGAACTCACTGAATATTTGGAGATCTGATCAAACAGTTAAGACTGCTGTTCTTATGTACGAGAACATGTTCTCATTCGTGAGCCATGTTGCTTTTGGGGGCGCCCTCTCTCTTCCTCTCTCCTGCCGCAGCAGTCTTTCTCATTTCCAGTCTCTAAGGGGCTGCATCAAAGGGCCAGGTTTTTTACTTAACCGTCACTCGGTCTTTCATGCAAAACCTCGTCCAGGCGTAACGCCGGACAGTTTTTCACGAAGGAACCCCGAGTGAATTCAAAGCATGGTCTTGGTTAGGCGTAAAAACAGGCCGTTTCCCATTTTCTGGAGCTGAGAAACCACTGCTGTTTGTTGAATCACCTCGTGTCTGCTCTCTGGCACTGCATAGCACTTTATGCTGAGGCGTCTCCCAAACAGTCAAATAAGAAAATATCGATTAGTCGAGAAACAGAGTAACATCAGTCAGACATATTAACTTCTCCACTTTCACTTCAGATACAGTATCTACACAGCCTTTAGAAGATTAATAATGACCTTTGAAACAACTACACAAAGTGCAAATCAGAATTTGGTTTTCTAACTCGAACCAGGAGTTTGCTTTCTGATCATGTTCTCATTCCGGCCTTTGCATGCTTACGTGTTACTATCGGTGCTTGGGTTTGTTTTTGGATGCGTGTTGTTGCCGTGTACAGTCAGCTGAGCTGTGTGGAGCACTCCCTGTAAATAGATGTGGTGTAGATAGGTTTGAGGAGATTGTACCGCTTGTATTACGACTGCAGCTGAGAATGTCTAGTAACACACGCCAACAACAGTTGTGATTCACTGGCATGAAACAAACACACAAACACACACACATACACAAACACACACTATCAATTGTTTTTCTTACCTTTTCAAGTAATGATCTTGCATTGAATCATCTTGTTTATACAACTGTAAATAAAATATACTTGCATTGCCAAGTCTACCCAATCCTATGATTTTATAGTTGTTTAATGGCTCGCAACAACCTTATAAAATACATCTGTTCAATTTATTTTTGGGTCAATCCATGTATGATATTGTCGCAAATGTGAGGGAATTCGGAGAAATGTCCATCAAAAACTCACAATGCATAATGATAACTTCAAAAACAACATTACAAAATTGACATATTTAGATAACAATGGGGAAAAAAAGGAACAAATCATGGTTGAGAAATCTAAAATGTAGACAGCCTTCAATTATTGTCAATACATTTTCCATGGAATGACTAATGGATTACTTGAATTATGAATTGTTTACAAATGATGGAGTTAGTCAAATGTTTGTACTTCTACAACTGCTTTCTTGGGGGTTTCAAAGTAAAACATGAAAGATTGTAAGGTAAGCAGGTAACTGTACTAAGAGATCAAATCATTTGAATATCAAAGACACTAGAGAGCATTTAGTAACTATTTTTCTCTTCCTGTAAAGCTGAATTTGGTCCGCCTTTAGACAGTATGGTTGACTCCTAAATGGTAAAGTAATATACTGTGAAACTATAAGAGCGATTACCTGCCGAGTGTTTTTGACCTGTAAGTGAGTAACACCTGTCCAGCAGGGAGCAGCAGAGAGTCACAGAGAAAACATGAGAAACATGGTGGAGAAGCTGAAAGTCCGATGTTCCTCTAAGGAGATTGACACCAAATCAAAACCAGAGTGGATCATGGAGACACAAACCCTCTCCAATAGGATCATAATTATAGCGCTTTGTGTTGGGTGAATGTTTATAAAGATATTTAAACTAAAAGCAGCTAATACTGTTTCGGGAATGTGTTTGCATTATACACAAATGATGAAAGAAAAACTAGAAGAAATACCCAAAACCCCTTTTTTAAAACAGCCTTAACATGTGAAGGTTAAACCTGGTACCATAGGGACCCAGTCACAGTCACAGTTGGTATAATCTTTAATTACATTATGAGTGTGGAGTTAATAAGATCACGGCTGTCTTTGGTAATTAATGACAGACTTTGATGAAACCGAGGTGTGTCACAGGGTATTGTCAGGTGAACCATCCGTTCGGGTCCATTGATCTTCTGCCATGATCACAGCTGACACTGTCACACTCTGTCAGAGAGATTAATGTGACTCTGTCCTGCATAATGTGGATAACAACCTGAGGGTAATCACTGGGTTGAACCATAGACTGGTTTGAACCCTAGGAAGACGCAGAGGGATTGAGAGTTGGAGTTTGAAATAATTTTCTTGTTACCAAGTTTTTAGGACTGAACAGACTCAACATAAGAACAGTAGACATATAAGTATCATCACTGAGTGATCAGAACTTGCGACAGGGGAAGCGAAAACAGACATCACAACACGTAGCTTCACGGAGGAAACACGGGAGAAATTATTTCTGTTGTTCTGATCGAAAGTTGTGTTTAATGGCATTAAAACGATAAAAACGCTGTTGAAGTTTAATCCATAGGTTAATCCAATGTGTCTCTGTCACTTTGAAATGATTACTGACAATCCATCTTCATATTTATATCAATAACGGAGATTTCATATTAGCTACGAGAGTGTAAGACAGCTTCCAGTTTTGGGCATTCTGGCTACGCATCACTCATTCACCAATGGGTAATGTTTAGATGGATTTTAGGAACTTCCCCTCGATTCTATTGGCTCTAACGGTTAAAAAGAGGTGTCAATCATCAAAATCGAACAAGGGGGTCATAGATATGGAAAATGCACCCAAATGACCACAGAAATGGGTTTCTTTTTCTAAATCTCTCTTGAGGGGTTAAATGTCACTTGCTTTGCATCAATCTTGATACAGGGTACTTATTATATGTTATAGTTTGGATTCCTAAAGCTTTTAGTCTACTATCCCGTCATTCAAGGGTGGTTTTCACTATACTGTAAGTAATGTGTTTTTTTGGACGGACACTATAATTTATAGTTTTTTACTGTTCAATCTGAATTTTCTTTAAAATAAAAAGATTCTATATTGATTCTGATTCCTCTACATCAAACTCACAGGTTTTTCATTGCTTTGAGAAAAAAGATTATTAATTTACCCCTTTTAGAAGTGAAGATAATAGTCAATTGTTCTGGGAATGTCATTTTCGAGCCTGAGGCCTGAAAAAAAGGCTCAGGGCTCAACTGGTTATTAATCTGCATTCACAATACGTAATTTGCTCTTTGTTCAAAGCAATGTTGGGAACAGAGCTTTCCGATAAAAAAAAAAACAGGTTAAGTTTAGTTTCGTGGTTACTTACATCACCTGATAGCATTAGCAAATGCAGCTGTCATTTGATTGGTTGTGTCAAATGGTCAGCAATAAACAGGGTCAAAATTGAAATAATGGAAACTTTGGGGGTGAAGCGCTCTGTGACAATTGTCCTCATTTTTTCCCCTGCAAAACATTAGAATACAATTGTTATTTTAATAGAATGCCTTTGCCACATCTTAGAGCTTTTGAGTTTGAAAGACGTGAACATGAAGGCAGGCTCTCACGAAACGCGCTATTGAGTTGCATTATGGGAAGTAGATGTAGGATTTGTTTACCATCTTATATATTGTAATTTTTCTCGAGGCTAAAAGTCAGAATATGCAAGTCAACTGTGACTAAACTACTATTTATGACAGGATCTCTCTTTATTATTTCTGTAGTCTGAGCTTCCCTTAACGTATGTGTTGTCGTGTTCACTACATTTGTGTAAGACCTGATAAAGCCAACATTTGAATGATGTCAAACATTTACATGTCCATTAATTCAAAGTAGCCTATGTTATTTGGACACAGACTGGATAAATCTATCAGTTATCGTCACCCAAACTTCAGTCATGAGACTTGAGGCAGCAATTCAGCTGTGTTTAAAACATCCATAATAAAATAGCTTGAGCTATTCTAATCTATTCTGGCATTTATATCCCAGAAGATTTTTAAAATCAGATGTAATATTGATAGTTACAACATTAGCCTATTTTCAGCATCTAGCATATTGCAAAGCATACAACGATAAAAGTGAGACATGAAGAATAACTCAATTGCAATATTCAGAAGCTTCTTCAAAAAAACTCATTATATATTCTGCTAAATTTAGACACTGTCACAAAAGGGTTTCATCAAAAAATAGCCTTGCACAAAAGGTACAAGCACAAAGAAGTGTAGGCCTCAGTGAAAACTTAATTTCCATGCTTTACTTGGACATTGAAATGAGGGGTACAATTTGCAAGTAAGGTTTAAACTGCACCCATTGACATGCAAATACTGGACCAACACAACAACTAGCTCTGCAGCTCCTCGAGTGCAGCAAATGTAGACTCCTGCCAGGAAAAGCCACCCCTTATTTCCCATTGTTGTTTGAATAATTATGATTCATGTGTTAATTTCTAGAAACAAGGAAGTGTATAGCCATACAGCTACAGCCGGTGAACAGCACCTTCTCTACCAGCTCTCACCATGATACAAACATTTTTCCCTCCATGGCACCAGTAGCCTTGGTGCTGCTTTCATTCACTGACCGAGGGGGCACATGGAGGAGGGTTTGACAGCGGAGGAAACATAAATTCCGATAAGACTTTGCTATCTCAAGTGAAATGTAAAGCAGGAGGCAGGCAGGCAGCACATAACGCCAGCCAGTCAACCACAACTCCCACGTGGCCACTTTTAAATCAACTCTCACATTTCCAGCAGGCGCAGAGAGGAGCTGCGCGTGACCACTTGTCTTCTTCATGGCTCATCGCTCCGCTCACCCCGCGGTGCCCATCGCGCTGCTGGTGTTCGGACTTGTTGCCATCTTGCTCCTGACTATCCCCACTGAAGACGTCCAGGAGCCGCCGGGGTTCATGGTAAGGTTGGGTATTTCTGGACTCAGGGTATAAGTTGTCGAGGTAGAGTAATCCAAGCTGTGCTGGCCACGGTGCAGAGAGGTAAATAAGGTGTTACTAGTAGATTATGTCACCTTAGCAGGGGCGGATTTAGTGATTCGGGGGCCAGATGGGCATACTCAAAAGTTTCTGAATTAAAAGTAGTATTTCCTCAAAGATAAAGTATTGTGTTTACTTCAAGTGAAGAGTGGAAAAGAAGCCTTATCAGGGCAATGTACTTTACGTCTGTTCAAGGTGGAACCTAGGAAGTATGCATACTAAAAACTATTTTTGAAGTAAAACTATTATTTATATATTAATAAAATACTGCCATAACAGCCTAATGTTACAACATGTACTTAACATGTGTTCCATTTAAAGCTTGCATTTTTTAATTGTTAAATGTTGCAATCCAAATCAACATTGTAAACAGTAACAACCCTCTGTCATGTTTTCCTATATGGAAGAAGCCCACAGTAAGTATGTTTTGTTGCCTATTGCTTTGAAGTCTTTTGCAATATTTTAGGGCTCATTCTGGTATTATGGATTATCTTCCTGAATCACAATAGTTAATTAAATTGAGTTGCATAATGTATTTCAAAGCTCTTTGAAGTCTTTTGTGATATTTTGGGGTATATTTGTATTCCTGTTAGTAAGAGTTATTTGGAGACGGTAACCCAAGCTGTGCCGGCCAGGGTGCAGACAGGGTGCTAGTTGTGGATTCTGTCACATTAGCAGGGGCGGCTCTAGTGATTTGGCAAACACCATCTTGTTTACTTTTCACCATCTCTCTAAGTGTTGGTTTTGGCAGTGGTAGAAGAAAAAGTAATTACTAAAAACTTGAAGAGGTTAAGAGTCACATTTACAGGCTTTCAGTTGTACAATGATAATGCACGAGCTAGAACATTAATATAATCCAATATTTGATTTATATCTTATCATAATAAAAGTTCTGGCTGTTTCTTTTGGTTTGGGGCCTCAGGCAGTTGCTTATTGTGCCTATAGGTCAAGTCTGCCCCTGGACATTAAAAGGCTACCTGTATGTTGGTTGTTCAATTATTATTTTTCTTTTAAAGTTAGCTATTGCAGCCCTATTTCTGCTCAGCTGTAGTAATATAAATTAATAAAAAGTAGAAATACATCAGTGTAGACATACTAAGACTAAGCATACTGCTAGAAAGTATACAGATATTTACTTAAGTAAGTAAATGTCCTTACTTTACACCCGGTTTAAATGTATATTTGAATTCTTAAAAACCCACCAAAAATGTGCCTTAAATGTCATCATTATTTCTCACAATTATATAATTAATGGTCTAATTTAGTAAAACATATCCCTTTTTATTCAATTTTGTCTTCTATATTCACATTCTCAGTATGGCTCACATTGATTTATTACAGTGTTATTTCTGACCTAACCTTTGACAATTGTGCAAATGTCATCCAGTTTATGTAAACCTAGCTTCAGGGCACTGGAGTTCCTCCTAAATGTCTCTGTTGTCATCTTTAAACGTTGGTAAATGAAAGGCTCAAGCAAAAGGCGTTTGCTGTTATTAAAATAATTAGGTTTCCCTTCCATGATTGTGTAATGCTGCGTTCACACCAGACGCGATGTGAATATTACCTAACCCTAACCCGCTTCGCTCTAATCGCTCTTATCGTATGCGCTCTAAACGCTCGAGTTTCACCGCGGCTGTCAGCTGTGTTTACTCGCATTATTCAATAAGAAGCGCTGGCCAGGGGGCTACAACTACAAAAAAATGAACCTATTTTACCGTGATTTAATTGTAATACACTTTTCAAAATGATGCCGAAGTAACAGTTTAGTAAAAACCATGAATTAATGCTTTGACAAGTCTGCAGACAGACGGCAGGCGAAAAGCCTTTTAAAATGCGTGTTTTCTGAATGGAGATCGGATCGATCAGGCTAAGCTAACGTTGTATATGCTCCGTTCACACTCACAACAACGGCCTACAGACATAAATAAAGCAGCAACTGCATTCACCATGACACAGACAGTATGTGGTTTGTGCTTGTTTAACTTTTGTCTAGTTTCTGAACAGATATGAGGAGCTGTGAACACCTGAGTGCTAACAGCTACCGGCTGATATTTTGGTTTTCTGGTTCAACGTCACTGATGGCTGGCTGAGATCCTCACCGCTGATTGGCTACCGCGAGATCACGTCACTCGAATTTGAGCTCGAGTTGAAAAGATTGAACTTGAGCGGTTATCGCGGCCCCGTTCAATCGCTTCAATCGCGCCGCGGCATTCGCATCAGCCGCTTCATGCGCGCCGTCGGAGCGAATTCGCGTCTGTCCGCGTCTCTGCATTGACTTTACATGTAATCGCGCTGCCCCGAAAGATCGCATCGCGTCCTGTGTCAACGCACAATTAGTAGGACCACATTCATATTGAAATATAGCAATTTTAATGACAATAACATGAAACAACCGTTGTTTTAGTTTTACCCTCCAATGCAGTTCTTAGGATTGGAGTAAAAGAGCAAGTCAGGTGACGTAGTATAAAGGGCGACAGAGTCTGGGTAGGCAGGAGGTTTATTTTGATGGAAAGTTAACTTACTCTAACTTATGTACATAACTTAACTTACCTGATATACCTAACCAAAGTCATGTGCTTAACCCAAACCTTGACATTTCCCAGACCCCAACCAAGTAGTTTTTATGCCCCAACCGCAGCAAAGTAAAGTCTATTGATGTACTTGTGCATTAAAATGTGTCTCCAGGTGTTGTTAACAAAGCGGCATTATTTGAGGATTATGAAGGGAAAACTTGTTCCTGAAAAAACTTTGTGAAACAAAATGTGTTTTGTCTTGCCTAGGGAGAGGCCATCGGCACAGATGATCTCACGGCTGAAACACTGATAAACCGTTGGTAGCCTCATTGTAATGAAAGATTTAAGAGACTGCAATATACATTTGGAATGGGAATCAAGCTTTAATTGCTTTGGCATTCAGAGGGGGATTGCTCCACAGGTCAGCTGGAGCTTCTGTTCCCTCTGCTCCCCCTGCTACCTCTTTTTGTGTTACCGTCTCAATATCCCATGGTTCCTTTTTTTAGTATTATGTAGTCGCCCTTTCACTCTGTATCAAAGTGGTGGAACAGTCCCAAAAAAAGACACAGTGGGGTTTTGCAGAAGTACAACAGTTCCCATAGTTTATCAAACTAAAGGACAAAGCAGATCATTAGGAGCTGCTCTCTGTTTTTGGCAGCGTTAGAGCGAGTCCTTACAACTCACTGCACAGCGATAATGAGATTTTTTTTTGACAAAATTAGGAGGAACGCTCCCCCTCAACGGTGCTACTCACCTGTTGTACTGATTTGAAATATGGAGTGTTTGGCAAATGCCTGAGTATAACATTTGCAAGTGTATCTACTTTTGCATGTGGATTCTCACCTGTGTGTGTGTTTGTGCTTTCAGTTGAGCAGAGATTAAAGTTGCTTGATATTCTACGTGGTAGTGAAAGTGGTAGCACTGTCAGGGCAACAGAGTTTCCATCCCAGTAAGTAGACCATGGTATTATAGGGAAGATGTAGGGCTAAACAAGTGGGAAAGTCAGAACTAATTTACAGAGTTTGTAAGTAGAAATTACCTCTACAATGCCTAAACCCTAACCCTAACCTCTGATACATGGTTAGACACCCAACAGAACAAACTGAAGGTTTATAATAGTTTATTGCTATTTACAATTGTTTCTCTTGCATTGATGTGCCTGATTGGTACACCCAGTACTCCACTGAATTCCTTTTATTCATGTGAAATTGGACATTAAGTACGCTCACAGGATTATCGGGACAGATCAGTGGCAGGGTGAGAAATAAAGCACTTATCCAGGATTTCATTGCTGTGACCTGTTCTTTAATATAAAACGATTGTAAGAGTTTATAAGTTTCAGATCATGAAGTTTATTGAATTGATGTATGCACTGATATTTGCCCTCAATGCACAAACAGGCCTCATGAGTACACACACTTGTTCCAACATGAATTATGTTGGTTAGCCGGCTGAGCCTGCTGATGTTTAGGTTTTCTGGTTCAATGTCTCTGACGGTTGGCTGAGATCCTCACCGCTGATTGGCTACCGCGAGATCGCGACACGCGAATTTGACGCTCGAGTTGAAAAAATTGACTCGAGCGGTTATCGCGGCCCCGTTCAATCGCTTCAATCGCGCCGCGGCATTCGCATCAACCGCTTCATGCGCCCCTTCGGAGCAAATTCGCGTCTGTCCACGTCTCTGCATTGACTTTACATGTAATCGCGCCGACTTCCTCAAACACTCAATCTTTTCTCAGGCAGCTGCAGCTCCACGGATTTCTCAGCCTGAGATGGTGGGACGCGGAGAGGCTGTGAATGTGTGTGTGTGTGTGTGCTCGGGCTGGGTTTCGCTGTGTCTCGCCGACCCCACGCAGCAACCAGGAAACCACACCAGTAAGCCAGCTCACACTGTCCGCTCCTCGCAGCAGCGAGCCTCGCAACGTCCCGTGGACTCATCAGAACAGAGTGGGCGAGCTGCCCAATCAGAGCACACTGGGCTCACAGGGAGGGGGGGGCAGGAGCTCCAACAAGCCGTTTAGGAAAGAGAGTGAATACACATACTATACAGAGATGCTGTATGAGAAACCAATGTGAGTTTGGAGAATTGCACAATGTAAATCTATTCTATTAGACTTCAACAATGAAATTATGATCAGTAGAAATGGCCATGTCATGGGACCTTTAATATAAAACGGTTGTACGAGTTTACAAGTTTCAGATCATGAAGGTTATTGAATTTGAATTAATTTATGCACTGATATTTGCCCTCAATGCACAAACAGGCCTCATGAGTAAACACTTGTTCCAACATGAATTATGTTGGTTAGCCCTTTCAAATGACTAGATGTGAGACGTGCATTTTAAAGAAGACTACTCTTTTTGCTAATCCTCTAAAACAAAACCAAAGTTTCCCATCTAAGTCCCTAAATCATAATTAGTGTTGTGAGAAAGGTGCAATGTGTAATGTCATGTGAGTAAATCAGTCAGGTTAAAATTTGTATTTCAAAGTAAAACCTTCGTCAACATTTACTTTTCCCTTGGTGATGATCAGTGACAGTTCAACTACTGTTCTTCATAAGTCATCAAACCTTTTCTGTCACGCAAAGTTGGTGATGTCAAATACTTAAATGTTTTGTAGTGTTTATACTGTATAGGTGAAGTAGAAATGGTATGCATCCATTTCTGTCCAAAATATCCCTCCTAGTGGTGTCTTTGAAGATCAACGTGACTAGTAAACTTAGTCTGCAGTCAAATGGCTTCCAGATGGCAAAATGAAGGGTACACAGCCACCAGCGTAAATGTCTTTAGACTCCCCTTTTCTAGGCCTTCTGCACAAATACCTCTCTTGATGTTTCTTTTCTGCCTGTTTCTCTCTTTAGTATGGGATTGTCTTGGATGCTGGATCTTCGCACACAGCTCTGTATATTTACAAGTGGCCCGCAGACAAGCTGAATGGAACAGGTGTGGTCGCCCAGCACACTGAATGCCATGTTAAGGGTAAGAATGATCACTTTCTCCGCCAATAACCACAAATCAAATGGTACCAATACTCCAACTCGTACAATTGAGTGTTGGATCTGAAAAGTGTATGACTCTCTTTCATCAGAGTCATACACTTTAGGCTAAAGCTAAACACATAGCTACAAATGATTTGATTAACGTTTTAATCCTGCACTGGTGATACACAATTGAACATTTCTGTCCCACAGAATCACCCCTAAGGCCCTGCATAATGTCATTGTTTGTCTCACTGTTGTTATTGGATGGATCTTTTGAAACCGTTTAAAGCGAAATAAGGAAAACACCGAAATGCTTTCAATATGACTCAAAGCAGCAAGAGAAATATACCTTTTTTCCCCATTTTCCTATTTGTTTGACAATATCTTCGCAGACTAATCTGTTCTTGCTCAGAAAGATGCTTGTATTCTCATATTGTATTACCAGCCTTTTATCCTTGTAACTCCCTTTTCACTGGATAAAATGCAATACCGCGGTTTTCTTATCATTCCTTTTTTTAAATGTGAATCACTTTGGGCTGCATGTTTTATGAAAGCTGCAGCAATATAAACAGAGAAGAAGAATATATATGTGCTCTAGGAGGGGTTCAGCATTTATTAGCTCTTTCTTTGCACAGGATTCTGCTCTAGACTGAAAGAAAAGCTGTGTATCTTGCCAAATGGTCCTCTATTATGATGAAGATGCAAGGATTCAAACTATACAGAGATGGACAATGAGTAGATTGGGAGTGGTTTGAAAAGTTTAAATGGACTTTGGACTTCTTTGTTACTGTAATGCCACACTCATTGCATGTGAAAGTTGTAAAGGTGATCCAACCTCAAATCATAATGAGGGCAATTCAAGTCGATGGTTCAAGATAAAACATTTAATAGGGCTATATCTTCCATGCTTAGTATTTTGAACCCTTACATAACCACGAGTGTCAAGTTGAATGTGAATGTTCCAGACTTCTTTCAAACCCAAAACACAGGTTTTCGTTGAATATACCTTTAATCTTCTATTGAAAGTATATCGGGTGAGTCATTTTTCTTGTTTATTCCCCAGTGGGTGGTAGGAACTGGAGGAGTGCCAGCTGGATGATGTAATTACAAGTGAGGCCAATGCTTGTTACCGGGCGATCATGAGTCAGAGTTGAGCTCTGTGCTCTGCCACTCCTGTGCTGTCAAAGGGTCTTAATGTGTATTTTATAAACAAATGCTTGTTTCTCCAATTAGTCATCGGCCCTTTCTCATTTCATCAAATCCCCCTCCTCGACTCCTCGGTCCTCCGGTAGTGACCCGGAAATGAATTTCAGCACGCCATGTTGAAGGACATCTCATTTCTCTAAATGCATTTCGAGGACCGAGGATCGAGCGTCGAGGAGGCTCTCTGGAGGAGCTATAACCGAGGAGACACTGATGGGTCCTCCACGGTCCTCCACGGCTCCTTCATAGATGCATTTCCGGGAACAGAGATGTTTCAAAGAGTCGTGACGCACGGCCGGACTTATCTCAGCCAATGACAGCTCTGCATGCATCCCCTGGATATTATTTTATTAACTGCTTTCATCGCAACGCGATGTTTACAGTGAGAACTACTCTCTTTATTTGCTTTAGTTTAGTAGATATCTACAAACAAAGAGTCAATATTTTTCTAAGACCATTTAGTGCTTCAAATAATAAAATACACAACGGCTGTTAGGTTGTTAGCTGTAGGTGCGTGTGTGTGGTACAGTGTGTAGGTGTGTGTGTGGTACAGTTAGTGCGTTGATGCGGCGGACAGACAGGTCTCAGTTGCAGTTGGTTTGGTGTCCTCTGCTTACTTTTAATACTTGTAAATAAAACTTTTGGCCCGTAATTAATTTTCCTCATTGTAGCGACCAGAGAGAGGGGGGGGATATATCCAGTCTCTGATTGTGTTACGTTATTATGAGAGTGCTCTGTTTGATTCTGAAATTGTATATATAAAAAAATGTGTGTGTGTGTGTGTGTGTGTGTGTGTGTGTGTGTGTGTGTGTGTGTGTGTGTGTGTGTGTGTGTGTGTGTGTGTGTGTGTGTGTGTGTGTGTGTGTGTGTGTGTGTGTGTGTGTGTGTGTGTGTGTGTGTGTGTGTGTGTGTGTGTGTGTGTGTGTGTGTGTGTGTGTGTGTGTGTGTGTGTGTGTGTGTGTGTGTGTGTGTGTGTGTGTGTGTGTGTGTGTGTGTGTGTGTGTGTGTGTCCGCCCGCCCGCATCTGTAGCCTGTTATTGTCTCATTATACCGCACTGCGAATGAATTAAACGTAAATATATAAGTGGTCATGAACACATCTGTCCATCAGACAGAGGGCTGCTGTGCCTCCTGTCATCATTAATGGACGTCTCTTTAAAACGACCGCTCAGAGGAGAGGAGTTCTCATTTCTCTAACCGCCTGCTGCTTCCCCTCCTCTCTACTCGGTTCCCCTCCTCGGCTCCTCCGCTCGCATCTCCTGTGGGCGGGACTAAGTCTCGAGGATAGCAGTCGAGGAGGGGAGTTAGAGAAATAAGAAAGGGCCATGGACTTGGTGTTTCAACTGTCATCTTCCATATTTGAAATTTCAATCAGAAATGAACTTTGAACGTTACATGTCAAGAGTTGTTAACATATTGCCATGCGGTTTTTTCCCCTGAAAATCTCGAGTCGCCTGGGTGTGATCGAGTTACATCATGATGCACATGAGGTTTCAAAATCAAACATAGGAACAAGATTCTGCACGTCCATAATGTAATCAGCTGCTTTCCGGGTTTTGTTGTCGCTCAGGTAAAGGAATCTCCAGCTATGCAGGCCAACAGGGAGCAGCAGGGCGGAGCCTAGAGGCATGTCTAGACCAGGCGGTGGAGGACATCCCCAAAGAGAGACACCCACGCACACCTGTGTACCTGGGAGCCACAGCTGGCATGAGGCTTCTGCAGTGAGTCAGAGTGTGTGTGTGTGTGTGTGTGTGTGTGTGTGTGTGTGTGTGTGTGTGTGTGTGTGTGTGTGTGTGTGTGTGTGTGTGTGTGTGTGTGTGTGTGTGTGTGTGTGTGTGTGTGTGTGTGTGTGTGTGTGTGTGTGTGTGTGTGTGTGTGTGTGTGTGTGTGTGTGTGTGTGTGTGTGTGTGTGTGTGTGTGTGTGTGTGTGTGTGTGTACTGTCTCTGTTTATTATGCTTTGTTTCTATTTATTTTTCTCACACCTAGGAATTAATCCTCATGTTAGCTCTATACATGTCAGACTGTCATGGTCTATTAATTTAGATGACTTTGTTAATCTAGGGCACAGGTAATGGCAAGAGTTTTGCCAGGTAGATTTTTTTTTTGCTGATATCATTTTCACATCTGTGAAAACGTTGATACATTTCTGGAAGGGGATTTTTTTGTTCTGTTAGTGTTCGTTGTTGTAATACTTATTTTGGCCACTGGAGGCAAAGTGCACCACTTCCCCCATTTTTAAAATATCTCTAAAACAATATCTATTATTTCAGGTGAATATTAATTTCTCCATGAATTATACAAAAAAATATATTGTGTGTTATCAATGGTGCTGCAAGTTGTGGCCGAAATTAGTATTACAACAACAAACATCTGCTTTACAGATACATTTCTTTCCTTTCCTTAAGTAACTTAGAAATATTATGCACTTTTTTCATTAAGTCATTAACACAATAGAAAACAACATGTTATTTTCTAGCTTGTGTCTAAGGGTGTCCGTACCATCCTTTTATACTGTGTGATAATACCAAAACACATTCCTCCACAATATAGTGATTCTCCAATCAAAATCATAATGCAATATAAAATAAAACATACAGTATCACATTAACAGACGTCTGGTGGTCACACAGGAAATATACGATTTTCTTTACTTAGTACTTGCATAGTTTATCTTGTATAACACACTTGCATATTTGGGAACCAGAGTTAACTTTTACGCCCTGTAGTTATGAGTTAATACAAAGATATAACGACTTTCCTTTGTCACATACTGTAGTTATGAACTTAATAAACCTCTGCAAGTTTGTGCCCCTTAAATGTTTGGCTTATTATATTTGTGCAGCAATGCAAAATTATATTGATTGTATAATAAGTATAATGTATAATAACTGTATGTGTGTGAGGTCTACTGTCTTTGCAGGATTTTTAAAACATTGATCGGGTGAATATCTTTGTCTTCTTTCTGGTCTTATCAGCAATCTGTTTGATTATCAAGGACGCTTTGTGAATATTTTCAGCAGCTAGTAGGGGTGTTGACAGCGCGCTGAGACACTGTCATGTCAACATCCCTACGAGTGAGGTTTGACTATATGGGAATATGTAGTGCATAAACAGCTGTCCAATCACTCAGCCAGATGTAAATCATTTGCTCAATGCAAAACATGTTGAGAAAATAAACAAATAAAACAAAACCAGAATTTATACAGTTTTAATGAAAAAGAGTGTGAAATACTGAAATGTTTTTTTTTTTCAAGCAGAAAAAAACGGACTTGAAGGAATTTATTCTGAACTGTGATTTTAAGAGAGATTTGTAAGGGGACACAGAGCTAGCTTGCCTGATCTCCTACAGCAAATCATTGGGGCCCTTATTCTATAAACCTAGGAATTACCAACTCATCGCCGACTGATACTGACACACACGTCACTGATTTCACGGTGGCCTCACAATGACACTTAAAAGTTTAAGATCTTGGATAGTTAAATCTTTATAGTTTTTAGAGGTCAGCAGGGAGACCTGAAGCCTGGGGCGGTAAAACAGTCACTAATAATCAAGGTTTGAGCAACAAACTCTGTTTCCTCTTAATGAAGACCCATGAGAGTCCCTCACATAGCCTTAACTTGTAAAACCTCATTAAAAGAAGACTCTTCTTTCTCCCAATTAGGATCTCAACACCGGAGTTGTCGGACCAGATTCTGCAGGAAGTGGGCCACAAAATCCAGTCGTACCCTTTCAGCTACCAGGGGGCCACTATACTCAGCGGGAAAGAGGAGGGGGCGTACGGCTGGGTCACTGTCAACTATCTCTCAGAGAACTTCATCAAGGTACCACAACCCTTGTGTGTGTTCTTGCAGTCACAATTCTTATCTAAATCAACTAACGACAGTTATTTAAGCAGTACCTTTTTTAGTAAAAGTAAAAAAAACATATTTAAAAAATAACCCATTACAAGTTGGATTCAATGTTACTTTTGTTAGAAGTACTGAAGTATTATCAGCAACATACTTGAAATATCAAAAGTATTTATTTCTATAACATTTATTTATTATTTGTACACTATCAAACACGTATTTAGTGCCTCTACTTTGACATGATTCATGTTTTAAGTTTCAAAAAAGGTCTTTATTTTTCTCAAACTGCCTGTGCTCCAGCACCTCTTTTCACCCTCTGTCTGAAACCAGAGCCCAGTCTGCTCTGATTGGTTAGCTGGCCGGCTCTGTTGAGATTGGTCAACCGGTCACAGATGTCCCGCCCCTAACAAATCACATACAATCTGTTGGAGCGCTAGCCAATATAAGCGCAAGTGTTACGTAGGTATGTCAGTATGTCGCGGAAGTAAAAAAGGAGCCTAATGGAGGCGTTCCAGCAGAGTGTGGGAGAGAAACTACCTCGAAAGAGAACTTTGGGATTTTAGCCTTTACAGACCATTTACATGCACAAATCAAATCAAATCAAGTTTTATTTATAAAGCACATTTAAAAGCGATTTTTGGTCGAGCCAAAGTGCTGTACAGTACATGTAATAAAAACACATTACAATCACAACAAAAGACAATAAATTACAACAGATATAAAAAACACAGGGAAAAGTCAGCTCTGACTAGAAGGCCAGGGAGAAGAAGTGTGTCTTAAGAGTAGATTTAAAAACCCCTAGGGTCTGGGCCGAGCTCACATCGAGGAAAATATAGGAAAAACCTATATGCAGTAACACACTACAGGAAAGGGCAAACCCCAAAAAGCATAACAGGGCATCTTTCAAAACTAACTAGTAAGTGTCAGAAGAATATAGTGCATTAAACGGTAAAATACTTCCCTCGTAGATATGTAGAAGTGTAAAGTTAAGGAAAGACTTAAGCAAAGTACATGTAAATGTATTTAGTCACATTCCACCACCGAAAATCTAACACTCAAATGATGGTTCATTTTGAATTACATCGTGTGCAGCAACAATGGTAAAAAGCAGCCTCCTTTACAACAGTTTCTCTTTATCTAGTCGAGTCAAAACGTCTACATGTTTGTACTTAACTGTTGCAATGGATCTTCAAGCTTTTTTTTTAGAGGGGGACTGATGACACCTTGTGGCTAGTGGTCGATTTCCACCATCTCTTCTGATGTTCGTTGTCAACATCTGTAGGGGGTTGATAGCTTTTCTTCGTTTAATCACCACTTAAAAATACCCATTCTCTTATGCTACTTTTTCCCCACAGTATGGTTTCGTGGGGAGCTGGTTGAGCGCCGGCAGACCCACGGTGGGGGCGCTTGATCTCGGCGGAGCGTCCACTCAGATCACATTTGAGACTAAGGATAAAGTGGAGGATGAAAAGGACCTGAAGAAGCTGCGTCTTTATGGCAATGATTACTCTCTGTACACACACAGCTTCCTGTGCTACGGCCGGGACGAGTTCCTCAAGAGACTCATGGCTCACATCCTGAAGGTAATGTAACATGACACACTCATGAAGTGAAAAACAACTTGACTTTACATCGTCAGGTTGTTCGATACCTTTTTTAGTATTTGCGTTATAACAGAAATGTAATATTTCCCCTAAGGAATATGTAGAACATTCGGAAAGTAAGTCATGTGATGTGCCGTGTACAGTTTATAATGGAGAGAGAGAGAGAGAGAGAGAGAGAGAGAGAGAGAGAGAGAGAGAGAGAGAGAGAGAGAGAGAGAGAGAGAGAGAGAGAGAGAGAGAGAGAGAGAGAGAGAGAGAGAGAGAGAGAGAGAGAGAGAGAGAGAGAGAGAGAGAGAGAGAGAGAGAGAGATGAGAGAGAGAGAGAGAGAGAGAGAGAGAGAGGAGAGAGAGAGAGAGAGAGAGAGAGAAGAGAATTTGAAAGGTATGTTAATTTTGTTAATTATTTGTATTGTGATGCTTTGGCAACATTGTTTAATTTAACTTTCATGCCAATAAAGCCCCATTGAATTGAGAGAGAGAGAGTTGCTGGGTTCTGAAGATATTAGCTGTAGAGATATTGTCTGCCAAATATAATGGGAGGAAATGGCACACGCTTGTTTCGCTCAAATAAAAGATATTTGATCAGCAATGTCTCTTTCCAGAAATCATGACCCAATTACCTAAGGCAATCCACAGACTTTTTTGTGAGCAGTTTCAATTGGCGGGGTGGTTATTAGAAGATAGTTCCAACATGAAACTGCTCTAATACTACTGGAGTTTTTAAAGAACACTGATGGCCGCATTGACATTTGAGACATTGCACATTTCCATATACAATATTAATGATGTGCATGAAATACACACAGAGAATAAAAATCCCTAATATTTGTTTATAAGAGAATTCTGAGTTGTTAAGCAGGACAGTTGAGGCATCATGTTACTTAAAGACTAACACATCTGGTCTTGGAAGGATACAAAACAGATACTTTCATAATATATTCTAATAATATTTTCAATGGGTTTGTTTGGGTATATGTGATATTAATCCCTTTGTCTGTGTCTTTCTCTCAGTCTCAGGGTTACCCTCAGTCCATCACTCACCCCTGCTATCCTGCAGGCTTCAACAAAACCGTGCAGTTGAACAGTACATTCAGCTCTCCGTGTACAGCACAGTACAATGCCAGCACCTACGACCCCCTGGCCTCTGTGACAGTGACGGGCAGCGGACACTACGAACACTGCCTGGGCAACGTGTCGGAGATCTTCTCCTTCGACAGCTGCCCCTTCTCCCAGTGCTCCTTCGATAAAGCCTTCCAGCCCAATGTCAGCGGCAGCTTCATGGTGAGAGAGGCTGGAGGGAGAAGAGGACACTGAGCTGTCATCTTTTTTCTTCTTTGACATCTTTTGAAACACAGACAGACAATATTATAAACATAGCCATAATAACCACATTGCACACAAAAAATATATAGGACCTTTCATATGGGTCAGCAATTTTTTTTTATATTTGTACATTTTTTGCTATTTTTATAATAAAAAACTAAAGGAAATTCATTGTAAAAACAATATTTGGCAATAAACCAGATTCTGATTTTGATGACCATACATCAGTAAATTAAGCAACACCATTATAGAAAAATATTTTATTAAAGCGGAAATACACTCAGGTAAATGTATTTGCAAATAATAAAATAAAATTGAAAAAACAAACCACAGTAAAACTACTAAATAAACTGTTGTGTATCAAATAACAAATATACAACAATACGCAAGTGGAGTACAGGCCTCTCGAATGACATGTTTATTTATAAGCATAACCAGCCTTGCGATTGTATTTGAATAACCAATAGCAGTATTGATCACAATAATTACATGACATTTTCACAGAAGAACAAGTACAATGCCTAAATGTTCAAATAAGAACCTATTATGCGCCATTATTTCTCTCCTAGGTAAAAATGTTTTCTATGTACTATGTGTTGCCCCAGTTTGATTGTTTTGTTTTTCTCTCCGTGCACCAGGCGTTCTCTGCTTTCTACTACGTTCACCTCTCGCTGCAGCGTACCACCGGCATCACCGCGCAAACTCCTTCACAACTGGAGAACGCGGCGGAAACTCAGTGCGGCATGACTTTCGATCAAGTAATGGTCCTTTCTACTTATGTTCAATTCATTTGTTCATAATATATACTTTTTGTCTAGGCATGTATTAGTTCATGTGTGGTTTATAGCCAATACCTGAACAACTATTACAACTTCAATCAGCTTGATGTGTAGGCTACTTTATTTTCAGTGCTAATTAGCAATAGGAGCATGCTCACACCTAAATTAGTGTTTGAGCATCTGTTTAGCATGCTCCAAGTAGCACTTATCTCAAAGCACCACTGTGCAAAGCCTAACGAGCTGTGAGCATGGCCGTACACTCTGCTTTAAATACATTGAGTAACCCTAAAAAAATCGACCTAAAACGTTATGTGCTCATTTATTACTGTATGCTCAAAGACCTGTCTTGGTTGCGGTGATTCACAATTTTGGGAAAATCTGTATTATTGAATGTTTGTTTGTTTCATCTTTAAGTTTATATTAGGTTATAGTTTTTGTATTGTGAACTGTATACTACTTTCTGGTATTGTATTATTATGTTATCCCCTGTACATGATTACATTTAAACTCATTTATCATAAAGTGAGCTATTTTTTATAAGCAATGCTTTTGTCCCTCCCACTTTAACTCACTTTTTACTTTTGTACCTTTATTAATATTGAATTAGTTGAATAGAAACACAAGCTGGTTTGCTGCTATTTAGACTTTAAGGGGGCTGGAAGAGACAAATGAGTGAGATTCAACTCCACTTTCTAGTTCATGTATTTTATTCCACAACTTGCTTACACTGTTTAATTGTTTCCTCCAGATGCTGCTTCTTGACCCGGAGCAAAAGTCTCGTTTGAAGAACAGCTGTGCCAGCTCTGTGTTCGTTAAGACTCTCATGTTCAGAGGATATGGCTTCGATGAGATGTCATTCCCGCGTGTAACCTTCCAGAAGAAAGTGAGAACTTAATCACTATTTGACAACAGATATATCTTCAATACTAATGTGTCTATAATCTACTAACTGGCAGTAATCACTTGCTGATCCTCCAGGCAGGGGACACCTCGGTGGGCTGGGCTCTGGGCTACATGCTGAGTCTGAGCAGTTTACTGCCGGCAGAGACAGTGGGGCTGAGGAAGGCCCTGACTCCAGGAGCGTGGGCCACCCTCATCTTCCTCTCCGTCCTCCTGCTCGTGGGGGTCCTGGTCTTCATCCTACTCCGTTCTGTTAATGGGAAGAAGAAAGGAGGAAGTGATGGCACCATCTAGATACTATAACAACAAGACAGTAGCAGGTTTTTGTTTATGTTGGCTCTGTACTCCGACATATTGGATCTGAAATGAAACTATGCGGTTTATTTAAGGGTAATCACATTAATAGGTGGGATCTGTTTCTCATCTCAACCTTAGTCCCCCGATTTCAGGTTAATGCAGCAGGACACAAGGCTTATTTCACAAGATGTCTTTTTAATTTTGTTCTTGAAAGAGTCCTAAGGAAGGTCAATTACTGTCTTTAAGTCACATAATTGTTTGTATTTGTGCCCCATCATCCACATACTGTAAAGGGCAGGAGACTGCATGGCTGTGTATATCCAGTAGTGGATATCAATTATTATGAATTATCTCTTTCCTTTCAAATGTTATTTCCTGGAGTATAAAGCAAACACAAGGAAAACACATGTCGGGTTTTAAGAATATTGTATAGTATAGCAGAGGCACTGACACTAAGATGAGGTCTGAATTACATTTTTTCTTCTTGAAAATATGATATTCTTTTTCATGTAGAAGTGTGACTAGTCTGAAGCGCTTGTATATTAAAATGTAGCACACTGGAGATAACTTCCAGTTTAATATGCAAGTAAACACTATTTAATTATTTTTTAATATGTATTGAAATATGTATTTTTTTAAGGTGGCAGTTTTAATTCACATTTTATTTGGCGGAAGTCAAGAGCATGCTTTTGCATATTACAAATATGTGTTGACTTAGACAAGTTTTAGTTTCATAAACCTTGTGTCAAGTAGATAACTGATAGAAAAGAGCTCTTCAATCTAAAACATATTTTCTTTATGTCTACTACGGTATATAATAAAAGGAAACCAGTAGTTGCTGATACAGTTTAGATTAAACTAGAATACAACAATCCTGCTTGAAATACAGGAAGGCATTAAGGTACTGAGCAAAACTTACATCTAATCTGCCAAAAAAAGACCTTTTGTTTATATTTCTTTGTTTTATACAGTAGTCAATAATTCACCAGTTTGCTTCAAGCTATATGAGTTTACCTAAAGGGCCTTATTATGCTTGTTGGGGTTTTCCCTTTCCTGTAATGTGATACATAGTATTCGCGATTGGACTCCTTTGTTTAATTCCGTAACATAGCAACATCACGATGTAACACTCCCACTTCTATTGGTTAACACTCCAACACATTGTTGTGATAGGCTAAAGGACAGGACAGCTCTAAGCAGCTAACCAATCAGAACAGACTGGGCTCTGGTTTCAGACAGAGGGTGTAAAGAGGTGTGGCAGCACAATGAGCATAATTGGGCCCCTTTAAGGTATGAATTAGTTCAGTTTCAGTTTTCTGCACCATAAAACTAATATTTGAGTGCTGCCTTATTGAATTGGATGTAAGATACTTGTTTTGCTTTTAGCGTGCCCACCTCTAGGGAATTATAGGCTAAGGTAAAATTATTTAAATGTCCCAAAAAAACACTGTAAATAATTTTATGATGGAACATTGAAACCAATATGTAAGGTGTACCTGCATAAAGGCCAAAGGGAACCCTTGGCATGTAGATGAATTATGAATATGAGACTTTCCCAAATCTTTGCAGATCCTGCATGTTTATTTTGTTTGCACCCCCATATTGTAGCATCTTCCAAATTATTCTTGTGGCATATTGAGTTTTTACTGATGGAATCATTTGGATACTCCTGGGGAACATGTTTGTAGTTCGGGTGATGTGGCTTTTAGCATATTTATGTTTGATGAATCAACTGTGACAAAGATTTAAATAACGCTATGTTAATATTAATATAATATTAATATTATCGCATTGTGAGTTTTTAATTATCATGGCATTATTGGTCTCTGTTTTGTCACATTGTATTTTTTATTTGTTTTACTTGAGATAACAAAATACATATATTTTTTTCCTTTGTACAACTTGTCTACTGTATTTAATTCTATCGTTCCTGTCTGCTTTGGACTACAACTACCAGAATGCATTGCTTTATCAGGAGTGCGGCCAGTTTGATCATTTCCGGTAAGGTCGTAATGCTGTCAAAATAAAAGCGGGGAGTTTTGCATAAATATAATTTGCAATATATTGTGCTTTTTAAGGATCTTTGCAAATTCAAATATCAGCAATCGGAGTCACCATTATAATTATAATATGTAACAAATGGGACGGACATTGCAATAAATTAGTCTTAGTATTCATTACTTGCTTGTGGCATTTATTTTGAAAGCGCTGTAACCGGAAGTATTAATGTTGCTACTGCATGGCGGAACGGCGGAACAAGCGTGACTATTCAATGATAAATAATTCAAGTAGAGTAACCGTGTTCAGTTGTATTGAGTTAAAGCTGGTCCATTTTCATTTTAAACAAGAACATTTAAACGTACTTCGAAGCTGTTCAGCTCCCTGTATATATTGATACGGAGTTTGTTCTGAAAATACCATCGTTGTGTCTGTTTGTCAGTCTGCTAGTGAGCTCTCTGAGCAGTTTGGAGATGTGCTCTCAGACGAAAGCTGCATCCCTGATGGCTAACATCCCGCGGGCAGACATCGACCCCTCCGGAGTGTTTAAATACGTCCTGATAAGAGTTCACAGCAGAGAGGAGGGGGACGACTCGGAGATAGATATAGTCCGAGGATACGGATGGGCTGAGTTCCATGGTGAGTCAGGGGCAATAAAAACAGAAAGCTAACGTTAGCTACCTGGGAGGCACCACAACACAGGTGCTAGTTCCACCCAAGGGTGACAGACATGGGCTTTATCAGGCTAAATGACAGTGGAAGTACAACTTAAAATAATGTACAATACACAAGTGGTTAAAACCTAGGTCATCCCTTTTATTTAGCGTTCCGATTGTAAAGGTTACATAAAATATGAACAATTGTATTACTTGCTCTTTTTTCTGTTACATCCTCATTTGTTTGGTCATTCAGATGTCTTATTTTATGAAAATGGGTATGTTTTCTTATATTTACTGTATAGTAGTGCAGAAAGTATGCAGAAAAAACCTTTATTTTCTAAGAAGATATATTTTGGTATTTATTTTTATTTTGTCAAATTCTAAGTTATTTTCAAAACAGTAGCCTACTACTAAGATATTTTTGTTAGTGTATTTGTTTATGATTCTTTGAGAGATTCAGATTTCAAAATGATCATTTGTCTGTGCTATTTCCGTTCTCTGACCAAGCAAGTACATATTACACTTTGTTGATTAAATCGCAATCGCAATCGCGAAGTTGTCCACTGTAATCGCAATATGACTTTTTCACCAAATTGTGCAGCCCTAGTGGAAAGTAAAACATCCCAAATCAGTTAAAGGAACTCAATAACTATTATAATTTATCAATTTATTAGGTTCACCTAACTAAAGCTAATGCAGTACAATACAACCGTTTTACAAGAAATGCTGTCCCTCATCAACGTTATCATGTTCAGTGTGTGTTGAAACTGTAAAGAGATGTTAATTCATTTTTGTGGTCATTTTGGAGCATTTGAAAATGTAGTTTCAAGATTTTCCTTGCAAATGTAAATGTGACTTAAGATATTATCGCAATAATAATCAAAACATGCTTAGAACTCTTTACCTACCTTTTGTTAAAGACAACTTTTCTATGACAATCGTGTGAGGGTATTGATGATTACCCCAATAATGGGAGATACCATCATAGACATATTGTGTTTTTTTTTTTTTCACCCCAATCCACAATATAATCGAATATCACTCCATCCCTATTCCGTAAATTGCAGTTATTGTATTGTGTTATACTGACCAATATTCCAAATCTACAGTCTATCATATCCTATGTTTGGACAGATGGGACACTGCTTGCTTCATTCACAAGTTACAACCACATTTGTTCAAGCCAAACATCCGAATCACAGTTGTATTATATATTGATATAGGGCTGCTCGATTATGGCAAAAATCATAATCTCGATTATTTGGGTCAATAATTGATATGACGATTATTAAAAACGATTATCCATTTACTTTGAAAACATCAATTTATTGGAGAAAGAAAATGTGAACAGTTGATTACCCTGAACTTTAAGTATATTATATATATATTAAGTATAATTCAACTGAAAAACCTATATAAAAAAAAGTAATGATACAAAAATAATCGTTTTATTTCAAGGTACGTTGTTTTCGTAATCGTTGCAAGCCATAATCGTAATTGCGATTAAAATACGATTAATTGAGCAGCCCTATATTGATGTACAGTATTCATTTTTTTCACTGTTCTACATTATATTTAAATATATTATAAAGTGAAGTGTTTATGCCATCACATGCCTTTTCTTGCAGCTGATATCTATGATAAAGTTTCTGAGGAGCTGGAGAAGGGCGGCCACCTGGACTGTGAGTGTATCGGAGGAGGGAGGATCCAACATGACCCCCAGGACAAGAAGATCCACGTCTATGGATACTCAATAGTGAGAGAATTCTGCCTTATAAAAACTGCAATTATGTAGACAAAAACAGTACATAGAGCAAACGTGCAAAACAAACTAAATTCTAAATCATTACAGCATTACTACATTCCTTTTTTTTTTACTCTAATGGTACATTGGTATATTTTGTTTTAGGGATTTGGAAGAGCGAACCATGCAGTAACCACTGAGCAACTGAAGGCTCAGTATCCGGACTATGGGCTGACCTGGGACAATGAAGGATACTGAACTGAACTCAGATCAGCGTCTGTTGGACGCCCTTTCTCCTGAACAGCACGGCACTCATCTGTAACCCCTGGAGCTTTTTGATAACCCAAGACTAAGACTGACGTACAGCTACAAGCCGGTTTTGGAATTATCTTAAGTAACAATATGTCTTTAAAAAAAGAAATCATGATCGTAATTATAATCAGTACCATGGAACATCATCTGGAAATCATAAAATAAATAACACTCATTGACTTGTTTTAGAGTCACATTGGAACTAATTGCTAAGATATGTTGTGATATTTCATAAACGTTTTATGAAATGAACTTTAAAGACTTGTGCATACTTGTATTCCTCTGGTCCACCGACAGGAATGTGAACTGCTGATGAATGTTATGCATTCATTTGAGTTTTTCTGTGTTTTACGACTAACACAACAAGATGGAATTACAACATTGTACTATTGTGTAGGAAAAATGTATTAAGGAACGGGTATGTCAATTTTGAAAAAGAAATCTCGGAATTAGTCAGAGTTTAAATTGGTGCATTTACAAGACAACACCTTTCGATATTGTCATAATAAAACAAAAAACTGAATGCTAAAACTTCATTTTAAGCTAGCATCAGCACAAAGACTGGAAGCAGGGAGAACCGTCCCATCAAAGTGAAACATATGCCGTCAAGCAACCTAATGAATATAAATATTTGCTAGTGTGCTGGTTTCTGGTTTCAGCAATGATGTATTCATGGTAACAGGGCTCCATTCTCCAACACCACTGGAGGGGACTTTTTACATGCTGCACACTCATTTTGCAAGAGCTGTTTGTTCAATCCCAATATCAAATTTCACACTTCAATGTGTCAAATATGCAAGATGCCATTGTAAATCTTAACAGCTGTGGAGTGTGGGTCGGTTTTTTACATTTTTGTAGCAAAGCTTGCAGTTTCTTTTCGATAATCTTTACGCTAATTGTGGCTTAACATATTATTCGTGTTTACAGATGACCTTGAACATGTTGATTTTGTCTTCATAATGGAATACGGATAATTTTTCCAAGTTAGTTTTCTGTGAATTTATGGCAGGTGGGTAATTTATGCGACTGTGTCCACCTGTATAACATAGTTAATTTAAAAAAAAAAAGGAACTTAAATTACTTTCCTGGTAAAACCTATACAAAATTAGATATAGCAAGAAAACAATGGCTCCTATAAAAGTTCCATTAGGCAACGCACTTGTGAGACGAACTCAGTGATCTCCTAATGGAGGTAATCAAGGTGAACAGAAAGATAATATAGCTGTAAATGTGTTTATAGAATACAACTGCGTCTACTTCAGTTATTGTGCAATATACGGATGTGTATACTGTGGAACTCTGCTGGTTGGAGGAAACTGTTTTATAATGCTTGGTTGCAGTTGCATGCTGGGAGAAATTAAAGTTCAGGTGTTATCTCTTGGAATGCGAGAAGAGGTCAGAGTGAACTCCCAAAGACTCCTGGCTGCGTTCAGACCTCCAGACTGGTCAGGTGAAGAGAAGGGAAGAGAAGATGTTCCTCTGGAGGAGCCCGGCCATCGTTCTGCTGCTGACTCTGCAGATTGGTAAGAACACATTCGCACAATTCATACTAAGTTTAAGTAACACTTCATGTAGACTTAAAGGAGCTGCTGGTGGCTGAGAGAAGTATAGTGTACATGAGAACTAGTGTTAACAACCTTAGTTATTTAGGAACCAATTAACCTTATTCTTCAAAAAGTCAAGAATGAACTTTAATGCTCAATACACAAATCTATATGCCACATCCAAAAACTTAAATTAAATGTTATATAAATATTATTTTACCACTTTTTTACTCTTTTAAACATACAGTCCTGGTTATTAGTACCAAATGTTAACTCATTTTCAGAACTGCAATCTCTAAAAAAAAATGCAGTTTGTTTATAAAATGCCACTGTTGTTTTTATGCGATAAGACTAAATAAAACACACAAAAAAAATTGTAAACAAAGAAATATATTTGCCTAATAAGGCATATAATCCAATAATTGTAAAATATTAAAAAATAAAGAAGTCAAAAGTATAATTTTGGTTCCAGGACCCTAAATGTAAAGCCGGATACAAAACATAATTATATGCTATAATGGCTGTGGGATAACAAAAAAAATGAGTTGGGTTTCAATGGCACAATCTTGACAGGAGTAAGTGTATGTATTTTAGCAGTAACATGTATTATAAACATATTATAGGAGCTTAGAACATTTTTGAAAAAATCCTCACCCCTTAGTGCTGACCCCCTCATATGCAGGGCTGTCGTGACTATTTTTACCACGTTAAAATTCATAAATCTTCAGAATTTCTTTGCATTCTTACAATAAATTGACAAATATCAATATATACATATCAATATACTGTATAACCATATCAAAAATAAATATCACAGTTTTTATGTAAAATACAAAAACTAATATATTACCAAAAACAGAATGATATTAAATTAATTAAAACAAGTAAAGAATTAATAAAGACTTAGATTATAGAATAATTGAGAACAACATCATTCATTAACTATACATATATATATAATTACAATTATAATAATTCTCAAAAATAACCTTTTATTCTTATTAAAATGAAACATCAGACAATATAAATACCGGTACATTAAAAAATAGTTTTTTTATTTGATCAGTGTCAACACAAACTCCGCTATCATGCCACTGCTGTTAGCTCTGTATTCGACAACTGGAAATGACCTCCTTATGAAATGTGAACCCTTGGGTGTTAATCAGAGAACTTTGGATGGACGGATGTAATTTTGCTGCTGCGAACTTTCTCTCTGTCCTTTGAGCCTGTCGCCATAAAGCTTTTTTTATGAGGCCTGATAACGGAGTTTGGGGTTGAATCCTGCGCAAGATTTTCTCAATCTCAATCTTTCAATCTTTATTTATTTATATACCACATTTAAAACAACCTTCAGTTGACCAAAGTAATGTACATGAAATAACTACAATATTAAATAACACAATTTTTCTAATTTTCTAAATAAAATGACCGGTACTTTTCTCATGCTCATAAATTCTGTTGGTTCTGATGGTTGATTTCTAAAGAAGTCCACAGAACAAATCTCCACTCCCTAACTGGCTTGCTCTGGAGCTTTTTACCTTATCATTCTATCTTGATGAGCTTGTGATGTTGGCCAATTGGTATGTTTTTTATTGAGGTTTCAATACGGAGATAAGCCTTGAACTTAAAGATATGTTTTTAGGCCTAAAGTCCATAAGGTTGCAGGAGTAAAAAAAAATAAAAGACTGTGTTATACGATAATAAGCTTTAAAGAGAAGCGGACGTTGAGTAAAGATTGTATTTTCCAAATTAGATGTGCTCATAAAAAGTCACACCTCCCAGACCATCTGTTATTACAACAGTATACTTTAATATATCTATTCTCACACACACCACTATTCAGAAAAAAACCTACTTTTATTTGTATTTTCTGTCATTACACAGTGAATTGCTTTGTGGCTGATCCATGTGTGACTCCGGAGGTGAAATGTGACTTTGTGTGCGACTGTGAAGGCTGCAGCGATGAACAAGACTGTGGTAAGCTAATACATATATTCTGCTCTGAGCTCAATCCACAGATGTTTACTTTAACATATTCTCCTCTTTGCTTATCGAGAGTATCTTCAGGGGCCAACACCTGATCTCGCGATTTTTGATTTACATTTATGTGAATTTAATGCACTTATTTAATCTGAGAATTGCTGAAATAAATTACAAACATCTTATGTCAATTACAAAACATTTAAACCTACCTCTCCAGGCTACAGTGGAACAGCGTTTGGGTGTGACTTTGAGGAAGCGGGGATTTGTGGATGGACTGACGAGTCCTTGAACCCATCAGTGTACAGCTGGGAGAGACGTCAGAAAGGGGGGGCGGAGCTGCCTGTCAGCGGGCCGTCCTCTGACTACACCACCGGGACAGCTACAGGTAAAGTTAAATGCTAACCTCATGTTGTATATATGATCAGACTTGCTCTCACTTTGCCTGTTTTTAAATCTCGTTTAAAGACCTACTTGATAAGACTATCAGTCTGTGTTTTCTAAGTTGGGGTTTTCTATTTAGTCGTGTTTTTACATCATGTATGAGGGTTTTCAGTCTGTGGCTATAGCCTAAGTATGGTTTTATTGTCTCGTGCTTTTACATTAGTTTCTTTTTGTCTGAATGTATTTATGCTGCTTTTTTATATATGTATTGATGTACAGCACGTCTTTGGTCAACTCTGTTGTTTTTAAATGTGCTATATAAATAAAGTTGGATTTGATACATACAGTATACACCCCGCTCTGCCCTGTGAGTTTAACAACAATATCTTCCCAGCACTTTTTGGTAATAACATATCAAAATAGAGCTGAGGGAAATGTATAATGTCTGATTATTATTATTATTAAAACAGTGCCCTGTACGTTTCATATTCCCACAGGTTGGTTTATGGGGGTGAGTGCGGTGACGACAGAGTCTCTCAGCCCTGCAGTGTTAATCTCTCCACAGATGAAACAGTCTTCACAAACATGTCGTCTTCGGCTCAGATACTTCCTGTGGGACTCAGGTAACAACTATTAATAACTAAGGGTTATACTTTTTAATCTAAAAAAATATATATTCTGGGATTTCATATTGATTTTACTGCTTTTACTCACAGCGTTTGTTTGTATTTTACGTGCATCTGTTGTCATTTATATACGGAAGCCCATGAGAGGCAAGGGGGAAAAAACGTTGATTAATTTATGAAGTCTGATCTTAATGGTTTTATGGCTTTATTGCTTTGAACTCAAAACAAGTGAAGACATGTTTTTGCCAGGATAGGTTTTTTTAAAATGAATGTTCTTGGTCCGTTTTGTGGCTGAAATGATAATAAGAACAAGAAATACTTATCCTGACAAAAAGAATAACTCATCTGCAATCACAGAAGAAGAAACATTTAAAATGACATACAATTTAAGAACTCTAGGAAGGATTCTTTTGGCAAAACTTGTTTTTCTAACCTGTGCAATTTTGATCAGACAACTTTTACTCTCAGGGCTTCCATATTTTGGTTTTACTTTATGTCTTGTATTGTATCTAATAACTCTTAATTCAACTGACTCTACGCCCTTGACCTCAGTCTACACAATTCTTTTTTATCAGACTTATTCATTGTTGTGCACACTGAGATTTCATTTCCCTAGCAGCTGTCTTACTAATAAAATATTTAACCCATAGGTCACTCAGGTCTGGGCTCTATTCCCTTGTGGGCGTCCGTCCTTCACCAGGACTCCCAGCATGCCGTAGTGTGGCGTCCGGAGGCCACCAGTGTGCATGGCTGGAGGGAGGCGACCATCTTTCTGGGCCGTATTCCCACATCTTTCCAAATCCGTCTTCACTCACAGCGCTCCGAGGGGCTCAGAGGAGATGTGGCAGTGGACCAGCTGGAGTTCCTAGACTGTGCTTTGCCCTGTGAGTCTAAATGATCTAACCATGGGCAGTACATGCCTTACTATAGAGCAGGGGTGTCCAAACTACGGCACGGAGGCCAAATGCGGCCCGCGGTCATTTTGAATCGGCCCTCACTCAGCAAATTAAAAAACTAAAAAAATTAAAAAAACTTCTGCTTGTCTTATATTGTACTTCTTAAATATATATGTTACACAGTATTCATGTGTTAATAAGCCCAATTTTCAAATACATTTGAAACATCATGTTCTAACAAATCTAAGTTTATAAGAAAAAAGCCCAATAACAAATTTGAAACAACCTTGAAATATACCCTTCATATTTCCTGTTCTTATAAGCAATCTGAAGCTTCTGTTTTAAGGAATGAGTTGCTAACAAAATTAAGTAAACCCTCTGGAGAGCTGTGAGCTGTTTTTTTCTTACAGCATTTTCAAGTATCAAGAATAATTGACCTACATTGGATTGACTTTTCCAACTTTTAACAGAACTTATGAGGCTAAATACCTCTAGTGAGTGGCCCAGCTCTTCGTATATGTTTCTGTATGTGACCCTCGTGAAAAAAGTTTGGAATGAATTATAATACATGAGTAAGTTGCTCAAATATAATTGCAGGGCCCTGATGACTGAATGATTATTTTGATGTTGTTTTTTCTTTCATTACGTCATCAGCACCAATCCCTGAGTGTCACCCTGAGTTGAAGTGTTTGCGGGGGGGCTGCGTGGAGTGGCGGCAGCTCTGTGACGGCAGCGACGACTGTGGTGACGGGACTGATGAGAAGAACTGTGGTGAGGACAGACAATATGAAGAAATCTGTACAAACAGACAAACTACAAACATTAGAGTCTGTAAAAACAAGAGATTTAAGAGGCAGTTCAACAACACTTTGTGGTATCTACAGCATGGAAGACAAGATTTGCTCTACTTGCTAATATATATTTTGTTATGCCCTTATCTTGAGATAAGGAGATAATCAGCCCATTATCACCTTAAACCAAACTATAATTTCTCATTGAACATCTGGGAGTGGCCTGGCAGGAGTGCCAGGCCAGCATGCATTGATGGTGTTTTGACAACTGTAGCTACGGATTCAAAGCTGAAGCAGAGCACCGATCACCAATAACACTTTAAGGCCTTGACTAACTGTTCAATTATGATTTTGAATGATGACCTAAGACGCCATGCAATAATGAAGTATTCTGTAATCATCCTGTGATCTCGGGAAAATAAAATTGGTTTTCTTGTGATAAATAATCTTGTCTAAAGCAATCTACATAACTAAACTAATTATGACAGGAAAACAAGCTTTGTTATCTCAGGATATCTAAATCAGTATATCGCCATTAGAAATATTATTGCAAGCAGGGCAGTTCTTTGCTTCCATACAAACACATTTTACAGGACTTCTTCATAATATATTGAAGATCTAATCCAAATAAAAAACTGCTGACTAGGACAATAATAATGGGAAGACACATCAAATTCCCCTGACACTATCCTTATGGAAATCACTTCTCAAGACTCAAATACTTTCCTTAAATGTAATGAGGAGACTCATCTCGCCATACAATCTACACGGTAAATGTTGTATCCAGACGGTTAATGTGAGTTGTGATAAATGTGTCTCCAGAAGGGTACAGGATCTGTGACTTTGAGGATGGTGAGTGTGATTGGGACCTGAGGTCATTCTCCGACCTGTTATGGGTTCGAACAAATCAGAAGACCATCTCCCTCACGGATCCTCTGCAAGGACCAGGCCGGGATCACTCCAACAACAGTGCAACAGGTATTATACTCTGATACAAAAACACACATATTTATCGTTTTACATATTTAAAATCCCACTCTTAGAGCTAATTTTGTCCCACTTTATGTTGTGTTGTGCCACCTTGTGATGGTACAAAATATAAATAACATAGGTTGACGATCATAAACACAACAAAACAAAGCATTTTAAAACTAGAATATCCTTATTATCATTGCAGGTCACTTCCTATATGTCACTGTCCCTGAGGGGGGTCTCAAAAGAGACTGGGCCGCTTTTCAAAGTCCCCGACTAGAAGCTACCAGTAGTTCACATCCTTGTAAGGTGAGTCTCAAGCTGATTCCTTCTTCAATAAAAGAGTTTTTAAATGTACTCTAATGCTTCATTTTCACAAAAATGTACTGATATTGATTTGATTTGATTTATTTTTCGAACGTATAAAACAATAATACAAAAAAAGTATAATTATAATGAAATTTAACATGAGAATTATTATACAATACAACATTAAGCAGTGTCAAATTGATATACAAAAATATTACTGATTCTAAATTATATAAACAAATGATCAACTTAATTACACATCCGAAAAGGGGTGGGAAGAAGTTAACACTTATTTAATCCCACCCCTTCTCCCAAAAACTAAAATATTAACATACTGCATATATATATATTTTTCTTTTTTCTTTTCTATATATATTTTTTGTCACATTTTTTACTGATATTCAGACTTAACAACTACCAACACTGTTGAAATTTGAAAAAAAATAAGTTGACAGGGGATTTAATAGAACAAACTGTGATATCTTTCTTCACTTTTGATGTTTATATAATTTGGAGGTATTTCTTAACCTAGTTTGATAATGTTTCTGCATGTGCCCGCTGCAGATGGTGATGTACACCCACCAGTTTGGGCCGAGGTCTGGCGGTCTGACGGTGCTGGTGGCAGGGCGACAGATCACCCCGGTGTGGGAGAGGGGCGGTGCTCTGGGCGATGTTTGGGTGAAGGCAGAGGTGGACATCGTCACAAACTCCACCTTCCAAGTGAGTACCTTACCTGAGGTTGTACCTACAGTACCGATGCTAGCCATAGCCTTTACGGTCACCTATTATGCAAAATCCACTTTTTCATGTCTTTTATACATCAACATGTGTCCCCTCTGTGTAAAGAGACTCTGAAAGATTCAGGACAAAAGATTTGCTCACTTTTTGTCCTGATCCATTTATATAAAAACCTGTCTGAGAATGAGCTGATCAGATTTCGGCCACTTTACACAATTTTTTGGCTTGTTTAACCATTAGCCAATCACAGACCAAGGTAACCCCCCCCCCACCACACACACACACACACACACACACCTTATCACCTGAATCTCCTCCTAGAGCACCATTGTGTTATTTTTAACCAAATGTCTCTCAGAGGGGCGTGGGGAGGGGCTCCTTATTTTCATCTAAAGTAACAGACAGAGAATCAGCACTTTAGAAACAGGGCTGAAACAGAGGGGATTATGGGTAATGCTGCAATGACCTGTTTGGTGTTTGGAGCCAAACACTTCAGAGACATGTTTTGTATATATCTGAGACATATAATATATTAATGTAAAACAGTAAAATAGGGGACCTTTAAACAAGGATTTCAGATTCAATGTACTTTGTTGATCACAAATTGGGAAACTGTTTTGTTACAGCAGCATTGCACATAAGTTGAAAATCAAATAAAGTACAAATGAACAGTGAATAGATGTCGACAGTAGAAATAAATGTATATCTATAGTATCTATAGAATACACAATATAACATAAACAGAGTCAGTTATATTACACTATAAAAGAACAACCTACTAAAAATACATAGGATACTCTGTACATTATTCAACTGTGTGAAAAGTAGTTTTTTGAATACTGAAAAATTGATTGATAAATATGGTCATTATGAACATTAGAAAACAAGTTTACATTTTTAATAACAGGTTTAACATGTAATCTGATAGCTACTATACTTTTGCTTTTCAGACCAGAACTGATAACTATTCAGAGTTATATTTGTATGGGAATCTGACTCTTATCATTGCAGATTCTAATAATGGCAGCCATCAGAGACTTTGCTTATGGAGGGATCGGTGTCGACAGCATTGTGTTATCTCCTGAATGCCGCAACTCAACTGGTAATTATTTAATAGTCTTTTGTATCTTCAATACTTCCACATCAACAGTGAAGAATAATAAGCTGCCATCTCACATGCCCTTCTTTACAGGCAGTAGTTCCTTGGAAGTACCCCCTAAACCTCCCAAGAATCCGTGTGCTGAACCGGACAAGATGTGTGACTTCCACAGTGACTGTGCAAAAGCAGAGGATGAAGCCAAATGTGGTGCGTCAATTTGTTCTGTTTACTCAGCTTCCCTTTAAAAAAAGTTAATGACCATTCCTAGACTTAATCTGCATGTTTGTTTTTTTAATCCTGTAATATGAGTGTTTTTGTAAATTTGGTATACTTGTAATTAAAAGCAAACTTAGCAAGTAACTGGTTGGCGCAGACCTTTCTGACCCCTGTCTCATGCACTGAATTGAATAAAGGCAGTCATTGTTTTAAAGTGGTTTGATTCTTGTCTATTTCTTATCAAGATGTCTCCATGACTCTTTCTGCAGGAGACTTTTCTTACACGGAGGGCAGCTCGGGCTGGACTGACTCCAGCATAGGGAGTCAAGGCTGGGTGCTTTATAAAAATGCTACATCCGAAGGTACAGCCAACAACCCCTAACTATTGATTTACTGGCAATCAAGAAATTACAAAACATTTACAATATTGGTTTCTTTTATGTTTCATAGAGGAGAACCTGTACGTAGCCGAGGCCCCGGGCCAGCAGCTGACCGAGGCCCAGACACGGACCCCCCTCCTGGGCCCCTCCGGGCCCGCCTGCAGCCTGAGCTTTGACTTTGCACTAACTGGGATCCCAGATCAGATTGGTAAATTAATAATCTTGTATATAATCTTGTAATAATGTCTTTGTTTCACATCTGACCTTTTTTAGGACACACGGCCGTACTTGTACAGTACTAGATTATTAGAATATTTCCATTTTATGCTACTTTATAATTTTACTTTACTAGAATTGGAAACAAATACTTTTTACTCACTTAATTTGAAAACATGAGTTATGAGCGACTTTTCAGGTTATGTAATTATTGCAAAAATGTATTCTGTTAATGAATTATGACGTAATATTATGCAGTGTAAAAAGTCAAAAAAGTTAGCTCCAGCGGTCCCGCCTGAAAAATCTAAATGATGATTGCAAATTATTCCAAAAATGGGCATTCTGCATAATGAGTAGTTTTAGTTTATGTAATTTTAGATCAAATGTACTTTTACAACATTTTGAATGCCAAATTTGTAATACTGCAACAGAGTATTTCTGCACATGGTTCATATAATTTAACGTGACTCTTTTGTTTTCATCTTTCTGCTGCAGGTGAGCTGTCCGTCAGGGTGATTGACAGCTTGCTGGGCATGCGGCCGAAGCTGTGGGAGTTCAGCGGGAAGACAGGAGCCGAGGAGGGGGCGTGGCAACACGTCAATGTGCCTGTTGGATTTAGAAAAGGTCGCTTCCAGGTCAGCTCAGACTCCTCATGGCTGATTTCCCCATATTTAATGTTGGCATTGATGATGAGATTTGACAGAGATCTGTATCATTTATCTGAAAAATAAAAAGAGCTCAGTCATTAAGGTTAACAAATAGGTTTATGAAAACATTAGGTGTTTGATGTTTCTGCTTTGCTGATGAGTCAAAGCCAAAAATGTCTACAAGAAGTCAAACTTTGAAACCCCCACGAGATTGTCAATTTCCCCAAAATGTCTTATGCTCATTCTTTGCACTGCTAGAAGAAAATACATGTACATTTTTTTTTTTAAAAAGGACATGCGTGTAAAGTAATGTAGCGGCAGATGGAAAAAGAGCTCGAAATATGTCGGATTTCCACGTTCAGCTGGTTGAAAACAGTTGTATATTGCGAAACTGGTTAAAAAATGTACTGTACTACCTTTATCTAACTCTTCTGTTTTCTTTGTGTTCACCAGCTGGCATTCGAAGCTCGTGCTTTGAAACTTGATGCATTGTCCAAGATTAAAGTGAAAAACGTTAGCTTTGTTAGCTGTAATGCTAACTATTTCCCAAACTCTAAAACAGGTAGATGCAAACTATTTGCTGTACTTTCATATTTTTCTGAGAAATATCTCAAAGCTTCGATTAACCTTTTTGTCTTTTTGGCCAGGATTGTCGTGTAACTTTGAAGATGGGCTGTGTGGATGGTACCAGGACAAGAGTGACGACTTTGACTGGGCATTGCTGAATGGGATGGACCACACCATCCGGATCGGTAGGCTCATTTAAAAACAAAACAATTAAACGTTATATATGGGATTCAAAATGTATGTTTTAGTATGGGGTATAACACACACATACACTTTGTCTCAATGATAACTTTGGAGGATATTTTTGGCAAACACTGACGGTTTATTTGGAGCCTCGGCCGGAATGGCATGTCACGGGCCACGGTTTGACCACACGGTTGAGATGCCACAATCAATCGTCAAGAACCCTCATGTACTGTAGCTCGAGGTTTTAACTAGTTTTAACTCAATAGATAGTAATCATGATTTAATGTAAAAATAATTACATTTGTGCAGCATTGACCCTTTTCAAAGTAACAGGTCAGCTTTTCATTTGCCATTTATCAGAATCAAAAATGCATATTATATCTAAAGGCAAGCACACGTCACATCAAATGAGTAAAGCTTGGTAATAAAATAAGTCGCTGTCATTTTTATAAACTGAACATTAACGTTTACAGATTGTGAATAAATTGTAAGACAGAAAATAAAGCGAAAATTGCACACATAAATATTTACAGGCACTGTTAGTGCACATTTAAACAATAAAGAGAGATCATTATCTACCCAAATGTTTAATATAAATACTACTTCTATCCATAGTCAAGTGTCCTTGTGAAAGATACTGAACCGGTCATCTCTCCCGTAGTCATGTAGAGGTGTTTTGTAAGTGGATTTTGATATAGGGACCTGCTAAATAAAATTGAATTGAATGTTATTCCACTTCCTGTCTTTCTTTCCAGGCAAAAGCCTCACCGTGGACATGTGGAGTCCTGCTCTGCGAGGTGCGTTCGGACGCTTAGTTTCATTCACACAGTTACAAGGTCCATCAGATTACTGCCTGTCCTTCTTCTACAAACTCTACGGGCCCAACATAGGTGAGCAGTGGCCCACATGAAAAGCAGTTTCAAGTGAAACATGGATACTGTAGCATTTGGTGCTTTAAGCCTTGGGGTAAAATACCTAAAGTTAATTTTACAAAAGGACAGTCTGCCTGTTAAAATACCCTCTCTATGAGTAACTGTCACATATTTTGGTTTGAGTTGAAACATTGCCTACCTACTTCTCACACTTCCTGTCCCACCCTCACCCCCCCAGGTGTTCTGAATGTGAAGCTGTTGGATAGCGACGGTTATGAAAACATCCTGTGGACCCGCAGTGCAGCTCATGGCAACGAGTGGCACGAGGCACACTGCCCCGTACCCCACCAACTCACAAACTTCAGGGTATGGAATAAGTACAGTCAGACTTAAATAACAAAACAGTGTTTGAAAAACCATTGAAACTTCACAGAGCTTTATACGGAAGCCCTCAGAGGACAGAGACACAACACATTTTAGTGGTCCATTTTATATATTTTAAATAGTTTACTCTTATGTGCTCATCTCATGTTTAAAAGAGGTTTTGCAAGGATACTATTACAAAGAAAAAGAAATATCACTTTGTCTCAGCGGTCTTTTCAGTGTGTAGAGCATACCCTCTGTCCTTAGACCCTCACAGCTGACTCCCGAAAGAAACCCCACATTCAATGGGGCAAATGGAAGAAAGCTTGGGTCGAGCCACAGAATAATAATACTGTACAATGCCACATTTAAACATTTTCCTTTTCTACCCTCTCCCAACAGCTGATGTTTGAAGCGGTTCGCTCCGGTTTTGACGGGCGAGTTGCCATTGACGATATTACGTTCCTTGAAGGACTGTGCACCGTGCCCAGGAAGTGCTCCTTTGAAGGCCAGCGGTGTGGATACAGCAGCTCTGGTCCGGGTCACTGGCTGTACCGCAGGGGACTCAGCGCCACGGGGAGTGGACCCAAGACTGACCACACTCTGGAGACTGAACTGGGTAATAGAAAATTAAAGAATCACATTTAGTGTAATTAACATTTTAATACTTATTAAGTGAGTGAAAAATGAATTTGTTGGTTGCTCAGGTTTCTACATGATGGCTAACACCGGAGTGAACATCCTTCCTGCTAGTGGAACAACAGTCCTTACATCACCTGTTCGAAAAGGAAACCCCAAGACTTTGTGTGTCAGTTTCTGGTATCACATGGGAGGAAAGAATCCTGGTAAGACACCTACAAACACACACTAAAACAGACACAAAAAATACAAAAACAATTCTAATATCAATATACCTTTGTGTACTTTGCAGGTTCTCTAAAATTGTACATGAAGCCGGTGAAAGGAGAAAGGGTCAGCATTTTCTCTGACAATCTGGACCAGGGAGATGTCTGGCGCCATGGCAACGGCAACATCACAAGTGTCCTTGAGAACTGGCAGGTATAAGGCCGCTGGAACTATTGTATAACTATTTTATAAAGAAAAACCCCAGAACATACAGCCAGACTATAAAAGTCCTCAGGCACTATTTAACCAATCTTTAGGGCATGTTCTAAAGTGAATAGCGCAAGAGCACGTCCTAAGCAGTTTCAATTCCACACTTGCAAATTAAATGGTGCATAATTTGGGTGCAGCAGAGCATTTTGGTAGAGAAACGGGACCAAGTAAATCTTTTTGCATTGTATAAAGGGAGCTTTGTTGATTTCAAATCGAGAACAATAACACAACGGACCAAGAGAGATTGATACGCAAAACCCTTTCAGTGATGAGCAGATCAATTCTCCTTTGACTTTGCCACACCCAAATAGGCATTATTAGGGTTAGGGTCAAGTGTTCTACCACTTATGTGTGAGAGAGATTTACAATTATAGACTTGAAACACTAAATGTAAAAGAAACTGCGTTCACTTTCCCATTTGGAAATCCTTCAAAATTCCATATGTACTGTATATGTAGGATGTCGTGTTTTTCAGTTTAAACAAGATGATGAGATTATCTTTCACTTATACTCTGCAGCTGGAGTTTGAGGCAGTCGGAGCAGGAGGCGATAACACTCACATTGCAGTGGACGACATCTCCCTTTCAGATTACCCATGTGAAAATCACGGTTTGTAGCAGCCCTAGCTAAATGAAGAAGATACACAACAGACTTGAAAACTAAACAACATTTTTGGAGAGCCCCTGTGAGTAGTAGAGGAGCCTTCTACTAATTGTTTTTCTTGTTCTATACAAATATATCAGGTTCTAAATGCACTCTGGAGAGGGGGATGTGTAACTGGAGCAACACTCAGAATGTCAAAGTGGACAAACTGGACTGGGAGCGGACAAGTCAGGAGGCGGAGAGCCACTACCCCACCCCGCCTGCAGACCACAGTCTGGGCACTGAGAGAGGTGCGCTGACTTTGGATGATGTGCTAAATGCTTCAAATGTCGAAGCTTGTTAAACGGTGGAAAAACCTGATAAAAAAAGTTGCTATCACAGCAGTGGCAATAAAGGCCTAAATTTAAAGGCGAGCAAAAAAAAAAAAGAAGATAGACTTATCAAGAATTTTGTCTGACAATCAAGGATGTAAAGAATATTTTGCTACTTGTATATTAACAACAAAAGTTATCTCTCAAATAGTTTAGCCTTCTGCTAACCATAGCCTTGGCTTTGCTGTAGCTTTGAACTGTTTAGCCTGGCAGATGGCTTAAACTTGTAGTAATCTCTTAAAGGCTTGACTCCTATTGTACCTAAATGCAGCCTGAAAATCTAAGTTTGCAAAGAAAACACAAACAGTATCACGATAATGTTGATTTTTTAAATTAACAAGTAGGCCTATTGGTTACTGTATGAAGTGTTCTCATATTCTCACACTCGTCTGTTAGGACTGGCTCAGGAGAACAGCAGGACGAGGGCTGTAATTTCAGATGCTGACGTTTTTTTTGTGTTTTCCAATACCTGCCTATCCAAGTTTTAAGTGTGAATTTGTGTTAAAAAAAGTTCCATTACTTTTTCGCCAGGCCACTTCCTGTTCCTCTCAAGCAGCAACCGCACTGCAGCCAATGACAATGCTCAGTTGCTGAGCCCTCACCTGCCCCCGACCAAGGGCACCTGCCTAAAATTCTGGGTCTACAAACAACACTCATGTAAGAATCAGTGTCACATTGTAAAATATAGATTTGCCTGGATGTGACGCATTTCCCTTGGTATTTTGTAACACTTGCATATTCTCCTCTTCTTAAATATGTATGCAGCGGAATGCCAGCTGAAGGTGTGGAGGCTGTCTGAAGGTTCTCTCAATCAGCTGCTGGTGATGACCGATCATGGAGGACCGTGGAAACGCTTTGACATCAACATAACATCTGCAGAGGAATACCAGGTCAGACTCTCAGTTGCCAGGAAACACCAAATATATCTATTGACTACTTCGTGCTTCTAACTCTGTATATAAGCTTATTTAGGTACATGGACTTCTGCACATAGTTAAATATCTTACATTGGACAGTCATGGAGTCATTGTGTACATGTTGTTGTTTACAGATTGTGTTTGAAGGAATCAAAGGCACTTCAGGAGTTGTAGCTCTGGATGACATTGAGTACACCGTCGGAGTCAACTGCGCTAAAGAAGTCATAGATTCACTAAGTAAGTAAGAACAACAACAATTGGCGTGTTTTAGCTGCTAACAGCTAACTGCTCATGTGCACAGATAATTTGTTATTGTTGCTGAATGTTTTAATAAAATACGAGGATTTTGTAAGGTACTTTGTAGAGAAGATTGATTGACGAAGTGAAGCTGCTACAGCTAGTAGCAGGTTAGCCTAGCTTAGCATTAAGACTGGAATTATAGGAAAACGGATAGCCTGGCTTGACTGAAATATAAATATCTGCCTACCAGCACCTGTAAAGGTACTAATGAAATGTAAAATCTTGTTTGAATCATCCGTTTAAAACAAAAAATGAAAATAAGGAATTTTACAAGGAGTTACTGAACTATTTCCCTGACAGTGTTAGGATTTAGCAAAAAGTGTTGTCCATTTGCCTCACTATTATTTTAAAAACTATCGAGCAAACTTGTATGTATGTATCTGAGGTGTATGTAGCTTAAAATGCTAAACCAGCATTGTTGCCCTGTCTGAATTCCCATTGTCCTAACCATATCGTTTAGTAGAAAGAAAATAAAATATTTTTCCATGTTCCCTGCAGCCCGACCACAGTATGACAACGCAGGAGGCATCGCAGCGTCAGTCATCGTGACCCTGCTGCTGATCGGCACAATGATCGCATTGCTGTTTTTCTACCTGCGGACCAGACAGAGAGACCAGGCTGGGACCGCTCCAGCATCATCCTCCTTGGATAGAGCTGGCTTCAGTAATGATTCATATGATAGAGAACTCACAGTGAGTTCATCCGATATTCACACCTCACATTTGTATGATGCATATCAATTGATAATTCAGATTTATTGCTTGGATCTTCTGTTTGTGGATTTGGCCATCCTTCCTCTGAGTAACTTCAAATCCCAAATCACAACATATGCTCAATACGACACACGCAATCTTTTGGTTTCATATAAGGAGAAAAAACATTGAATTGCTTGTGACATTTATAGCAGCAGACTTTAAAATACATGGTCTACGGAAGCCCTGAGAGTACATTTCAAACTTTTTTAATCTTTTTTTTTTAAGGACTTAAGAACAGGTACAAACAAAGTTTCAGCAGAATAATCTATATTAGTTTGGGGGGAAAAAATAAACTGTTGAACATGTGGAAATAAATGCTGACCTGAAAGAAAACATGAACGCTTTTCAGCCTCTTGTGGCCAAAATCAGTCTTACAGCAACAAACATCTGGATTGTAATATCTTTCTTCACCTTAACCTCAACGAGAGCAAGACAGAGATCATATTTTTTGGACCCCAACCTCTAGCCTCTCAGGTTGATATTCTGGGCTCTCTCAGTAAAAACATCCTCCCCTCTGTCATGAACCTTGGAGTGACCTTAAATAGCACTTTTCAATTTGATAAGCAGGTCAGCACCGTAGTCAACCTGCTTTTTTTTAAATAAGACTATTGGCTAAGACCAAGTCGTTTTGATCTTTTTGTCCCCATTTACACGGGAACGAACAGAATTCGATATCAAAAAAGTCTTCCGTTCACGCGCAATCGGCTCAATAAACGTGTCCGTTCACACAAGACCGCTCAACCTGCTGGAGACGCTGTAGTATTATGCCGGGCCTGTAAGTGGCGCTGTACTTCTTCCACAAAATACACCAAAAGCAGCGAAGAAGAAGACTTCGCGAGCATTGTTGCCCTTGTGTTTATTCTCCGCGGTGGATTTAGCAGCAGAGGTGGTAAGAGGCAGGGCTCTGGCTGTTTCTCTTTTTCTCTCTCCCCGAGGCAAGCGTGTGCTCCTGCTTTAAATCTCCCCGGTAGTCCACCAGCAGATGAAAAACACCCACCTCTCCGCCTCTTCCAAGGGACGAGGGAACCGTGCGGCAGATTTTCAAAATTAGAAAAGTGCAGGTCAAAGGTCTTCTTTGTTATTTATTGAGCTTTAAAACAAGTTAGTAACAAGTCCACATAATAATATAAGAATAATACACGGAGCCTCTCTTTTCCTCCCCCTCTCCTGAGTGCCTCTGTCAGCAGCAGCAGCAGCAGCAGCAGCAGCAGCAGCAGCAGCAGCAGATCTCTCTCTCCTCTCCGATTAGACTTCACTCACGTTTATGATATCGATCAAATCTAGCTGGAGGCTCCTGCTGGGTGCACTGTCCTGCGAGATACCGGGACCTGGCTCGAAATACTCGGTTGTTGTTGTTGTTGTTGTTGGCGAAACACACCAGCAATGACGCGGGTGACACGGGGGTGAGCAGGAGAGGTGATGGGGAGAGGCGGGGCGAGGCAGGGATATTGCGTATAGGGCGTACACACAGCCGTTTCACCCCCCTAGAGCGTTCCGTCCGCAGGTCTACCCACCTTGGGACCCGTTATCGTTTGAGGGGTCCGTTTCCGCGTTTCCGTTACGGCCTCGTGTCAAAGAACTGTCTTCTATACGATAGAAAAAAGTATAGCAGATACAACCCGAACCCTCTCCATGTAAACGGGGCCTTAAAGACCTAGAAAGGGTTATTAATGCCTTTGTAACCACGAGGCTGGATTACTGCAACGCTCTATACGTGGGGATGGACCAGGCGTAAATGAGACGCTTGCAGCTAATCCAGAACACAGCGCGTCTTCTAACTGGACACAAAAACGTGACCATATCACCCCAATTCTGGCCTCATTGCACTGGCTTTAAATTCGGTTCCGAATTTATTTTTAAACTCCTTTTATTTGTTTTCAAAGCACTAAATGGGCTGGCTCCAATTTATATAGCAGAACTCCTCCATCACTACACCCCAGCCTGAGCTTTAAGGTCTGCTGACCAGCTGTTGCTGATAGTGCCCAAGACCAGGCTCAAAACCAGAGGGCACCGAGCCTTCGCAGCAGCTGGCCCTAGGCTCTGGAACACTCTGCCCCTCCATGTGAGGTCGGCCCAGACCCTAGGGGTTTTTAAATCCACGCTAAAGACTCACTTCTTCTCCCTGGCCTTCTAGTCAGAGCGGATTACGACTCATGACATTTCCCTCTGTTTTGTTTTTATTTGGTGTTGTAAATTATTGTCTTCTGTTTGCTATTGTAGTTAAGTGGTTTTATTACATGTATAGCACTTTGGCTCGACCAAAATCGTTTTTAAATGTGCTATATAAATAAAACCTGATTTGATTTGATTCACCTGTTCTTAATAAAACTATTTGGATCAGACTTAGAAAAGGGATCAACATATTTTGTTTCACAGCTTAATTAATGATGATGAGGAATGAATTTAGTAGGCTAGGCTACAAGCTGAAATAGAAGCTAAATGAACAAGCTAAAAATGTTGCCGCCTTACAGTACAAGCTTCAATGTATTTTTTATTTATTGTGTCAGATTCATGGATAATTATGTGTTCATTTCAGATTGATCGTGTGGAGGTTACTTCAGTACAAAACCATCCGATGGCAGCTGGGTTCAATAATGTCTCTGTGAGTATACAGTAATATATACAGACTTTTGTTTTGTTTAATTTGCATCTCTATTAGCATGTTCATGTTAGATTTGACACAGAGGAACCCACAGGATGCCGATGGGAGTCCTTTGTGTCTTCCCCTGTCAAATGCAAATTAGTATAATTATTTACTCTTCTTTTTTAAAACCCAAAAAATTCAATGTCGTATTGGTCACAATGACTTTTTAACACAAAATAAAAGAGGACAAAAAAAAGGAGTAGGAAAATGCCTTAAAGAATGTTCCAGATGATTTTGTATGCTATGTCGCTGTGTTTTTTAACCTCTTCTCTCTCTCCCTTGATCCACCTTAGCAATGGTGATATTACGCTTCGCAGCGGTTTGTTGTAGATTATTGACAACCTCTGAAATGTCCAAATTTATCATTTTATCTTAAAAATGATAAGAGAAAAGAGGTGCAGTAGGTTAATCAGGAGTCTCTGTTCTGGCAGACTCACAATATAAAACAACAGTCACCTGAAACATTCAACTCATAAAATATTCAAAGTATGTCTGCTGTTGGAAGGTGTGGAAAGATATTTGATGTTTGTTCATAGCAAAAGTTCACTGTTACAGACTCTAATCAGACAGCAGATCTATCTGCTCCTCTCTCTGCTAACTTTAATCTGAAATACTGGCTTTGATCCAAATGTCGAACGGCATGGATACGTGATGCACACAGATATAAGAAGATGGACTAAAAAGTAATCTTGTTTTAGACAATAAGACATCCATTTTCTTACACGCTATATAATGTTTTAGTTTCTCTTTATGCTGATGTTCTGTCTAAGGTGTTGTACATAGTTAACTAGAAAATGCATTTCCTGCTGAAAATGCGTGTGAATGCTGTAAACTGTGTACATTTGTTGCTGAATTTTGCACGGTCTCTGTAGCTGCTTTTAGCTACAAAAACCAAGTACCGGTAAGTGTGTTAATGAACTTAGCGGAGAAATGCAGAAAAGTGAAATGATTTGAATCCAAATTGTTACAGCTCAAATGCATTGCAATGACTTTGTAGAAAACTTGAAAGTGAAATGTTAAACTGGAAGAGTAGGAAAAATAGTGAAGAAGCTTAATACTTAAAAGAAAAGGTTTAAAAAAGGTATAAACAACAACATGTATAGCCTGAATGTCCTGAAATAGCTGAATAATGTAATAGTTGAATGTTTTCTGTAGCTGAAAGTAGGCTGAAGGAGTTAGATATTAAATGTAAGTAGTAGTGAATTAATGTTATCAAACACCTGTGTGTGTAAGCCCAGAGATCAAAGGTTACCATGGTGATGACGTTATCAAACACCTGTGTACGTGAGCCCAGAGATCAAATGGTTCCATGGAGATGTGCTGTGAAAGGAGAGCCTTTCCATTGTTCTGAATGAGAAATAAACCTCTTACATTTCTAACTATAGTTTGAAAATGGTAGCTGCTTTCGGTAAAATGTCAACGCGTGAAGCATGTCAAGTGTGCTCTCCTCCACTCTAGCTGGGACATCACGCACTCTAACCTTAACGAGCTGTGCAATGCACACTAATGTTAAAATCTGAAGAAGGCCTCTATACCGAGCTCCAAACTAAGTGAAATATCTAAAAGATATGAAAAGTCTGAAGAACAAGTTTTATACCCGAAGGACTTGTGATCATTTTAAAGTTGGTATGAAGTCTCTTGCTGAAAGTATGTGGAATGAGTATACTCCCACCCTCATCCACCTCCACTGGCTGCCGGTCAAGTCCCACATATCCTACAAAGTCCTCCTCCTCACCTACAAGTCCCTCCATGCCCCTGCCTGATACGAGGAGTGAAGCAGGCAGGACCCAAACACAGATAACACTTATAATACCTTTATTTCAAGGGCTAATATATAACATGGACAAACAAAACACTCCACGGTGAACTCCTTCACCAACAAAAGACGAACCAACACTGAACACAGGCAGAGACAAGACTAAATACAGGGAGGGGTAATCACAAGACGAGAAACAGCCGGGCAGGGGAGGAGAAACACAAGGGACACAGGTGAACACAATCAGACAACTAGACACACCAGGGAAACTAACGACAGGAGGAAAAACACAGGGAGAGGGACCAGACAATAAACCAGGAGGAAAACAAGACAGGGAGAACAGCACAATAAACCCAAACCTAGACATAGAAACGTGACATGACATGAGAATCGTGACAATGCCCCCCAGTACTTATCGGACCTCCTCCGCCCACATGCCCCACCCCAGAACCTGCAGTCTTCAGACTCTGGCCTGCTTACCACCCCCCGCACCAACCTGCGAACCTTCGGGGACAGAGCCTTCAGTGTGGCAGCCCCCACCCTCTGGAACGCTCTCCCTGCGGAGATCCGCAACATCCCTACGCTTGACACCTTCAAAAAGGGCCCTCAAGACCCATCTGTTTGCTAAGGCCTTTGGCCCCTAATCTATTTGTTGTTTTGTCTGACTGCCTTTTGTTTTCTTATGTTTGTTCCTACTCCTGTTCTTCTTTGAAAAGCGACATTGGGTCTCATGAAAGGCGCTATATAAATCCAAGCTATTATTATTATTATCTGTCTAATCTGTACATGCTATAGTGAAATTGTACGGGAGGCCAGTGAAAATTAAATTGGTGTAGTAAAGGTTTTGCCATGCATCATATTCCCAAGGTCCTTACTTAATATTTAGTTAATATGTGTGTTTTTGCAATTGATTATGTTTTTCAGCCTTTCACAGGTGAAAATACATTTTTATTAGGAATTTAGAAAGATTATGCTTGCAAAGCATTTTGTTCCCCTGTTTTTACAAAATATTAAGATGAAGCACCAGTTTTTGTTTTTTCACTTGCCTTTCTGTAGTAGGGTCTTTACGAAGACAAAAATGTGACTGTTTACCAACAGGTTTAAAGTTAAGGTTTCAGTTTATGGACAGACTGTGGTTTTGCTCACTGACAGGTTAACTTTTCTTCTTTGTGTTTCTGCAGTTCCCTGCCAGAGAGAATGAGGTGTGAAGCAGTGGCGGCCCTGCCATGTTACAGTGGCTTTGTGAAAATAAGGTGATATCACAGCAGAAGAACTGCTTGTGTTGCCCTGGCATGACCCATACATACACACACACACACACACACACACACACACACACACACACACACACACACACACACACACACACACACACACACACACACACACACACACACACACACACCAAAAACCACAAACCACAAACCATGATGAATGAAGGTCTAATCGGTGCTGCTGCCTCAGATCAGATGGAGCCCTCGAGGATCAACGCTCTCTGTCTGCAGACAGGTGGATGTCAGAAAGAAGAACGGCTAAGGTGTTGTGGACAGAAATAAGTTCTGTAAATCCAGACTTGGCATGTCCTGCTATAAATGGCAAAAATGGTTGCGTAGAGATTTAGCATCCAAAATGGATCTGTGAGGAAGCAGGGACTTGGGGCATGGAGCTTGAAAGAAATGTGAGTTTACGAGGTAATGAGGGATAAATCCAATGAAAGACATTAGGAAGTTGCATTTGGAGAAATAAAGCTTGAATAACATTTAATAGTTATGTATGTATCTGTCTCTCACAAGACCTTAACGAAAGGTTAAGTGCCCATCTTACGAGATTGAGAAGAACTTAAACAGACTGGTGAAATTTGAAAAAAGTAAGAAAGGTCATGGAGAAAGTTCATGATGCTACAGTATCGAAAAAGTTTGTTGGACTGATTTATTCTTTTTGATTTGCTTGAGGATAACATGGACAAGAGGATATAATTGATCTCTGAACATAACTGAATCAAAGTTTAGCATTGAAAAACTGCATCTTTTTTACGAAATGTTGATCTTTTGGGAAAATAACTAACTGGTTTTTTATTCTTTAAATAAAGAATTTCATATTCTCTAAAATATGTAGTTAATTTTGTTCGAGGATGAATATTTGTCTTCATGATTTTAATAATCTTAATTTCAAAAATCTCCCTCAGTCTTATGTGTCAGTTATCAATGTCAACCCACACAATTTGGATTTTTTTATGCTCAAAAATGTCAAATATATTCTAGTTATGTCGATTTGAATTTAAAGACTGTCTTGATTTACTGTTACAATGTGTTGATATACTAACATTTTCCCAACGTTGATAACAATTGACGATTTTTTGTATTGATGATGCAAGTAATCAATGGTATTTAGGGGATGACGACATATTGTCCTTAGCAACGGTCGCGTCTCTACGGCAACATCCTCCGGTGTCCCCTCTGCAGTCACCACCGCGACTCTCTGTTGTCAATGAAACGGGAAATAAAAACAGCGTGTTCTCTTCGGTTATCTGATAATTCTAGAGGATGCCCACCGCAGCAAGTGTCTCGCGACTTGAGTGCTTAAAGTTGGAGTGGACACGGGGCAGCTTGCCCACGAGGACCCTGTCTTCCTCCTCCTCATTATCCTCATCATTGATCCCTGCACCAGAGAGCCACCCGTCTACAGCCCGGTGCTGTTTAGCCTCATCTGGATCCTGGAGTCTCTGATTTGCACCAACCCGGTTCTCATCCAGCGGCGCGTGCATGCGGCTGAATGGATCCTGCGGTGCTCATCTTCCTGCTATACGTGATGATCGCGCACGAGCTGTTCTGCGGCTGGATGCAGTACCGGAGACAGAGCAGCAAGCCCCGCAAACCTGCAGCTGGACCTCTGCTCAGATCAAGGTGAGTGTGCATGCGTGTGCATGTGCGCGATTTGAAAATGGTCTCATTCGGAAGTAGAGCATCAGGGTGTACCGAGGTTTATTGATTAATATGGAGGAAATGCAGACAGCTATTGATTAGATAACATACTTTATTCATCACAAATTAGGACATTTTTGAAACAGCATCATTTTGACAAAGCAGCTATTTGATGTGAATTAGAAATATAATAAACATAAGTAAATGTATGATGATGTGGAACGTGCTCACCCGAGCAAGTCTTTCAGAAATGCCCCTGGAAAAAAGCCAGGAATTGATTTAATTATTCATATACAGATAATAAGGGACTCTATAAAAGAATGTTCCAGCAAGATGAGTTTTGGGTTGATAGAAGAACAACTCAGGACTTTCTATAAGGAGACAGTTGCCTGTGTTTAAATTAAGGCCATGAGTTATTGTGGCATATAGCCTACCTCTTAAACGAAACCTGCGTAATAATTTGTAACCCTAGTGTTCTATAGGTTTTTTGTGCATGTAAATGGTCTGCAAAGAGTAAAATCCCAAAGTTCCTTCCAGAGGAAGTTTCTCTCCCAGACACTCCCTGAAACGCCTCCATTGGACTCCTTTGTTTACTCCCTTAGTGACATGACATCAACACTCACGCTTCTATTGGCCAGCACTCCAACACATTTTAGGTAATAGGCCAAGATGATAGGCCAAGGGGGGCGTGTCTCTAACCGCTTGACCAATTGCCAAAGAAGCGGACAGCTAACTAATTACAGCAGACTGGCTCTGGTTCCAGACAGAGGGAGAAAAAGAGGTGCTGCAGAACAATAGAGACCTTTTTGAACATTAAAGCATGTAAACATGTCACAGTAGGCACAAATATGAAATCTGAAAATAAGCATTATAGGGCCCATGTAACCCCTTGCCACACATTTAGAAGCTCACTAATGTATATCTTTCCTTGTCTAAAATGTCATTGTATGCAGCAATACAATTATAAAGTCCAGACCCAGAGGTAGTTGAACAGGTTTAGAAAAGTATGCTTGACATTTTTTTCCCCTTGAATGTTCTTCTTAATTTTACGATGGCCTAAAAGGGGGGATTTAAAGAATCTCCTCGAGATCCTTATGAGATGTTTCTTTGAGCTTTAATTACATGAACCTTTTTCTCTACAGCGCCCGGGTGTGTCAGGGAGCCTGGAGGACGAGCAACCAATCGTTCAGGCTAGACAGAGGAGGAAAGGACCTGCGGAAGAGTGGACGGATTGTGAGAAAAGCCTAATATAGAAAGAAGCCAGAAGTGTGTGTGGAGACTGTGAATAATTACTTTAATGGCAGAAAATCAAGGCAACAGCAGAAATACGCATACAAAATGTCATGTTTTGAACTGCACACAATTCCCTTCCCCTACCATTGTGTTGGAAGCAGATGTCAACCCTCAAAACCAGAACTGTTGAGGTAGACATACTTTATCCATTGGAAATGTTTTTGTTTTTTTATAACGAACTAAACAAGATACCCTTCTGTCTGTGTACACGTCTAAGTAGCCACAATAGCCTGTCTCGTTCCCGAACATTGAGGAATGTTGCTCAACAAGGAACTAGACCAAGCAAAAATTATGTTCATCAAGATTGATGTTCATTGTGGTTTTGTTTATGCATTTGCTGTACATTGTCATTAAATAAAGGGGAAGTTGGTGGGTTCTCTTCTAAAATGTTGTAATTACCCATGTGATGGCAATTGTTGATCTGCTTATTAATTGAACCTTGATTAACTTGTGAAAGACAAACACCCTGAAACACACCCACCACCACTTACTGAATATTTGTTGTGCTGACACACTGACCTCAAAAAACCTGTTCATTACTGTGAGTCACATTTATAGCTTAAACTTCAGCTCTGTGAGGCTGTACTGAGGCAAAGCGGTGCTTTAAAACAGCAATAAGCTAACGTTAGCATGCTAGAATAGTGTACTGATCATGACTATGCTAAAGCAGGTATGTTTTTTTACCGTGTTGAGTGAGTTAGCATGCTTACATTTTCTAATTTCATTTCAAACCTTTATTTAAGGAGATTGGTCCCATTGAGATCATAGATCTCTTTTTCAAGGGAGACCTGCAGCATATAGGTTCCACATTAAACATAAAACAATAAGGGACATAATACATTATATTTACAGGATACATTTACATAGTTATAGACATTTACAAGTGCCTGTAGTATCAACGAGCATTTCATTTAGCCTAGCTTTAAAAACATGCAGAGGAATGAGATTGCTCAGTTTCAATTCTTTCTGAAGATTGTTCCAAGCCAGTGGAGCTGCGCACATAAAAGCTGTCTTACCTAAGACAGTGCTTGCTCTTGGCACATCTAACAATACTACATCATGCGATCTCAGACAATAGCTGCTTGCAACTCTCTGTGTTATCAGAGAGCAGATATAATACGGGAGTTTACCCAACAAAGCTTTATAAATAAACGTGTACCAATGACTGAGCCTCTTTACAGTAAGTGAAGGCAAACCTGTCTTGGCATACAGGGTACAGTGATGAGTAAGTGCTTTACAATTTGTGACAAATCTCAGTGCGCTGTGATAGGCGGCATCTAACTTGTTCAGGTAATAGGCAGGTGCATTCATATATAACAAATCAACATAGTCCAGCACAGGTCAAAAGGTCACAGTGACTAGCCTTTTCCTGGCCTCAAGCGAGAAACAGGACTTGTTTCTGAAAAAGAAACCTAGCCTCAGCCTCAGCTTTTTAAGCAGGTTATTTGGCACCAAACAAAGAGAATGAGTTGCCAAAGGCACTAGAGGAAAAGTCAGTATGCTAATTTTCTTTGGATTTCTAAAGTTAACAACATTTTACGAAACTGCGACTGTGCGTCTTTATCTGACAAGTTGGGAATGCCTTCAAATGATATGCAAAAATGCTAATATGACATGGGAACTAGCAATAAGTCTTTCGAAGAGGTGTTGTCGAAAGTAAATAAAATAACACTTTGATCAAATAAAGGAGAAGCATAAGAAGACTGAGAAAATATCAGCTTTGTGGGTTCAGGAAACGTGGTCAAAACCATTTAGTCGCCAACAAAACAGCACTTCCCATTTGGTTGTTTAAGGGCCGCGGAGCCTTATGTCTTTAAACCGGTTATGTGCACACACCATCACAGTGTCCCATGTGACCCTGTCTGTTTCTGTAGGGGTTGTTGAATTTCTGCCCTCCTGCCTGATCTCAGGACAGCTAACCTGACGGAAACTGAACATACGAGCAGCTTTCTAGTCTCTAATTGTGTTCAGTGAGCGGCAACACTCTCAGCTCAGCAAACAGCAGTCACACACTTTCAGCAGATGGCCTCTCTGCCACAGGTGGGTGTTCATTTTCTATATCTCATGGGAGTTGATCTCCACCTCAGCAATAACTCTGACTTATTGTTTTTGTTTATAATGGAAGAAGTAGGAGTTTAACTGAAATGTTTTGTGTGTGCCTGCCTACAAATATACAATTACATTTACTGATTTAAAAGTTTTCATTTGAATTCAGAGGCATGTAGGATATATTTGTCTCTAATGGAAACATCAGCCTGTTTGATATTAAATAAATAAACACAAACACACCCACTAGCAACAATGTCATGTTACGTAAAGGACACGTGGCTTCTGTCATCAACATTGGTATTTGTACTCCAGTTAAATACTGCAAACGGGTCAAGGCACGTCACACACAAAGCTCTCCTCTCGTTGCTACCTGGCTACAACTGAAGTCACCTGTAACGCAGTAAGTCTGAATATTTGTTTATGTGCGGTAATATATGTAATTTGCTTTAATGGATAACAGTGTAAAATCTGGTAAATGCAACTCACATCATTTTAAGTCTATTCATCAATTGGTTATTTTTACTCCTTACATGTTTTCAAGTGATGCCATTTTCTCTTGAGTTGCCTTAACTAACCAGGGGTTTGTTGAACACATTAGTAATAGTAAACCACTACTACATTGGTGGTAGATTTTTGTGAACTGTATTCATCTCTAGGTCTCAGGTTATAATGAAAAATCAGATAAAAGAAATATACAGTTATGAGTTTTGCTTTAGCAAAAAAGGCCAGAAAAAATTATAATATGTAAATGTTGTTTAAGTAAGTATATATGGAACCATTATAAACACATTTTGTAATCACCAGCAATAACGGCTGATATGTTAATTGTAAAACTAACATTTGTTTAAAGTGGATAGAATTATTATATCATAGGGAGAAAGATAATATTCTGCCATGCCTCTTGGGGTGAGTAATATAACAACAAAGAGACAGAGTCAGTCTTAACGTCAAATGTAAGAAACATGTCTGTCAAGTTAGTCTTGTATCTCAGGCAAAAAAGAATGAAACAAACAATCAATTTGCTCTGTTTTTTTTATTGAAATAACCAGGTACAGCATAGTTATCTAAGATTATCATGAATGAATAGTAAACTTTCGCGAAAAGCACCAGAACTAACATGAGTCTTTCTGCAATTGAACATCAACCCTTGCATGTTGTGGTCTGTTTCTGATTAAAGGCGAAAATGGCATCGGTGTCGCTCAGCTCCCGCCTCAACAAGACTGTGCGCCAGCAGTACATGAGCCTGCCTCAGGGGGAGAGGGTCCAGGTTACCTACATCTGGATTGATGGCAGTGGGGAGGGTCTGCGCAACAAGACCCGGACCCTAGATGTTGAGCCACAAACCATTGATGGTAAACGTCTTGTTTTTGGAGTCTTTTTCACCCTTTAATTCTGAGCCTCTTACACTTTCACATCAAAAAAAATTCAAATATGCATGGAATTGTTTTTTCTAAGGGGTATAACTATTGACTCTGCTCTTATATGAATTATTAAGGGCTTCAGTAACTTAATTTAGAACTTAATAACTTAACAAAGAGATTGATATCTCTCTTTGGTAAAAATGTAGGCACAAACCAAAGTTCATTAGCTTAGCTTAGCACAAGGTCTGGAAGCAGGTGGAAACGGCTCAGTTCCAACTGTAACAGAATCTACCTTTCTACGGCTTAATAATTAACGCTAAGCATGTAACTTTTGTTTAAACCATAGATAACTGAAGTTTAAAAATGACCTGTTGTTGTTGAATGATTTCATATTCTATTTATTTATTTGCCTTCATCCTCATCTTTCCTTCTTTTTGTTTCAACTGATCTGAGATCATGGAAATCCCCCAAATTAATAATACTTGGTTTTCACCTGACTCCCGTCTAAATTTAAAACGTTTTCCTGCCAATAACTTGTAAAGGAGATATATATGGGCTCAGAACAGTCTCATAATACACACATGCACAAAGAAGGATTCACACTTGCATTTCATGATCCGCAAAAGGATTCACACTTGTATTTCCGGATCCACACTTGTGTTTTTCAATGCACACACAAATGTGTTCCATTTCATATACATGTAAATAAAATCCAAATACAGAAAAAAGTTTTAAATGTGTATTTTTGATCCATACATATTTGTTTTCCGTTTAAAACCTCTGAACCTGCAAACACAAACCGCTTTCTGTGCATGGATCGCTGTGCATTCGTGTGCGTTTTTTTTTAGATTCCCCTGATGGTCAGCCGATTCGTACTTGTAATTTTTTCTATCTATAGCCAATCAGATGTCTCCTCAATTCTAAGCCAATCACATGAGCGCGCCCCCACGAGGGTAGATTTCTTGCGTTCATGACGTAGCGCTTCATGAACGCATTTTGCGCAGTCCGTACACAAAAACGGCAGGCAAAACCGTTTTAAATGTGTGTTTCCTGTATGGCGAATACAGCTGCTTTATTTATGTCTGTATGAAGTTGTTGTGAGTGTGGAGGGAGCAGCTACAGGTTAGCTTAGCCTAATCGATCAGTGCACTACGAAGCCAGTGCTAGACAGTGCACTGTCAACTGGGGGGGAGCCCCGCCGGTCATTATCGGCCGATATTCAATCTAAATAGTTTGATCGGTGCTCTCTATAAAGGCCGATCAGGAGAGCTGGATCTGATCGATATGGACATAAACGCGAGTGAAGTATAACCGGACGCGAGAGAGAGATCAGATCAGCTGCTGAGTCTGACGGCGACACGCAGCTCTGTATGATCACCTGAAGCTCCGGCCTCTGTTTAGCGAGCTGACCGGACAGCGCAAAATGCGTATATGAAGTGTCATGAACGCAATAAATCATACCCTCGTGGGGGCGCGCTCATGTGATTGGCTTAGACTGGAGGAGACATCTGATTGGCTATAGATGAGAGAAATTACAAGTACGAATCGGCTGACCCTCAGGGGAGTCTCAAAAAACCCACACACGAATGCACAGCGATCCGCGCACAGAAAGCGGTTTGTGTTTGCAGGTTCAGGGGATTTATACGGAAAAGAAATATGTGTGGATCAAAAATACATATGTAAAACTTTTTTTGTGTTTGGATTTTATTTACATGTATATGAAACGGAACACATTTGTGTGTGCATTGAAAAACACAAGTGTGGATCCGGAAATACAAGTGTGAATCCTTTTGCAGATCATGAAATAAAAGTGTGAATCCTTCTGTGTGTATGTGTGTATTATGAGACTGTTCTGAGCCCATAGATATAAAGGCTATTTTTATTTGTAGGCTACTCCTGGGCACTGTAGTATGGTGAGATTACATAAAAGTACTAACAAATAATGTACATGGAATTAGTTTTGGTGACATCACAGCTAAAGTAGTAGCATGTCTGGTTTAAAGGCTGAGCGATATTTAGCACAGAGCGCTAGGACCCGACGGCGTCCTAGCACGAAGTGCAAGGAACCTATTGTTATTGGTGGAGTTATTATTTTTCTGCTGGCGTTTCCTGTTTTTGAGGCCCTTAGGACGCTTCAAAAGTTGTATAATTTTGCACGGATGCCAGGACTGGTGAAAACTACAATATTCTGGAGTCAATGGGTTAAATATTCCAACCCGCTCACTTGCGCCACCTATCAAAAGCCCATTTCAGAATAAATGTACAAAGTTGCACCGTAACTCCAAATGACCTGAAATTTTGCACACATATCCGGGTGGACCTGCTCTACAAATAATCCTCTTGCAACCCTAAGCTCCGCCTACATTTTTTAAAATTTAAATTAGCATAATGTTTAAAACAGTTAAATATTCACATACATTTCAATTTTCTGTTTTTCATAACCAAACTTCGTATACAGCATCGGTGGAGGGTCAGACACATTACCGTAGAAAATGGGCATGTTAGGACGATAAATACTGCCGCCGTCAATCAAAACGTACTCTCAAAAAGGCGGGGCTTAGAAAGAAATGCTCATAACTCATCAACAATGTATCCAAACATCACAGATTTTGGTAAATAGGTTCAGTCTGTCGTGGGGAATAGGCACACCAAAGCATTGTCATTTTGGACTATAGGGGGTGCCAAAAACACCACCAATTTATAACTCAAGAGCGGATGGACACATTTTTTTTTTTTTCCTACACGTCACATTTTTCACTCAGAAACAAATTCATAATGTGGGCGTGGCCTATACATTTTTTTAAATTACGATAGCATAAAATCAGCTTCGGACGCAAAATTGGGAAACACGTCAGAGCCCATGACCTTTTCGAGAATGTACAAAAAAACGTAATTTTTCAAAAAGATTGCTCACTAGCGCCCCTATTGTGTGGTAGTCACATATAGTTTCTCAGAACTTCACGAATTTTGGCACAGACATTCCTCACGGAATTGCAGACATATTTGTAAATGGATTCCATTAGCCCCCGCCCCCCAGGAAGTCGGCCATTTTGAAAATGTGCGTTTTTAATGCATCTTAGGCCCATTCTTGCAAACTGCTCCTAGGGTAATGATCGGAAAAATTCCAATCCAGCACAAGTTTAGCCCCTATCCAATATCATGCTAAATTGCGAAGACAATTTTTGATAGCTCAATCGTGGAGCTCGTAAGCTAACAGCGAATACACAATTTTTGACGATTTACATGTCGCAAATTACTCCAAAAGTACTCGCATATAGTTTTTCCGATATTCACGAAACGCTGTGTGCACATTGCTATTATGATTGCGGACATATGTCAAATTTGCTTTTATTAGCCCCGCCCTCCAGAAAGTCGGCCATTTTACAAAATGTGCGTTCTTCAAGCATTTTAAGGACATTTCTGCAAACTCCTCATAGGGGAATGATCGGAAAAATTCCAATCCAGGACAAGTTCAGCGCATATCCAATGTCATGCTACATTGAGAAGGAATAATGCTTTGCTCAAACGGGGAGCTCGTAGGCTAACGGAGAATGTACAATTTTTACCAATTATATGTCAGATAAGCTACTGAGACCTGCCTGTTTTCCTGGCACATCAACTCACACACACACACACCTACTGTTAGTCCAACAACGCCCTTTGTTGGCATCATATTCATTACAACAGACACCTATACACTCCCTAACCCTAAGCCTAACCCTACTGTTTATTTGTAGATATCTCCTAAAGCCTACAAATAAAGTGTGAAATGTAGGCCTGTTACATATATTATTGAGCGATATATATTATACACACCAGGGGCGGACTGGGGGGGGGAAAGTGGCCCGGGGATCAATTCAAAGACAGGCCCACTTAATGTATCGGCCGGCCAGCGACGAAAGTATGTTGCTTAACAACCCTATGCATGTAATGTTATTTTGGACCTTTATTCATACAGTAATCACATTACCCGAGCCCTTGAGTTGCCTAGAGCAAAAATATTTACAGCATATATTTATTGATTAGAATGTTAACAGATCATTGATGCAATAACATTTGGACCCAATTTGCCTGACTTGACGCATGGAATAAAACATGGGCGTAGGAAGCATCCTCAATGGTGAGACAATTTAACAGGGGGTGTGGGCAGGTGGTGGACCTCACCTCTTCTCATGCTTCCCCGGGAAGATTTTTTTTTTAAATGTTGAAGTTAAATGCATCAATCTGGTGCACTTTGAGAGCAAAATTAGGGACTAAATCTATGGATACATCTCTCAACACCCATATGAAACAGAACTGTAAACAGATTTACTTTTTCTTTCAACATTTATTTGAACAGCAAGTGGAGGCAATAATGACTGCACCCAAAACAATAAACCTGCTAGCTAACTAGCCTAAACTCAGTAACAGAATGTGGGCAACGCGTTCTTTTCAACATGCCGCGACCTCTGAGTCAGACCTCACTTCCCACTTTTCTATCCTACGGGTACAGCCACTCCCCATGAAACCTGTTTCCCTGACAACCCCACCCCCCTTCTCCTATGCAAGCCCCTCCCTCTGAACCCAGGGCTCGCTACAATACTGTATACTGTATACACAAACTATACAAAAACGCCTTTACGCTTTGGAGCTTGTTTATCCATCTGTAAGCAACTGTACCCTCGGTTATAGCTCCTCCAGAGAGACTCCTCTCTCCTTTCTCCTCTAAATCAGTGTAACCTCGGTTACGGCTCCTCCAGACAGCCTCCTCGATAATCGATCCTCGACGAACCATTAGAGAAATTTGTTTTCCTTCGAGACGGCGTGCCGATCCGTTTCCGGGTCGCTGCCGGAGGACCTGGGAGTCTGGGATGCGAAAATTATAGAAAAGAGAAACGACTCATTTCCCAGGACTCGCGGGCGTCTGCTTGACGCCGGGACGACCGGCTGCCCTCCCCGACAGGCGCACGGACGCGAGGGCCCGCTCATCACTGCGCGCACATGTGCGACCACAGTTTTAATTAGTAATGTTTTGATGATAACATTTAAATGTGTCTTGTCAGATATTCCTGAGTGGAACTTCGATGGCTCCAGCACATACCAGGCGGAGGGCTCCAACAGTGACATGTACCTCGTCCCAGTGCGCATGTTCAGGGATCCTTTCAACCAAGACCCCAACAAGCTGGTCCTCTGTGAGGTGCTCAAATACAACCGCTTACCTGCAGGTACATACTAACATGTTGTCAATGTATTATTATCCTGTTCAGTAAATCAGGACAAATAAGTTGTACCACTTACCTCTGTTGTGTCATGTCTAGAAACGAACCATCGGATGAACTGCAACAAAGTGATGGAGGAGGTTAAAGAGCACGTCATTTGGTTCGGCATGGAGCAGGAGTACACGCTGTTGGGAATAGATGGACATCCCTATAGCTGGCCTACAAATGGATTCCCAGCACCCCAAGGTACATCACCTGTCATTATTTTCTATTCCTTTTCCGTTCATTTATGTGGAAGAAATATCGAGAAAAATACAGTAGTCTGTAATAAGCATTCTTTATAAAGTGTTTTTAAGTTGATAACTAATGATTATTTACTTAATGGTTCATCAATATTCAAAAACATTTAAGGAACATGTGAAAAAAA